>NC_062232.1:70780709-71112794 GCF_902686445.1 Sciurus carolinensis | reverse complement strand
TTATTATATATATTTAAGGTTTACCACAAGATTTTTTAATAATTTTTTTGTTATGTACAATATGAAATTTTGAATTATTTCTGCATTATGGAAAGATTAAACCAGCTAATTTCCAAATGCATCATTCAATTATTTTTGCAATGAGAGCACTTAATATGCACCATAATTACATTTTTCAACAATACAATATATTAACATTCATTAAAATCTTTTAAAATTGATCTCTTAACATTTATTATATCAAATTTAACTATGTATCCTTTAACCAAGATCTCCCTAGTCCCATTTTCCTACTGACCAGTCTAGCCTCTGGTAACCACCATTATTATCTCTGCTTTTATGAAATTAACTCTTTTAGGGTTCACACGTGAATGAGATCATGTAGTATTTTTTGTGTCTGTGCCCTTCCAGGTTAATCCATATTGTCACCAGTGGCAGGAGTTAATTTTTACTTTTGACTAAATTGTATTCTATTATGAACATATACCTATTTTCTTTACTCATTAATGCTCACTTAAGTTGACTCCATATCTTGACTATTATGAATATTGTTATGACAAATATAGGAGTTTGGATACTTTTCAACATACTGATTTCATTTCCTTTTTTATGTTATTTATGATAGCTTTATTCAGATATGATTCACATATCATAAATTTGCCTCTTGTGCAGTATACAATTAAATAATTTTAGTCTAGTCCAAGGGTTATGCAACTGTTATCATTATCTAATTCCAGGACATTTTTTTTTTATTATTTTGGGAGGGCATACTTCTTCAGAGTCATACCAAATCTCCCTCTTCTTTAGCCAATGAAATAAATTAATTTAATTATATATCTATGGATTTGTCTATTCTGGACATTTTATATAAAAGATATCATAAAATATTTTGTCTCTTATGACTGAATATTTAATCTAGCAAAATATTTTTAAGATTTAATCATCTATAATATAATAATAATTAATAATAACTAAAAACATAATCATCTTTAAGAAGATACTCGAAACTATGAATACATAAAAATCACTATCCACAATTTTTAAAATTGGCAAATCTGAAATAAACAACTAAATAGAAAATGGGTAGAAAACTAATATTATTCCATTCATATCATCTCACATACCTCTACCATGTTTATTTGTGCACACCTTTATTAATATTCTTTCATTTCCTGTAGTCAATATCTGAAATTTCTACTGAAAATTCACAGGCTTCAGAATTTAGTTTTCCTTCCTGAAAGGAAAGAAGAAGAAAACTGGGAAATGATGTTGCGTGTTAGCCCATCTTAACCAAGAAGGTGGGTGTGGTGGCATGAAAGTTTATTGTTCCATTCTGGATCCCACAACTATGCTACTGATTGTATTTTGGAAACACTACCGAATAAAATGCAATTTTATGAATTTCCAATCCAGGGTTTTCTTCCTTGAGCTATGTTATTGCTTGGATCTGGAATATCTTCCCTAAAGTTCATCTGTTGAAATCATTCTCCTCAATGCAGCAAGGTTCAGAAGTGTGGGTTTAAGGCAATGATTGGATCATCACTAATCTTATCAGTGGCTTAATCCATCATCATTGATAAGTGAACAGACTACTGAGAGGAGGACATAGTTGGAAATGTACGTCACTGGGGGCATGACCTGAAAGGGTTTATCTTCCCTGTAGCCCCTTCTCCTTTTTCTCTTTTTCTCTCTGTGCTTATTGGCTGCCACATATTGCTCAGGTTTCCTCCCCCCTGCCTTTCCACCATGATGTTTTTGCTTTGGAGCCAGTGAACCATGGACTGAATCCTCTGAAACTGTGAGCCAAAAACAAATCTCTCTTCTTCTAATTTGTTCATGCCAAGTCACAGTTAAGTCACAGTGATGAAAAACTGAGTAACACAAGATAAAGCTAAAGTAGAAACAAATTAACATTTTAAATAAACGAAGAACAATTGACAAGCAAACATATGCAATGAAGCAAAACTTCAATGGTCAATGGTCAGGGAAATGCAAATCGGTTTTATAATTAGGTCCAATAATATTCCCATTTATTGTAAAATGAAGATATCTGACAAGAGTATCGATGAGATTGTGAATCCAAGAAAAGACTATAAATCAATTGCAACGATATACATTGGAAGAAATACTTTGGCAAATTATTTTACTTTGTTTGTTAAATGGAACATTCACATGCACCATGATTAAGAAATTTAATTATATGTAACCTGGAATCTTTTTTTTTTATTTTTACAGACTGCATTTTGATTCATTGTACACAAATGGGGTACATCATTTCATTTCTATGGCTGTGCACGATGTAGATTCATACCATTCATGTAATCATACATGTACATAGGATAATGATGTCTGTCTCATTCCACCATTTTCATACACTCCCCTTTCATTTCCTTTTGGATAATCTGAAGTTCCTCCATTCTCACCCCCCACCTCCCCACCCCCATTACTTATAATCATCTACTTATCAGGGAAAACATTCAGGCTTTGGATTTTGGGGATTGGCTTACTTCACTTAGCATAATATTCTCCAATTCCATCCATTTATCTGCAAATGCCCTAATATTATTTTTTATTTTCCACATCTCTAGTAATTAGAGAAATGCAAATCAAAAGAACTCTAAGATTTCATATTACTCCAATTAGAATGGCTATTTGCCGCATCTCTTTCCTGCCACTCTGACATTTAACATGGCTCTGTTGGAGTAGAGGATCTGACACTTGACACGGTCTGTTGGAATAGAAGACTCAACACTTGACACGGTTCTGTTGATCGTCCTCCCTCTTGGGGGCCATAGGGGTGGCATGTCTCCGTGTGTAGTTGCTTTTTAATATTAATAATCAATATATCATTAGAAACTTATTGGAAAAACATTGGGAAGGTTTTACTGTATTGGGACACAAAATAGTGCACAATGAAAATTTAGCAGTAATACATAGATAAAATATACGAAAATAAACAATTGTGGCTGTGCTCGAGTTTAAAGGAGCCTGTGATTGCTTTAGTATAATAATAGATGGATAAAGAGGCATTTCTCTGAGCTTGGATGTGGTGTTTAGCCTTCGTTGCTTTCCTAGTTTTAATAGTTGATTCTAGAGATACTTCACATAATAAAAACATTTAGGTTAGTCATAAATATAATTTGTGCTTTTCCTATGTTTAGTCTAATTCTTTGAGAATCAAAATAAGATTGTAGTCTTCCATTATATGAAATTAAAATAGACTAAATATTAACTATAAGTTGATTTCTTTGCCCTTTAATAATAGTAAAAACTTTTCACTGTTAAACACTGGAGTTCATGGTGGGGTGGTTTCTCAGAAAATCTAGTGATGTGTTTGTTTTGAGGTTGAAGGCTGGCAGATCATGGTGCCCTCAGTTTAGCTGGGAGACAAGTTTGTTTCAGTTTAGCTGGGACACAAGGTTGTTTTAATCTAGCTGGGAAATAATGTTGTTTTGGTCTGGACTGTCATACAGAGCGAATGTGTACTTTGAGAAGAAGCATAGATTGTACCTTGGAAGGTTTTTCTTGTTTTAAACTAACCAAACATGATATAATCATTACTAAAGAAAAATATCTATAAAAAGGTTGGCAGAAAAAATAAAGATTCAGATTCAGCCTCAGAACACTTGGTGTCTCTGTGTGCTGTTTCTCCACCGCACCACGCCTTCCATCCACTGAGGACCTCCGACCGCTGCTAGGGCAATAATAGATGTTGGTATGGATGTGGGGAAAAGGACACACTTTCACATTGCTGGTGAAGTTACAAATTGGTGCAGTCACTCTGGAAAGTAGTGTGGAGAATCCTCAGAAAACTTGGAATAGACCTACCTTTTGATCCAGTTATCCCATTCCTCGGTTTATATCCAAAGGAATTAAAATCGGCATACTACAGTGATGCAGTCACATCAATGTTTATAGCATCTCAATTCAAAATAGGTAAACTATGAAATCAACCTAGATGAACTTTAACGGATGAATGGATAAATAAACTGTGGTATATATACACAATGGAATATTATTCAGTCATGAAGAAGAGTAACCTGGAATCTTGATAACAAAAATATGGATTAAGACCAGATCAGCATCACTTGGGATATTGTTAGAAAAGCAGAATGAATATTAGTTAACACCTCAGGTGTATAAGAATAGCATCTGCATTTTAACAAAACTATCCATTAATTTATGCATACATTACATTTGTTGAGTACTGTCCCAGAGAAAAGGGGTATAAAAATTTCATATATGTGGAATATCTATGTTTTCCTCTACATGTTCAATTCACCTTATAGTTAGTTTGTGTTAGGTGAATAGATATGGTTAATGAACTGAGTGGAAATAATTATGTGTCACTTCTGGGATGATATATTTATTTTATTTTATAAAAAAAATTTTTTAGATGTTGATGAGCATTTATTCACTTATTTTTATGTGGTGCTGAGAATTGAACCCAGTGCCTCACACATGCTAGGCAAGTGCTCTACCACTGAGCTACAACCCAGCCCTGGGACAATATATTTAAAAGCAGTTGCATGACCCTTTGATCTCATGATGTGGTGACTGGAAACCAAGTTCCTATAAAGGGGTATCAGAATGACAAATCTGCCTTAAACATTGATTCATTCCTTGGTGATACTCTAGATTCAGAATAAGTGATATCTTAATTAACATGTTAACTCTCACTAATTTCAGGTCTTGCAGAAATTTGCTTTTTTTCCCCTTTTCATCTAATATGTAGGAAATACTTGAAATATTTGAGATGTAAATTTACAACAAGAAAAATTTCTGATTGATTAGTGTAACCTTTCCTGAAATTTTCCCCCAAATATGTTTATTTTTGTATTAAAAATAAGTGGTACACAACATTGACAGTTTCATGAAGAATTTGTCTAGATACAGAGAGTAAATTTGTACAACTGCTGTAATTCTTTATCATCGGAAAACAGGAAAGCTGCACTATTAAGCCATTGCAAATGAATGGCATTCATCTGAATTTACTCCACTAAGCTATGTATAATATTTGACATTTTACCCTAATTTTACATTTATGGGACTTAACTGTGACACTACTGTTTATCTCTCTGTGGTTATATTAAGGTGTTAAAGTTATTAGAATGAATATTAAATATTATATATATTTCTGATTTCTCCTGATTAAATATAAATGATTTAAAGTCATAGTCATTTAGACATTTTTTTTTTGCCATTAATTGACAGGATACAAGCAGATATTTTCTAATTATTAGTGTGTCATGTAAAACAAATAGCTGTACTAAGTGATGACCTATAATGTGTATTTTTTAAAAAGTTTCTTCAGTTGTTGAGGGACATTTATTTATTTATTTATTTATTTAATTTATTTAAATACAGTGCTGAGAATTGAACTCAGTGCTCCATACATGGTAGGCAAGCACTCTACCACTGAGCCAGGAGCCCAATCCCTATAATGTGTTTTTTTAATATACAAATAATTACATAACTTTACAAATTCTGTTATTAATTTTTTAATTTCAGTTTTTTACTATTTTCACACAACCACTATCATTTGATATGCTAAAAATTAAGGAGATTTTAATCATATTTCTTAACTGTAGAGAACTTTAGAGAGAAAAACCTTGCTAAGCAAAGTCATTACCTTTCATCTGGACTAAAGTTATGGTTTGACAATACTTTTCAAACAGTAATTAACCTGACTTATTTTACTAATTCCACTCTAAGTACTGAGAAATCCCTAAGGTTATTTAAAGAACTTTTTTTTTTCAAAATTCATCGGAAGTTTCATTTTTCTTCATGTGTACCATAGAAGTTTTAAAATTTCATAGAAATATCTGGTTACTTATTGCTAACCATGTTTATGGATTATTTTAAGGATATGGTTTTGGTATTCCAAACTGGCAAAGAATAACTCAGATACCATGTTTTTTCCCTGAGAGGCATACTGTTCTGCATTGTGTCTCTTAATTCCTACCAGAAGTAAGTAAGCTAATTTGGAAACAGAAGAGGTATTTCTTAAAAGAGAAGAGAAAAAGGAGATAAAAAGTGAGAGGAAAAGAAGAGAAATTACACATAAGTAGGAAACGGTTGCAATCTGAAGCCTCGTTTTGTGTGTATCCTATTACTTTCCGCTTTATAGTTAAAAATAAAACATCTTCAACACTATGCAGTATCTTTCCCTGGATATTGCCCTGTTAATGCAAAACCACAGCATGCTTTAAAGTCCTTCTACCAATATATCTAGGAATTCCCAGGGAGTGGTTGCTTCCAGATAATTATAACTTAGTTTAATGAAGCTTGTTTTGGGCAAATCTCTCTTGAACATAATAGTCAAACAATTGAATTCAACTACTATAAGCTTCCAAGTTTTGCTGCCACTATTCCTGGTTACCACTATGCTGTCTGCACAGTAGAAAGAATGCCCATGTTAAATTCAATTACCAACACCAACTCTCTGGAACCCTGGTGTGGCTATAACTTTACAGAATTCTTAGATGAAATGAGAAATAAATCCCTTCTACCCTACATGCATGTAAAGCAACGATGCCAATGTTTTAGAGGTTTCCATGAAATGTATTTAATTTTTGTCTATAATGTATGTGGTATTCAACCAAGCTTGGTGGTGCGTGCCTGTTAATCCCAGCAGCTCAGTAGGCTGAGGCAGGAGGATTGTGAGTTCAAAGTTAGCCTCAGCAAAAGTGAGGCACTAAGCAACTCAGTGTGTCTCTAAATAAAATACAAAATAGTGCTTGGGAATGTGGCTCAGTAGTCAAGTGTCTCTGAGTCCAATCCCCAGTACCCATCCCCTCAAAAATATGTGTTGTTCAGAAGATCTAAGCATGTTTTCATAGAATTAAATAAATGATAATTTAATGGATATTCAGAATGATTTCTTCAAAATTACTCCTCCCTACTTTTTTTTTTTAATATTTCTTAGTTGTAGATGAACACAATGCCTTTATTTTATTTATTTATTTTTATGTGGTGTTGAGGATCGAATCCAGTGCCTCACACATGCTAGGTGGGTGCATTACCATTGAGACACAACCCCAGCCCCCTCCCTTTTGACTTTAAAACTTACTGTGTTCTACATTCTTTTTCCTAACATGAATTCACTATTAGATGTCTCTAGTGACATTGTGCAAAGAGATGCTGACAGACTACCAAACTAGTTTATTAGCACTAGTCAGGTATGTATATAGAAGAACAAACAATGATAAGTAATGGTACCGCCTATACCTGTGTGCACATGCGCACACACACACATAGACAAAGACACACACATACACACACCTCTCTTTCTGAAAATAATTCATTGGTATTTTTGTTGTTTCCTCTGTGGACATAATAATGAAATTTATAAATTCTAACTCTATCATATGGCTAATTATACTCAGGGTCAATAACATCAAATAAACACATTTTAAAAAGATATTGTCCAAAAGTTCTAATATTATTTCAAAGCTAGTCAAGTAGTTCTTGAACTTTAGTTTCAACTACCTATAAACATGAAACATGTTATTCAGGTATTAAAAAGACTAGCATTTAATTATTTGCCATTGGTTAATTTTTGTAAAATATGGAGATCTTTCTATCAATGAGATAAGACTATAATTTTTTTCCTTTCATAAGACAGTTTAAATATATTTTAATCAGTTGGTGAGTTGCCTAGCTTTCATCTAGATAAGAAGTCCCTTTCAGAAGAAGAGAGAATAATGGTGAGAAAAGGATGCATACTTATGCCAAATCTTTATTCTATCTCTCTACATATTAGTTTTAATTTCATTTGAATAGGAAATCACTATTATTAAATTCCAGATTCACTTAGCAATCCATTCTAAATCTTTCTGGAATTTAATAGTTTAATTTACTTTGTTCTGCTTCTATTCTTAATATTTCACAGTCTTGGTTTAGCACTAGCAAACTTACTAGTGTTTTATTTTTAAAACCAGCTTTGTTTTCTCAACAATACTGTTTTTGTGTAAATGTATTTAATCTGCTTTACTTTAATCAAAGTCATTATGGGAGACTGAAAAAGCAATTAACCCCACATTCTCTTAAAGTTATTTCCTCCTCAAAAGTCAGTATATGCTTTCTTTTCATTATCTTGATGATGGTTTGCAATCAGGGAGAAGAAATACAGAATTTGCTGGTCAAACTCTCAACTCTTAATGCTTCTTGCCAGTACTTTTGGGGAGCTGGCAATTATTTTTCACTCCCTTTTTCTATGAAGTATTGACTTTACTAATGTAGTTCTGGACAGGGAATTAAAAATCTTAGTGAACAACAGGCAATCAGGTGCAATGAATGAACACTGGGCAAGTATGTCATTATAAGCTAGATATATGAGAAATGATTAGGATTGAAGACAAAAGGCAAATACTTTTTGCTGAAGTTTCTATAGCAGTGGACATTACCATAAGTATTATTTCTATTATGAATATGAAAAACTATTGGTTTCTTTTCCATAATCTGTAACTCGAAGACAATTCATGATTATGAGTTTCTTGCAAATGTATTTTGAACAAAGGAGATGGTAGTTAAGATTAGAGTGTCAAGAAACACTATCTCTGTTCATAATTATTTGATAACTTGGACATAATTTTTACTGTCTTAGATTATATAATAAAAAAGAATTAACATCATACTGAAGAGCACAAACTGAGTACAAAATGTAGAAGAATAACTTTGAATTCCTAAACAGAATCCATTTAAACAACAATGAACATATCACTTCAGTACATTAAGATTGCTTTAGAAATACTGACCACATAATGGTATTTGTAATTCTCATGGGCAAAGTGGCAAGTTGTTCTTGATTTTCTCTATTTTTTCTTTAACATTACTACCAACACATGCCTTCATTTGAGTTTAGTAGCATCATGCTGCTGCATGACACTATGTCATTTAAAAGTTTCTGAACACATCTTTCTGCAGTATGAACGTGAATTTTCCTGAGTTTTTTTATTTTTATTTTTACAGACTGCATTTTGATTTATTGTACACAAATGGGGTACATCATTTCATTTCTATGGTTGTACACAATGTATATTCATACCATTCGTGTAATCATACATGTACATAGGATAATGATGTCTGTCCCATTCCACCATTTTTCATACCCCACTCCCTCCTGAGTTGTTTTTATTTGGCCCTGGATTATTTGACATGATCAATATTTTCTAAAATTTTTTTCACATTTTGGTTTTAGTATACTATGCACTGATATTCATTCGAACATAACTAATAAGTATCTTTTATTTACTGAATTTCATGTTACAAGATGTAGATATAAAAACAAATATAATTCAATGATTAACCTTTACCTTCAGGATTTTAGAGTCCAGTTGGAATATCAGATAAGAAAATATATAACACACAGTGTGCAAAATGCTATAAAATGTGCATCTTTGGGTAATAACTGAGAGTCTCCTGACTCCAGGGAGAGATTTTTTTTTTTTTTTTTTTTTTTGAGATTCCCAGGTGACACTTTCCAAGTCCGATATTTACAGGTTAACAGGGGATATTCTATGTCTTAAAGTACTACTTGTTTAGGAGAAGGAATTTTATCATAAATATTTTTGAAGTTGGGTTTTTCATATCCTTCAAATTGTATTACATGGGTAAGAATCTGTTCTATCTTAACTTACCATAGACAAATACAAGAAAATATCAGAAGCTGCAACTATTACATATTTTCATTAGGCTGTAGAGAAACTTCAGATATTTTTTTACATATTTAGAAACTTTGTGCAATCCTGTGAAAGTATATGGCTAAAACTGAATAAAAATGCAGAATATTCTGCAAAAATACACTCAAGAAATTATCATTAGGTGATGTTCAAATGTTTAGTATGTTCATCTACATTAACTGACTATTTTTTGATGATGGAAGAAGTCCAGTGTTCCACCTAACAAAGGAATTCCTTAAATGATAAAAAAAAGCAAAACTTGTTTAATGATATAAAAGTGTGGTATATATAATATTATGAAATATAAATCCTCTCTATCCTTTACAATGTTTATTTTTATTTAAACTCTCCTTATCCTTCAGAGCTAAGATGGAAGGTTAATTTCTTAGGGAATTTTTTTCTAATTCCTTGGACAGAATTACTTCAACTTTTCATAATTTTTATAGTTCCTTGGACTTTAGAATTTTATCATTTTGTGCAAAATATAGTTTTAGAGTCTTCACTCATTTTTCTGATTGGTACCTGGATAAATCATGCAGCATAATTATAAAATGAGACACAGGTCATGTTAAAAGACAGACCTTGGTGTGTTTTTGCAATTTCTTTACTTTGAATGATGTAAGTACCAACTTTTCTCATAACCAAGTGGATCCAGGAATTTACTTTTTCTTTTTTTGGTACTGGGGATTGAACTCAGGGGCACTCTACTACTGAGCCCCAGCCCTATTTTGTGTTTTATTTATCGACAAAGTCTCATTGAGTTGCTTAGTGCCTTGTCATTGCTGAGGCTGGCTTTTAACTCGTAATTGTCCTGCCTCAACCTCCCCAGTTGCTGGGATTACAGATGAACACCACCACGCTCAGTCCAGGAATATTATTAACCCAGTCTTGACTTTAAAATACCCAAAAAGAATGATCTCTAGTTTCAATGCTAAGTATGTGTAGGATTAATTAGGAAATTTGGAAAATATTTATGTTTATTAATACTAATAAGACAGCATCTCAAATTTGCCTAGAAATATTTGTATTTATTATGCTTAACAAAATAATTCACCATAGTTTTACTATTTGTTTGTTTATTTGTTTGCCTATTTCACAGCCAACTGTAGCAAAGTATAAAGTCTTCAACCATACTGAGTTTTCATGAATGCCAATTTATTGTTACCGAGACACTGCATTGCAATTGTCATCAAATTTTTTAAATAAATTCAAGAATTTTTTTTAAATCTTAGAGGAGATTTCTGACAGATCTAACTTGAGTAGTTACAAACAAATATATGGTGCCATTGAACATTACCATATCCTCAAGATGTGTCCAAGACTGTTAGAATTATAAGCAAGCAAGTGCTGGAATCTCTAGCATGTTATACTCATTACACAAAACATGAAAAAAGTCTAATATCCTGGGTCTAGAGAAAATAATTTTAGGTTCAAGTTAGTACCACAGTAATGATACAAAGATGGCCATGTATGGAGATATGCAGAGGCTAAAGTTGTGTAATACTCTTCAAGGTTACATAGTGAATTTTGGACCAAAAGTTTCAACAAATTTATTTCAAGACTTCCACATCTTAAGAAAAGAAAATAATAGGATCAATAACTGATTAGAATTCATTACATATATTTATAACTGCTCACAGTGATGATCAACAAAAAGTGCTTATGTTGGTATAATTGAGTGATATAACTGGGTACATGCACATCCAAAGAATTATATAGACTCAGTTGTGCATACAATAAACCAAGAAATAATTCATGTTGGGAATAGCATCGCATAAGAGACTTCTAGTGCCTCCTTTTACCAATCTTTTTTATAATGAATTATAATTAATCAAGTTCTCCACAGTACTACCTCCAAAGTCACCAAGAAGATTCTCTCACATGGACCAAGGAAAAGAGTAAATGTCCGGAGTTTGGTGGTGGGTTTGGAGTTTAGGAGTACATTTAAGTACAGAACTTAATTCAGGGACAAGGATAAAGTGTAATAATCAAGATTATATTAATGCATGGAGTTCATAGTGTTTCCCAATTCCCCTCCTCCTTTTCTTTCATCATCAACAAGAAAATATACCTATCCTCTCTGTTTGGGTATATTTTCAATTTAACACAGATTTTTTTAAGGTAAAAATTAAAAGCTACAAAGAAGAAACTTACTCGCAAGTGAAAGCATATGGTGGTATAATGTGATTTGTTGTGGCAACAGAAAAGGGTGGCACTTGGGTAACAGATTGGAATAAAATTGGATTGGTGTGGATTAGATTAAAGATTAATTTGTGAAAAGGAATTGAGAGAATTCAGTGAGATCCATGGTTCTAAGAAATGGGAAGATTTCTTTAAATTTTATAAGTAACAGTGGAATATAATCAGAGTCCTCTAAATATTTGAAAGGATAGAGGTGACATTTGTAATTAGTTTTTAAGTTGTGCTGTTAAACTTGCTTTATCAATGAAATAATTATTTTCCAATTGTCACACATTTTTACTAGTTTTAATTATATAATTATGCTGATGCTTTATTATTGTCTTTCCCTCTGGTCTAACAATTTAATAAGGATCCTAACTACATTGTATTCTGCTATCACTATGTATCTGCTATCATTATAATAGTGCTTAGCACATATTATACACTCAAAATGTTTTAATCCATAAACAGAATATTTATTTGATATGTAATTAGAATGAACATTAGAATGATAAAATATAAAATATTTAAAAAGAGTAGATGAGGGTATCTCTATTTGACTCTTGCTCTCAAACTTACAATGTAGAAACTATTAATTGTTTTTATCCACCTTTCTTAAAGACTTCTGTAACAGGTATTCTAGTCATAAACAGGTTCAGTTTGAAAGTTATGTAAAAAATTGGGGTAATTTTTTCATTTATATTTTACATTTATCCTAACTGATATACAATATCATAAAATTTAACATACTGAGGGGGTTCCATGTTATGTTTCATTGCATGTATACACTGTATTTGTTTCAAGCATGTTATGAATATTTATGTCTTCACACATTTATTGTTTATTGTGAAAACTTTCAAAATCATTTCTTCCTATTTACTTTTTTGAACTCTGCAGTACATAATTGTCATCTACAGTTACCTAATTGTAACTTAGTACTCATTGATTGAACTCTCCCCCTTTTTTCCCCCATTCAACTCTCCATTAGATTCTATTAGTTGAACTTTTTAATAGTGTACATGTGAGTGAGATCATGCACTATTGTTTTTCTATACCTGGTTTATTTAATTTAACCTAAGGATCTTCATGTCCATTCATAGTCACAAATGACAGGATTTCATTCTTTTTATGGCTGAAGAGTATTCTATTTTATATATGTACCATATTTTCTTTATCCATTCATTCATTGATGGACATTTAGATTATTTCTATTTTGGGGCTACTGTGAATAGTGCTACAGTAAAAATTGGAGTACAAATATCTTTTCAACTACTGATTTTACTTCCTTAGATATATATCCCAGGTATTGGTATTTCTGAATCATAGGATTTTTTAATTTTTTGAGGAAATTCCATGTTGTTTTTCAGGTAATAGTTCTATAAAATTGTGATAATTTAAGGTAGCTTTTTGTCTCCTTTTTATTAAAATAAAATCACAATATTTGTACTAGCTAATCTTCTATATTATAGAATTCCGAACTTTCACTGAAGTTTCATATTAGAAAGTGATGAAGCTGATGAAATGTCTGAATTTCAAAATATATTTTCAAACACCAAGGTTGTATTGTTAACAATGGCAAAATATTTGCTCTAGAATTTGATAATATTCAAATGTTCAAAATATGATAAGTACTGCAATATATTAATAAAGTAGCAGCAATACTTCCAGGTCAGATATTTTTCCTAAGAAAATATTTGTATTAAATATTTGTTGAACAAATGCTATGTGAATAAAATGCTGTTAGTAATGTTATTATCTATACATTATTATAGAATATATATGTGAAATATATATATTATATTCCTGTTGATTCCATGACCCAGAAATCTAAAATAGTGCTACCCATTTCTTTAGGGAAGTTGTCACAGAAAAAGCTGATAATTTAGACATTATACTTTAATATTTTTGTCTTTAAAGTGCCAGTGCCTTTATTCAATTTTCAAGTGTAAACCAAGAAAAATTTCAAATATTTGCAATCAAGGAGAACCATGATAATGCCCACCTCCAAAATACATAAAAATTCTTTGAGCAAAGGAAGGAAAAGAGAAAAGAAACAAAGGAATTAGAAATTAGATGTGGTAAAATCTCTGAGAAGAGATATCTATATTGTGCTCTCACTGTAGAATTATCTTCTATATTAAGAATATCAATAAAATCCCTCCAAAATTTGAAAATATGAATATAGAGGATAATGGCATACTCATTGTTTGTTTGCACTAAGAAAAAGCAAACTTAACATTATTTCTCAAGTTACCATGCCAGTGAAGAATAAGAAGTACACATGGTGCCCAAGAAGTTAAGATGGGATTAAACACAGAGTATAAATATACATGACCTTCAAAGACAGAAAAAATCGAAATTCTGAACTGAATGTAAATGAGCAAACTACATCCCATCATCAGGGATAATAATGCCTGAAAACAATGCTAAACCTGAGCTACAAATATTTAAAACCATATTGTGTGGACACCATATTTGTATGGCATATGCTTGTGAGAGAGAGTGTGTGTGTGTGTGTGTGTGTGTGTTTGCCTTCAAAAATGTACTAACATGAGAATCTATGTATCCCAGTGTGTGTGAAGTTCAGAAAGTACTTCCACGCTGTTTAGTAAGAGTGAAGTTTTAAAAACTGTTAAGTTTTACAGAACCATAAAGAGAAGAAATTTGGTTTTCAAGGATAGCATTTTATCCTAGCAACTCAGGAGGATAAATCAGGAAGATTGCAAGTTCTACACCAATATCATTCATCAATTTTGTTAGACTTCCCACAATTTAATGAGATACTATCTCAAAAAATGAAAACAACTGGGGTCATAGCTCAGTGGTAAAACTCTCCTGGGTTCAATCCCTAGTACCACCTGCTCCCCCCAAAAATAACATTTTAGTAGAGCAGTAAAACAGAAGTCATATTCTCTAATGAGGTAAATAGAGTATGTGTAAGAAAATGAAGATAACATGAGCAGGTATGTAATTCATATGTTTAATAAGGAAAATAAATAAATAAATAACTTGGTGATTACTTATCATGGGATTCAGGAACATGCAGAACTTCCATCTTTTATGGTCAGAAAGATAGCTTTTCAGAAGGACCAGTCAACTTTGATTCATAAAGTTATATTAAAGTGAAAATGTGGGATCCCCGCTGGCAGCACACCTGGTTCCCAATCAACCAATGTGGATCCTCCCAGGTCGCCTCCATCTTGGGACACTATAACTGCTGCCATAGCCCTCTCGGTGTGGTAGACTCCACTTGGGGTCACTGAACAGGGCCTAGAGGCAGCCATCTGCCACAGAACCACAGACCACAGCACAGCATCTCTGAACAGGTTGCCCAACTGCCACTGCACAGTCCTTCCTCACTCCCCCATCTGTGAAAGTGGTCACCTCCATTTTAGGACACCATTGCCACTGTCTTGGGTTACCTCCACTACTGCCATTGCCATCTTTACTTGGGAAGCCTCCATCTTGGGACACCAGCCAGGGACTGGAAGCTCACTATCAAGATACCTACAGTCTCCCAACACTGCCACCCCAGGCAACAACCCAGCCTAGCATTTGCTGCTACATTGACCTGCAGTTCTCAACACCTGATCCTGATCTGCCTGACATAAGACAGGAGCACAGGTCTCAGCACCAAGTCCTCAGGACCTCCAGAAAGAGAGGCTCCTGATTGGGAAGTCAAAATAGCCTGGGAGGGAGATATCTAGTTTAAAGAATAAATTAAAGACAAGAAGTGCGGAATCCACAGGTGAAGTAAGAGGCTAAGACCCAGCTCCTACATCACAAAAGTGCATCCCAAAGAAGATTCCTGGGGTGGAGTTATCCAATGGGGACCGGCAATTTCTATACCCCACTTTCAGGAATTCCACCTCTAAGACTAACCTTACCACACCAGTAAACTTCACCATCCTGAGGGTAGAGATACCAGCAAACCAGACAACCCCACCTCTCAGATGAGAAGGGAAGCAGAGAAGATACTGAACTCAAAGCAGAAGCAATTGCTAAATTCTCAATCAAGATGTTTTTCTCTCTTTCTTTCTTTTCCTGCTCTCACATCCCCAACATTTTCAAAACCAAGTACTTTTTACACATCAGGCTACTGAGGAATGCAATGTCTGATTAGTATCTTACAGTTTTGTTGTATATTCTTTTATTTTTACATTTTTAAATTTTTTCTTTCTCTTTTTTTTTATTCTATTCTATTTTATTTTTACTCTCTACAGTTTCCTCACACTTATCAGTGTCCCTGGAGTCACTTTCTCTCTTTTTTCCTGCTAACATCAAACATCTTTAGATTCCTCTTTCATGCTTCCTATGATCTAATACTTCTATAGTCTCACCACTTACCTCATTAACATCTCATCCTACATGCCCTGATTCTGTTTTTGTGCACAGAAACTGTAGACCTGTTTGCAAATGTAATGTTTATATTGTAGATATCGAACACACCATTTCAATTTATTGCAACAAAACTGTAAACAGCTTAAAGGAGCTGCTTGGTCTAAGGCTGCATATTGATTGCACACAAAGTTGTTAACACTGATCTCCCCCTGAAAGGTGATGTATTGGAAACCTGCAAGGACTCTATAAGTCTATAGGGTAGAAACTGTAATAGCTCGGATCTGCACTGCTAGAGGAGAAGACAGACAAACAACATGAAAAAGCAAAGGAAGAAAGTTCCCCCAAAGAAACCAAGATGCTACAATAATAGAATTGATTGCCAGCACAGTAGAAGAAATGTCAGAGGAGAAGTTCAGAATGTACATAATAAAAATGATCTGTGAAGTAATAGATGATACAAGAAAGCAAATGCAGGCAACAAAAGATCACTTCAATAAAGAACCACAAGAGGAAATGCAGGAATAAAAAGATTACTTCAAAAAAAAGATAGGAATTCTGAAAAAACAAACAGAAATCCTTGAAATGAAGGAACAGTAAACAAAATTAAAAACTAAAGAAAGAAATTTAAAAAAACATTAGAAGATTTTCCATGTTTTTGGATAGTCAGAATTAATATTGTCAAAATGGCCATACTACCAAAAGCGCTATTTAGATTCAATAGAATTCCAATGAAAATACCAATGATGTACCTCATAGAAATAGAGCTATCATGAAATTCATCTGGAAAAACAAGAGACCCACAATAGCCAAAGCAATACCAAGCAGGAAGAGTGAAGCAATACCAGACCTTAAACTACACCACAGAGCAATAGTAAAAAAAACAGCATGATATAGGTACCAAAATAGGCAGGTAGACCAATGGTAGAGAATATAGAAGACACAAAGACATACCCACATAAGTACAGTTATCTCATACTAGACAAAGGTGCCAAAAATATACAATGGAGAAAAGATAGCCTGTTCAACAAATGGTGCTCACAAAACTGAAAATCCATATGCAGTAAAATGAAATTAAACCTCTATCTCTCACCCTGCACAAAACCCAACTCAAAATGGATCAAGGACCTCGGAATTAGATCAGAGACCCTGCACCAAATAAAAGAAAAAAGTACGCCCAACTCTTCATCATGTCAACTTAGAACTAGACTTCCTCAACAAGACTCCCAAAGTGTAGAAATAAAAGCAAGAATCAATAAATGGGATGGATTCAAACTTAAAAATTTCTTCTCAGCAAAGGAAACAATCAATAATGTGAAGAGAGAGCCAACAGAGTGAGAAAATATCTTTTCCACACACACTTCATACAGAGCAATAATCTCCAGAATTTATAAAGAACTCCAAAAACTTAACATCAAAAGTATAAATAACCTAATCACTAAATGGGTTAAGGAACTGGGTAGACACTTCATAGAAGAAGATATACAGGCAATTGATAAATATGTGAAAAAGTGTTCAACATCTATAATAATTAGAGAAATCCAAATCAAAACTACTGTAAGATTTCATCTCATTCCATTCAGGATGTCAATTACCAAGAATATAAGCAACAATAGATATTGGTGAGGATGTGGGGGAAAAGGTACACTCACACATTGCTGATGGGACTGCAAATTGGTGCAACCACTCTGGAAAGCAGTATGGAGATTCCTTAGAAAACCTGGAATGGAACCACCATTTGCCCCAGCTATTTCACTCCTCTGTTCATACCCAAAGGACTTAAAATCAGCATACTACTGTGACACGACAACATCAATGTTTATAGCTGCTCAATTCACAATAGCTAAACTGTGGAACTAACCTAGATATCCTTCAACAGATGAATGGATAAAGAAACTGTGGTATGTATGCACAATGGAATATTACTTAGCCTTAAAGAAGAAAGAAATTATGGCATTTGCAGGTAAATGTATGGAACTAGAGAATATCATACTAAATGAAGTAAGACAATCCCCAGAATCAAAGGCCCAATATTTTCTCTGATAAGTGGATGCTGATCCATAATGGGGTGGCAAGGAAAGAACAGAGGAACTGTTGATTGGGCAGAGTGAAGTGAGGGGACGGGAGGGATTATGGGTTGGGAATGATAGTGGAATGAGACATTATGTACATATTATGTAATATGTATGATTGCATGAATGCTGTGACTCTGCATCGTGTATAACCAGAAAAATGAAAAATTGTGTTCTGTTTGTGTACAATGAGTTGGAATGCATTCTGCTGTCATGTATAACTAATTTAAAATTTTTTTAAAATTAAAAAAATGATCAAACCAGTTCAACATCTAATTTTCAGAAGCATGTTCTAACTATATTGAGATAAACACTAGAGATAATTTTAAAAAATAATAAATTAAGTAAATAAATAAATACTCTCAGGACCAAGTTCAGTGACACAGAGATAAGCACATTTGAGCAGTGCTGGTGCTAGAACTATTGCTTTGCTCATAAGAAGGCGGTTTACCTTGAGCCCTCCCAGATTCCAAGAACCCAGGGTTCCAGTGCACCCACTGCTAGATCCCATCCATCCAAGGGACTAGTAGCTGTGGTTCTAGGTCAGGTGTGAATTAACTGGACCTGAGTTCCCTCCTCACTTTCCTCAGTGCACTTATGTTCTTTTCCTGGTTCCCTTCCCACATTTGATTTCCTCCTCCTTCAGTCTTTCTTTCACTATTATAAGCTAGAGAAGAAGGGGGTTGTTTAGGAATGGACCTTCCCCGCAGTCACTCCTGACTTGAATTTGAGCACATGAGTATCATATGGAACTGAGGAAGTAGCAGCAGCAGCAGCAGTAGCAGCAGCAACAGCAGGAGCAGCTACAGACAAAGCAGCAGGCTTCCTTGCTCTGCCCTGGCTCTTAGGGTAATTGGCTTTTCTTGTGTGCCAAATACAAACATAAAAGCTTTCCATTATTTCAAAACCAGAATTACAAAAAGTACAAAAAGTTAAAAAAAAATGTGTTTTAAATCATTTCAGGCATCAAAATCCTCTAAAACCTCTTTTTTTTTTCTAATTAGGCCAAAGGTCAGATGTCAAAATTCATTTTACACTAAGAATTTATTTAAAGCAAACAAGATTATCCAGGAACAGTTGCATACACCTGTAATCCCAGAGGCTCAGGAGTCGGAGGCAGGAGGAACACAAGTTCAAACCCACCCTTAGCAATTTAGTGAAACCCTATCTTAAAAAAAAAAAAAAAAAAAAAAAAAGAAAGAAAGAAATGAACAGAACGAATTATGTCTTCAAGAATTATTGAAGCAATGATATTGTTTTAAAAAAAAGTCATTTTAATCTCTTCAACTTTTACAGAAATATTTCTATACAATTCATTAGGTAAATTACACTCATCAGTAATGGCACACAATCTCCTTAGCAAACACTATAATTGCTTCCCAACATCACATACTTTCCTTATTCCGCATGGTACCTATCTACCTTCACATGCAGCTGATAAGGCAGATCATCAGGATACTCGTTGTGACTGTCTCTCTCTCCATGTAACTGGTTGTTACATGTACTAGTATATTTGGACCATCAATTTTTGGATATAAGCCAGGGGCAGTGGGGCTCTGAAACCAAATAAGAGGCAATGCAATAGTAACCAAGTGAGTTTCTTCCAGGAAAGGTAGAGAATAATGTCAGAGAAATGATTTGAATTTATTTGTAATTTGACTTTCTTGCAAACTTTCTACCAGACTTTAGCAATTTACGTAGAACAGATAGTCATGTGTTTCCTCATGCATCATTCTGGAAAATATGGGTTTCTAGGTAAGTTGAAGCATTTCAAGCTGTGAATACAAGGATGGACTACCACCAAATGACATGGATAACCTAATTATTTTCTCATTTAGAGATGATTTTCTGCCTTTATTCATTTCAAAACTTAAAATTGAATATAGTCCAAAAAAGTAGTGGTACTATTGAACATTTTGAATAATTTCATTTTTCACATTTATAAAGTAATATTTTAATAAAAATATCACTTGCCAAAAAAAAAACTCTATTACAAATGTCTTTAGATATCTCCCAAATAAGCAATTTCTATTTTACTACATTAAAAATAATCTGCCTAATTCTGTACCAGGACTCTGATTTGACAAGTAATAAAATTTATAAAATAAGGAGTCATAAACTATTATTTAATTGACATATATCTTTTATTCAGAGTGTAAAAATAGTAACATTGAGAATCAAATTATGAATGTTAAGTATGTATTGATTTGAAGAATTAGCATTTACCTACTATGAGGGCTTAACATTTGTTTTGTAAGGGTTTTCCTGCATATGAAAATGATGTTGTAAAATGTAAAATTATTCAAGCAACAAATTTATATACAGTTTAATGCTATCACTTTTATGAATTGAAGAACAGGTAAAAGTTTAGAGACATAATACCATCTTCTTGATATTTAAACTTTTGTTAATAGAGTATGCAATTGCCTATTTTTCATTTCTTCTGATAGTATTCTGATATTTTGTGAACATAAACTTGAATTAATTTTAATATTTGAGAAAATATGCATTATCATTACTATCATTATGAAAAAGGATATGTTCCTGACTGTCTTTCATTATATTAAACTATCACAAAACATTATCTTTTTGGTGTGTGTATATGTGTGTGTGTGTTAAAAATATAGTTTATTTTCAGTAGAACCAGAACTTCTAAAGGAGATTAGAGCAGTGATTGAATAAGCCTTGTGATTAGATCTACTATTTGTTTGTTTTCTATTTTTTTATCAGTGCATTATAATTATACATAACAGTGGGATTCATTTTGACATATTTGTACATGCATATAACATAGTTTGATGAATTTCATTCTCCAGTACCTCCTTTCTCCTTTTCTGCTCCCTCCCCCTTATCTCCAACCTCTACTCTACAGGTATATTTTTGGTACTTTTAAAGAATCTTTTTCTTTCTTTCTTTTTTCCCTCTAACTTCCATATTTGAGAGAAAATATAAAATCCCTGACTTTTTGACTATGGCTTATCTTGCTTAACATGACATATTTTTACAAAGTTGAACATATGAAAATAGAGAGTATTATGTTAGTTACCAGAAACTGGGGATGAGAGGCTGAATTGGGGAAAGAGGAAATATTGTTCAAAGATTAAATATTTCAGTTATACAAGAAAAATCATTTCTAGTGATCATTGCACAGCATGGTGAATATAGTTAACAATAATGTATAGTATATTTGAAATTTGCTAAGAGTAGATTTGCATTTTTTCACCACAAAAAAGATAAATATGGTAGATGACGTGTACGTTAATCATTCCACCTCCTGTATTAGTTTTCTCTTGCTTCATAAGAAGTTACCATGAATTTAGCAAATTTAAACAATAAATGTTTACATTCTTACAGATTCGGTGAGTTAAGAGTCTATGTACAGCTTATTATCAAATCCAAGCCCATCTTCCAGGAGCAGCAGTATGGAGCAGCTGCCTCAGGAAGACTGGAGCACACCTGGCACAGGGCCAACTACCAGCTGCTTTCCTAACCAAATGCAAGAAGATGTTCTGGGTGCTGTGCATACCCATGGGCCACTGCAGTGCAGATCCAGCCATGCTGGCATGGGCCTGAGGCACAACAAGCCAGGGAGGAGGCAAGCCAGGTATAAGGACGTTTCACACTGTGGTGGCTGGGCTGGAATTTGTGCAGAGGTCAGCTCCACAGTGCTGCAGTTCCAAACTGCCAAGTATCCATGATCTGCCAACTTTCACCTCCTGGGAAACTGGGATTGTAGGCAAGCAGTGAGAAAATGGAACTGGGGTAGACCTGAATGAAAGTTCAAACCCAAGGGTTAAACAACAGTGTCAGTACTTTTCCAAATCCTAATTAGCATAAATTTGGACCACTAGCATTGACCTAAGTGCTATACAAACCCCTAGACGAGCACACTCACAGACTACCTGCTATCGGGTCCCCTCTGACCCTGTGAAAGTTCTGTTTCTACTCTTGAATAAATCTATCTCCTGTCACATTTACCTTCCATTGTCTGTGAACTTCTTTCCTTGGATTTGTGAGACGAGAATCAGGAAAGAAGATGGCAGTGAGATGTTGGGATCTGCTTCAACACTGGCATGTATACCCCACCATTAAGAGTTGCAACACATTTTTTTGGCTTCAGAGGCTTGTAACTTCTGCAGACACCAACAACCAGCAAAAAAGAAACTCCAGTTTCACTATGTCTTCCACAGATTGCAATCAACGTGTTGACCATGGTTGGGTTCTCATCTAAATGCTTAACTGTAGACAGATCCACTTCCAAGATCACTCAGGTTTTTAGAATAATTTATTTCCTTGCGATTTTATGACTGGAAGTTTCTAATTTCTTGGTGGACACCAGTGGATGCCACTCTTAGTTCAAGGAGGTTATAATTTTTTTACTGTGTGTCCTTCTCCATAGGTGCTCTTACGACATAGCAGCTTACTTCTTCAAAGCCCAAAAGGAAAAAAGCCAGCAAACTGGAGTCATATATATCATAACATTATCATGAGTGTAACATCCATCAATCCCATTGCTTTGTCATATTTTATTATTTAGAAGGACATTACAGGTCCTACATTTATGGAAAGGAAATTATTCAATTGTGAGCATACCAGGAAGTGGGTATTTTTGCAGTCATTCTAAGGTCTGTCCACCACAGACTTAACATTTTTGTTTTCCTTTGGTAGTGGGTTTGCTTTGGCCTCAGGTACTTCTGGTAATGTTTTACCTTGATGCTCTAATTTGTTATTTTTTCCACAGGTAGAATTAATAAATTGACTCATAACATTCACATTCCTTTCTATAGTTTGACTATCATATTTGTAAAGAATAAATACAAAATGAGGATTCTTGTGGCTAAAAGAAATCATCAAATAATAATTTTCATTAAATATACAATTCTTAGAGAAAAATTAAGAAGTCATTATGAAGATAGTTTAGATAGTAAATGATTAGCTATGCAAGAAACTTTGAACAATAAAACTGTTTAAATATAGGCTAAACAAAATATGTTAGATTGAGAGTATATAATTTAAAAAAAAAGATTTCATAAATGTGTTTATTGAAAATCATGATGATTAATAGTAAATAGTAATGCAGGTTGGAATCTTAATAATTTATTTATCTGATAAGTATAGCATATGCTTATTTGATGTGCAAACACATCTTTAACTTGCATCCCTTGAACAAGTGTTGACAACATAATTTAAGTGACTATATATTTCAAAAATTAATTAAAATTAATCTGAAATTCCATGTTGAGAATACATTTTTAATTAGACATATTCTTTCAGCTACAGACGTAAGGTATTCTATTTTCACCCTCCTAGATTCTTATGTAAGTGAGAAAAATGTATTTTTTTTCCTCCTTACATATTCAATAACCTAATTGGAGGTTGTTTGTTTGTAAGACACATAACTTTGATCTGCTTTATTTTTCCCTCTGGGAAGTGTTCAGATAATTCCAAACTGAAGTGACATTTGTAGAAAAATTATCTGGTAAGGAAAATAATGAAATAAAATAGAAAGCTGCTTGAAAATGCTAATGTGTAAAACCACCCTGTTATAATCATTCATGAAGAATCCATGTTTGCTATTCTTAAAAACAAAACAAAAAATAATAGTACTATTAAGTAGTTGAATAATGAGCTAATTCGATTCTGAGTACATGAGTCAGAAAAAGTAGTAGAAAAGAATAAATATCTCAATATATTTTTATCTTCATTTTCATCTTTGATTAAGAATTAAGTTACCAATTAGGCTATGCTTTCCCCTACTCACTGTGAGATTGAGTCTAATTTTGAAATGTCATATCAGAGTACAATATAAAAAACTTCCACATGTTCATCTAAAAATAGTGCAAGTCCAAACTCCAAAGAGGATAAAAAATTCCTTACCAATCTTAGAGTCTGATTGACAAACTATCTAGAGCTAGACCAGTGACATAATATGCTTTCTGCTTTTCATATTCTTTTAAATTACATATAGTTAATAATTCCCAGCTGCACCTACTCCAATCTCCTTTAATCCTCTGTCTGTCTAATTTCAAGACATGTAGTTATTAAAGAAAAAATAGGAATTCATGATTGAACCTTCTCCAGCAGTTGTTTCCTCCTCCTAAACAGAACCTCAGATGATTAGTGTAGCAAAATGGTTGAGCTTATAATTGTGCAATTCTAAGTCTCATGCAACTTGTAAAATGATCTATAAAAATAATAATTTTGAGATTTTTCACTTATTTAGTATTTTCCCTCAAGATGAAATGTTACAATGAAAAGTAATGGGGAAAAATGATGCCTGCACAAAATTTTGCCTCAAGTGAATATTGCAAATTTGTTGTATCAATACTTTTAATTCTCTTAGGGAATGATGTGCACCTAATTATTTGGTTCATGTTTTGAAACTCAAATTGAAACTAAAAATAGTAAGTAGAACCTGACAAAAATGTCAAACACTAAATTGGAAATACTCTGTATCTGAAGAAGTGATAATTCTACTCATTCATCAAGATAAAAATAAATTGCCTTCAGTATGGATCAAGCTGAGTCATCAACGAATTCTGAACTAAAATTATTTCCCTAAAGAGAATAAGTATATCATATATGTGCACAAACATAATGTACAACAGTTAGATATAAACATCACATTAAAAATGTTTCATTTAACTGGTATACTAGAAAAATAAATGAAACATTATTTCCTCAGGCATATAAAATAGGATGTTTGTTAACATCTATTTGGCTTAGTTTAGAAAAAATTTCCCAGTGCACATATTCATGTCACATATATATATGTATATGCACATATGTATACACACACACACACACACATACACACAAACACATATACACAGGTTACATTTATATAATTCTAAAATATCAAGGGTTACTGAGAAATAATTTTCACTTTGTTAGAAACCTTATATTTTAAGTGCATATGACAAAATTTTGGTCCAACTTCATAAAATATATTGCAAGTTTCAAATACAGTCCTTTATAATTTCCAAGGGTAGAATATACATCTATAATTAAGGGCTAAGGTACAGAATAGCAAACCAGGTCACTAACTAGTCATTGCACATGTGTAAGCATGTATGAGATCTTAAAATTAATGTTTTATATCACATAGATAGTAAAGAATAAAATTAAAAATCAAAACAGGTGAATTTATTTGTTCAAATTCTCATTTAAGATCAATTATTTCATACAAATTATTCTGAGAAGTACTGATACGGTAAACAGAAAATGAATTGTCCTCCTTTTGGTAGAGAAAATTTATAAAGAAATATGTACCCCCTTCAAATGTCCAGTTGGTAGTCTTTCATGATCCTATCAAAACAACATGTTGCAATATCCCATCTGAACCTGGTCAGAAAACATTGAAATTGACAAGCAAACAAAAATGATGTCTTTGGGTTTTCTCAACTTTAATTGTGCCAGCTACAATTTAGAAGATGATTGAATAGTAAATAAAAATAATCATTATAACTAAGCATTCCCCACATTGGAACCTAGGTTATTTTTTCATTACTAGATTACAAAAACTTTTTTCCAATACCCTTCTTCTGTAGGATTAGAGTTCAAGAGGGTGCTTATAATTAAATGATCTAATATAGAAATATTTCAGGCATTGTTTATAGTTACTTTATATGTTCCTCAATGCTTCATAACAATTTTAAAATATCTTGAAATATACGAATAACTGTTGAGAGCGGCAAATGAATTACAGGTGTTTTTGAACCATCCCAAGGCATGTACGATTCCCTTCTGAGAATTCTTTGTGAAAACTTGCCAACTCAGTTGCTGGTGATGCCCTATTCAAAGGGGATTCTGTGCAGCTCACAGAATTTATTGATTCATGGCCATGGGTTCAAATGCCAGCTATCTAGAGGTTAGAAGAGTTATGGGCACAAGCTGATAAGTTTTAATTTGCCTGTTTTTGCTCATAACTTCATTTTGTTTATCTTGAAGAATATTTCTCAGGGTAAATCCTTTTGATATTTTAACTATAAATGTGCGCCTGTTGGTGGCCAGTCTCTTCCTCAACAGGAGTTTGGTTGGTCCTTGAGTCCCGCTTTCTCTATATTTTGTATTTGTCTTATTTCCAATCCTCTCCCTTCCTGGTTAGAGAAACTCAGGAAACATCACCCGGTCAGTGACAAATAACATTTAGTTCCTTACTTATATACCTATTTTAATTCAAACAGAATCATCTCAAATTAAGATGAGCATAATTACTTATAATAAGTTGAGTCCAGTTGGTAGAACATGAAAATTCCTGAAACATAGACATTAAAAACCTGTTTAGCATTTGGTTTAGATTTACATCCAGTTTTTGTTTGTTTTTCCCGCATGGAGGCTTGAACCTAGGAGTCTTCAACCACTAAGTTGCATCTTCAGCCCTTTTTATTTTTTGAGACAGGGTCTCACCAAGTTGCTTATTACCTTGCTAAATTGCTGAGACTGGCTTTGAAATTCCAATCCTCCAGCCTCAGCTTTCTGAGCTGCTGGGATTACAGGTGTGCACCACTGAGTCTAGCTACATCCAGTTTTGATCCCCTAATACCTAAATCATCAAATGTGAAAAACAGATGCATGTTATAAAATGTTGATTAGTAGATATTCAATACATTAAAAATTATTGAAATCTACAGCAAGACACTGAATTTCTTTGTGTCAGCTTCTGAACTAATTCAGCTAATTTTCCCCATCATTACAATAATGAATAGCAAAACATAAGTTCAATAAGGGAATGAAAAATTAATAGTAATATTAGGAAAATTTAACTATGTATCTATCAAAATTCTTCAACCATAATTACACTGGTATCTTTATATATTTTAGAATTGCATAACAATGTATATAAAAGGCAAGTCTTTCATTTCCCACTTAAATACATATATATATATATATATATATATATAAAAATTTGAAATTCTGCTTCTTTAAGGATCTCATTAAAATTTTAGAAATCAAGGCAAATATTGTCTTATATAATATTAGCATCCAAAAGAAGAAATACTGTCCTCAATTTCATTTTCTCAGAGAGCATATTAGCATGTTTTTCTTTTTGTTGAAAGAGTAAAATTTACATAGTCTATAATCTGTTATCATTGCAAATATTTATCCATGTATATACATTGTGCCCTGTGACTAAATATTAATCAATGATCAGTTAAATTCTGAATTTAAAATATTCTTAATATAGAAACAGAAATCTTTTTGTTTCACTCCACAAAATGATACATCACCTGAATGTAGTGTGCTGAAACCTAAACTATGTCAGTAGAAGTTTCATGCTATATATCTCAAAAGTATTAGAAAAAGAAGGTAGTAATTTATAGGTAACACTTTGACAAACCAGAGAAAATTCCATGTTGTAAATTTTTATGTAGAATAAAAATTTCAGATAAATTTTATTAAATTATATAAACATGAGTCATAAAGCGTAGACAGTTTGCATTAAATAAGTTAGACTTCAAAATAAAAACACTAAAATAATATGTTATAACTTTCAAAAAATGTGTAAGGTCATCTTTGAATTCATTTCCCAGATTTAAAAATGAATGAAACTTCTATTTGCATTTATATTGTACTCTATTTATCTGCAGAGAATCTCAAAAGACTTAAACTTTGCTCATTGAAATCACATTATAACCACTGAAGTGTAGCACCTATGGTATGCAACAATATAAGCTGTTTCCTTGAGCAAAGATAGGGAAATAGATATTCATGTCTTGAATTTCAGTATTGGCCCTGAAGTTAGCAGAGAGTAATATATAATTCATAAAGGATATGCACACAGAAAAATATATTTGTTTTTCTGAATATTAATATTAGTTCTGTTGAAAGCATGTGCAAAAATGAATGAACATATGCAACAGTTGTACAAATAGAAATTCTACATTGATCAAAACATGGACTTTATCATTTGTGGAATGTTTATTGCATGACCTTAAGTAGTCTCTTTAAAATAAAGCCCAATTGGGATTTATGTATTCGAGTAAATTTTTCTTTAAGGAACATTCATTCCATGTACAGTTTTGAAAAGTCACAGTCTTATATTAAACTATGAAATAAAAAAGGAAACATAACTTTGTATTATCTATATTTAAGAATCAAGAAATTTAATATTTATGGGATCATAGATATAATTCTGTCTATAACTCTGGTTTGCAATGAGTAGCAGATTTCAAAACTATTAATACAAATTAGGGAGATGAAGAACTACGATTAGTTTTATACAGAAGAAAATCTGATAATAGCAAATTGCTAGTCTCCTGAGGAAATAGTATAAAATGAGGTACATAACCAGTTTGTATCATTTATCTATTATCTAGCAATCTATTTATCTACTATCTATCATCTATCATCTATCTGTATATCATATGTCTGTCCATGTATTTTTATATCTATCTTCTATCAACCTACCTACCTACCTAGCTGTAGGTCCAGGGAAGTGAGCTCTTTTTTTTTTTTTTAATTATTTTTTTATTTTTACAAACTGCATTTTAATTCATTTTACACAAATGGGGTACATCTTACATTTCTATGGTTGTGTAATCATACATGTAAATAGGGTAATGGTGTCTGTCTCATTCCACCATTTTTCATACCACCCTCTGCTCTCATTTGCATCTACATAATCTAAAGTTCCTCCATTCTTCTCTCACCCCCACCCCCACCCCCATTATATATCATCATCCACTTATCAGGGAAAACATTCAACCTTTGTTTTTTTGGAATTGGCTTATTTCACTTAGCATTCTAATTCCATCTCCATCTAATTCTATTCTCCAATTCCATCCATTTATTTGCAAATGCCATAATATTATTTTTCTTTTGACAGTATAATATTCCATTGTGTACATATACCACAGTTTCTTTATCCATTCTTCTGTTTAAGGGCATCTAGGTTGGTTCCATAATCTAGCTATTGTGAATTGAGTTGCTGCAAACATTGACTTGAGTGCTTTACTGTATTATGCTAATTTTAAGTCCTTTGGGTATAAAACGAGGAGTGGGATAACTGGGTCAAAAGGTGGGTCCATTCCAAGTTTTCTGAGATTTCTCCACACTGCTTTCCAGATTGGCTGTACCAATTTGCAACTCCACCAGCAATGTAAAAGTGTGCCTTTTCCCCAGCTCCATGCCAACATTGATTATTGTTTCTGTTCTCATTCTTAGGAGTCCCTTTCTTCTGAAACTTCATGCTGAAACTTGTAGGACAGCTGTGAAGTAACTAATAACTTTTGACAACTTCCCAGGTGGTAGGGAATGATATGCAGGTTTGACATGAGACCATAGTAGTTATATATTATGATTAGAAAAGTGGCCTTAAAGTAATGTCTTAAAACAACTAACCTTTTACTACCTTAAAATTTATCAAGAATTTGCATATGAAGTAGCTATATGCCTCTTATACAGTACTCTCCCAAAGCTACAATGAAGGTATAAACTAGAACTGTGGTAATCTCAATACTCCAGTAGAAGACTATCCATTTTCATGCTCACTCAAGAAGCTATTAGGAGACATCAGAATATTGATTTTCAAATACACGCCTTTATCATTATTCATATTCCTCAGGTTGCATTGTAGTTGTCTGGCTATTGGCCAATGACTTCATTTTTTTGCGTGAAGATCACTCCATTTGTGTATTAGTAACGTGACAGCTTGTTTGCTTTAAGATTCAATGAGACAGAGAGGAAAGGAAATAGAAAGAGAAAACAGTTTACTTGGAACTGAGCTTAATCTAAGAATTAAAATCTGATCTCTTTTACCATATTCTATATGGTAGAATTGAAGTGAATCAAAGTCAAGAGGCAATAATTAAAGAAGGAACACATAACCAGGTATAGGAAATAATTGGACACTATTTTAGAGACCATCTACCTCAGTGGCACTAGTGAACACAGCTCATTTGCTTCCAGACTCAGAGGTTATAATTTGCCTGTATAAAAGTAAACAAGAAGCAAAAAGGGTCTCAGAATATTCATCTAATTTCAGATCAATATAATCATTAAATGTTATTATATATTTCCTTGGACTCTATAGAAACTGATAAAGAAAAATAATTCTAAGTGTAGGATAATCATATCATATTAGGCCTGAAATTGTTTCAACAAATAACTGAAAATGCATAAACAAACACACAATAAGAAATAACCAGATATACACATACAAGGAGATAAGAAGACTTGGATGAAAATAAATAGAAAATAAAAGACAATGAGGACAGAATCATAGCAGATCTAAATTTCTAAATTGTAAACAATGGAATTATATGTTTGTAGTACATAAGATATACTGTATTATATAATGTGATACATAAATTTGCTATATATATGAAATATAGGATGTAATATCTGATGTATATTTGTATAATGCAATTCATAGTATAATATATCACATTGTCATATAAAATGCAAAAATATATGATATATGATCATGATAAAAATATAATGCATATAATATTGTATACTTCTCATGTAAATAATTTATAATATAGAGTAATTCTATATTTGTCTATAATACATTAAGTCATATACATTTTATAATAATATAGTTTTATAATATACAATATATGTATATTATATTATAGTGTGTATTGCATATCATGTTATATATATTATATTATGTATCACATTAAATATAAAATATGTATTATATATGGTATATATGATATTTATGTGTCATATATGAGAGGTTATATATTATATGATATATAACATATATTTATATATATTTTGCATTTATATTATATTGTATATTGTATAACATATATACATATATTCTATATAATATTAAACATATATGGCACATATATTATAAATAACATATACATGTGCTGTCATATTTTATATAATATACATATTATGTGATATATTATATAGTACATATAATACCACACATAATATGGTAATATTGATACTGCTGTTTAATGGTGATGAGTTCTGCTCCTTCTAATGTTGAAGATTGAACACTACAGAAGCACACCAAGGCAAGCATATTAAGCAGATTTTATTTAAAGGTAATAATACAGACTTCTCCAGGCAGGAAGAAGGGGGCCATGGCTGATGTTCTAAAGTCCCAAGAAGTGAGCGCACCCTACATCTTTTATAGGTTAAAGTCTCTTTTTTTCTCCAGTTCTCTCCCCCCTTATCTCTCCTTCCTGCCTACCGTGACTAGGCCTGGTTTTGCATTAAGTGAGAAGCCATGGACAGGGGGAGGGCCAAGATGATTCAGGCAGGTAAGGGCCCAGGGAGCATTAATTAGCAGCTCCTTGCTTACAGTCCCTGATAAAGGCAGGTAAATATGGTAATCAATGAGCTCCAGAGATCCTTGACATTCCATTCTTCCAGGGGCAGTCTCCAACTTCCAGAGACAGATGGCTTCATGGCTTCATTTCCTTGATTTGACCCGATCCCCTGTTTCTACATTAACTACCTGTCCTTAATTCTGTCTTCAATATTATTATTTCATGGCCTCATCAAATAGTCCATATAAAGCACCAGAAAGTAACTGAATAGTAACCAATATAGACAAAGTTTCAGGTGGATAATTTAAAAATTAAATTTTATGGAAACTCATTGAGTTTCAAGAAAGCACATTAATAATTCAATAATCTAACAGAATGTAACAGAACAATGATAGTAATTAAAAATATCAAACATAAATCCTTGGACTGAAAAATACAGAGAATAAAAATGTGATGTAAGATACCAATAGGACAGATCAAACAGAAGAAAGAATTAGTGAGTTTGAAGACAGTCTATTTGAAAATGTACAGTTGGAGGAGAAATTAAGAAAGATTAAGGTCTTTTGGGGGAGCATTAAAACAGTGAAAATTCAAGTTATTCGTGTTCATGTGTGACTTATGAATGCCAAAGGGGTAGAAAGAATACATCACAACAGAAAATATTACAAAACTAGTGTAACGATTTAGATATGAGTTATCACCCAATATCTCTTATGTGAAACAATACAATCTAATCAGTGTGTTAATCCTTTGATAGGGATTAACTGTAAGCAGGTAGGTTGTGGCTGGAGGAAGTGTGTTGATGGGGGCATACCCTTGGGGTTTATACTTTGTCCTTGATCATGTCTCTCTTTTCTTCCTGGTGACGTTTTCCAATTGCTTTCCTCTGTCATACCCTTCCACTATGATGTTCTGCCTCATCTCAAGCCCTGAAGAATGGAGTTAGCCTTTTATGGACTGAGATCTCTGAAACTGTGAGCCCCAAAATACTTTTCTTCCTCTAAAGTTGTTCTTGTCAGGTCTTTTCCTTACAGCAGCAAAAAAGCTGACCAAAACACCTAGAGAAGACTACAAATACCTAAGAACTGGAAATTCAAAAATCAACTGGAAAATTTATCTCAACAAGGTCTTTCCCAGGACATATCATAATCAAGCTCTTAGTGATAGAAAGTGAAAATGAAATTCTCAAGGGAGCAAAAGGAATACAAAGTAATTAATGTTTCTCAATTTTCCAGACAGCTGACTTCTCTGTAATAATTTTATAGTTCAGGAGAGAGTGGCATGATATTTTCACACAACTGAAGGGGGAAAATGCAAAATGAGAATATTGTACGTGGTAAAGGTAGAAATGAAAGAGAACGATTCCAAGACTGAGAGAGAGAGAGAGAGAGAGGATACTGAGACTATTTCCATCATACCTCTCCTAGGAAAAAATTCTAAAGTTAGTTTGTTTTTTATTTTTTAAATTGAAAGAAAGAGACCTTAATGATCAAGATGAAAACATGGAGTAAAAACTGATAAGAGTGACTATATATAAAAATTCAGAATACTCTAATATTGTAAATATGGTGTATAAACAATTTATATCTTTAATACAAAGACTAAAAACAGAATAAATTTAAAATAATATCTGCAGGAGTTAGGTATGGTAGTGCTCTCCTGTAGTCTCAGTAACTCAGGAGGCAGTGGCAGGAGAACTGCAAGTTTGAAACAAGGCTCAGTAACTTAGTGAGTTCACAGCAACTTAGTAATACTCTGTCTCAAAATACAAAGTAAATAAAAATGTCTGGGGATGTAGCTCAGTGTCCCTGGATTCAAACGGCAAATTAAATTCAATTAAATTAAGCTGTTAGTATGTTAAGAGGCAATACAGAAAGACATGAATTAGGATTTCAAAAATTCAAAATATTGGAAGGAATGAAAAGTATAGAGCTTTTTATTGTAATGTATAAAACTGCTCCCCCGCCTATCAGGTGCAGTAATTTTTCCCGCCTCCCAACCACTTGTTAATCTGTGAACATCCTGGCTAGCTATTGGTTCATCAGTCAGCTTGCAAGTATCCTCCGATATTGGTCCCCTGTTAGCCTGGCGGAATTCAACTGTTTTACTGTAGCTTCCCTGCCATCTTTTCCCATTCTTCTGTCTGTCCTACACACTTTTCTCTATCCTCCTGACTTTCCACTCTCTCTAGCGTGCGCCCTTTCTTTTTCTTTCTTTTTTCCTCTCATTTTCTCTCTTACCCTGTAGGGAGACACTGTTTGCTTAATAAATTCCCTTATGTGATTTCCTGTGTCCGGCTTCGTTTCATGGAAATTCCCTTACAGTGGTTCCGTGACTTGGGATGGAGTCTTCCACTGTCTGTTAAGAGAGTGGAACCCCATCTGACGCCCCAGTGCCCCCAGACACGACTCCACCTTCCTTTCTGCCTGGTCGCTCTGCTCTGCATTTATTACTGGACTTCAGGTTGGTGAGTAGGCTGGTTCCCTTAGGCCGATTTATAGTTATGGCTGGCCCCTATGGCAGACCCCTATAGTCGGTCTTATCTGCTGGGTGGATTCCTGATTTTATGGTGGAGATCTCTCTCAGGGTTGAGGCTCATCTCGTACTCAAATTCACATTCAAAAACCCTAATATCAGGTCCTCAACTCTTCTCGGCTTTTGCCTAGCCCACATGGATGTTTGTGTGACAACACCATCTGTGTGCTGCTTTCTCGTCTTCAGTCGACTACTCTGTGGCCTCAGGACACCGAGGCACAGACTCGGCTGTATCAGTCGCCACCATGGAATCTGGGTCCTCCAATCTGGCAGATTCAACCCTGGGAACCCTTCGCCTGATCCCTGTACTTAAAGCCATCAAAATCTGTTTGTGTAATGGCACACAGCTTCCGTGAGCGAGTGGGCAGATGGAAAGGGATTCCTTATTTTCAAGTCTTTTCTTTCTTGCTTCTTGGCTCTTCCTGCAGGCTCAAGTGCCTCCAGACCCTGCTTCTCAGTCTTCTCCTGCTTCCCCATGTAATATAAGTAGCCCCATAGGCCTAGTAGTGGGAGATAATTGTTTAACAATTTTCTGCGTCCAAACCTAAATTAATTACTCAGTTAAAAGGACCTAAGCTTCAAGCTTCTGCTAGAACATTTTAGCCCCTTTCAGATTCAGATCTCAGTCAAGGCTTACATTGAAATGTAAATGGAGGAAGGCACTGTGGGAAACGAGTCTCAAGCCCAAGGAAAAAAAAGTGTCCAATTTAAATTTCTCCTGGGCTACAACTCAGAATACTTTTCGCCCTTTCATCTTTTCTTTCCTTCTCATTTTCTCATGCTATAATTAATGACCATTATCATTTTTCTTCTAGGGCTTTTGTTTTTCTTAAATGCTGTATTTTTGAGCTCACAATTTTGATCCTACATACCTAGGTTAATAATTTTTGATCAGTTCTTTTTATCCAACTCTAGAGTTATTTTTGAACATCTGTTACATTGCAATGGAGATAAATACTACAAGGTCTTTACTTTTGTGTTAAATATAAGTGCGCATAAAAATTAAAATTTTAAAAATGGATCCAAATTTTTTTTAATTCATGTGATTTAAAGAGGTTCAATTTAAATTGGGTAAACTAATAGAAGTAAAAAGTCCTTAAAATTAAGTCAACATTTATATATGTATGTAAGCATTACAGAAAAGCTGAGAGAGCTTTTAACTGTCCTCTCAATAACTTTTAGAAATACATTTAACAAATTTTATATATACCCTATTGATGACAGGTCCTATAATAGAAGTCTCTAGGTGGTCAAACTAATAAAATGTTGATGTTTATTAAATGTCTAACATCAATATTTCTAGGACTTTTCTTCAAAAGGAAAGAGATGGCAAATGCTGTTGGTACCCTTGTCTGATATCTTGGTTTTTCTACAATAAGATGAGTGAATTAGAGTCGACATGTATGGGATTACTCAAATGTGTTTGCTAGAGACATGTGATTAATTTATAAAGTTATTCCATGGAGTAACATACTTAAAAACATCATTCTTTGTATATTAAATGTGTTCATATTTTCCAGGTATACAAGCCTTTAAAGCAGAAAATTTATCCAGCTGCTATTCTCCAAATTAAAATTGTCTGTAATGGTAAACCTATCATTTAATGTTCTATTATAGGACAAGTCATCAATAGGGTATATATAAAATTTGTTAAATGTATTTCTAAAAGTTATTGAGAGGACAGTTAAAAGCTCTCTCAGCTTTTCTTTAATGCTTACATACATACATAAATGTTGCTGACATAACTCTTTAGATCTGCATTTCCATCAGAGAACAGAGTTCCATCTGATCTCAGCTTAATCTTCAAAATCTGTGTTTATAAACCTTTATTTTCTAATATTCCTTTGCCCCTCACTGAACTTGAGAATTTGGTCATGCTGGTCATAGCAAAAGAGGAAAAATTAGCTTTAGGAAAAGCCCAGCCTTACCTGAGATAAAGCTCTGCCTCACAACTCTGCTGCACTTCAGAATGGCTCCAAAGTAAGCCAGACTTTAACTCATTAAAAGTTGTGTTCAAAAGTCTGATGTTTAAGGGAAGCATAAATCAGCAAGACATAACAATCATAAATATCTATGCCCCGAACATTGGCTCATCCACGTACGTCAAACAAATCCTTCTCAATTACAGAAATCAAATAGACCACAACACAATAATACTAGGCTATTTTAACACACCTCTCACCACTGGATAGATCGTCCAAACAAAAATTGAATAAAGAAACTATAGATCTCAACAACACAATCAGCAATTTAGACTTAACGGACATATATAGAATATACCATCCAACAAAGAACGAATACACTTTCTTCTCAGCAGCACATGGATCCTTCTCTAAAATAGACCATATTTTATGCCACAATGCTACTGTTAGCAAATACAAGAAGATAGAGATACTAGCTTGTACTCTATCAGATCATAATGGATTGAAATTAGAAATAAATGACAGAATAAAAAACAGAAACTTCTCCAATACCTGGAGACTAAATAATACACTATTTTATGATGAATGGATAACAGAAGACATCAGGAGGGAAATAAAAAAATTCTTAGAAGTAAACGAGAACAAAGACACATCATATCAAAATCTCTGGGACACTATGAAAGCAGTACTTAGAGGAAGATTTATTTCATGGGGTGCATTCAAAAAAAGAAGTAGAAATCAACAAATAAACGACTTAACACTACAGCTCAAAGCACTAGAAAAAGAAGAGCAGACCAATACCAAAAGTAGTAGAAGACAGGAAATAGTTAAAATCAGAGCCGAAATCAACGAAATCAAAACAAAAGAAACAATTGGAAAAATTAACAAAATAGTTGGTTCTTTGAAAAAATAAATAAAATTGATAAACCCTTAGCCACACTAACAAAGAGAAAGAGGGAGAAAACTCAAATTACTAAAATTCGGAATGAACAAGGAAACATCACAACAGACACGAGTGAAATACAAAACACAATTAGAAGCTATTTCGAAAATCTATACTCCAAAAAAACAGAAAACCTCGAAGACATCAACAAATTTCTAGAGACATATGAATTACCTAAACTGAACGAGGAGGACATACACAACTTAAATAAACCAATTTCAAGCAATGAAATAGAAGAGGTCATCAAAAGCCTACCAACAAAGAAAAGTCCAGGACCAGATGGGTTCTCAGCCGAGTTCTACAAAACCTTTAAAGAAGAGCTCATTCCAATACTCCTCAAACTATTCCATGAAATAGAAGAGGAGGGTACCCTCCCAAACTCGTTCTATGAAGCCAATATCACCCTGATACCTAAACCAGACAAAGACACATCGAGGAAAGAAAATTTCAGACCAATATCCTTAATGAACATCGATGCAAAAATTCTCAACAAAATTTTAGCAAATCGCATACAAATATATATTAAAAAGATAGTGCACCATGATCAAGAGGGTTTTCAATAGTGATTATTTCAATAGATGCAGAAAAAGCATTTGATAAAATATAGCATCCCTTCATGCTCAAAACACTAGAAAAAATTGGGGTAGTGGGAACATTCCTAAACATTATAAAGGCAATCTACGCTAAGCCCATGGCTAATATCATTCTAAATGGTGAAAAACTGAAAGCGTTCCCCCTAAAAACTGGAACAAGGCAGGGATGCCCTCTTTCACCACTTCTATTCAACATCGTCCTTGAAACGCTAGCCAGAGCAATTAGACAAATCAAAAAATTAAAGAGATACGAATAGGAAAAGAAGAACTCAAACTATCCCTGTTCGCTGATGACATGATTATATATTTACAGGAAATGGGAAATTCCAGCAGAAAACTTTTAGAACTCATAAGTGAATTCAGTAAAGTAGCAGGTTACAAGATCAATGCTCATGAATCCAATGCATTTTTATACATAAGTGATAAGTCTTCAGAAAGAGAAATTAGGAAAACTACCCCATTCACAATAGCATCGAAAAAAATAAAATACTTGGGAATCAATCTCACAAAAGAGGTGAAAGACCTCTACAATGAGAACTACAGAACACTAAAGAAAGAAATTCAAGAAAACCTTAGAAGATGGAAAGATCTCCCATGTTCCTGGATAGGCAGAATTAATATCGTCAAAATGGCCATACTACCTAAAGTGCTATACAGATTCAATGCAATTCCAATTAAAATCCCAATGATGTACCTTGCAGAAATAGAGCAAGCAATTATGAAATTCATCTGGAAGAATAAAAAACCTAGAATAGCTAAAGCAATCCTCAGTAGCAAGAGCGAAGCAGGGGGTATTGCAATACCAGATCTTCAACTCTACTACAAAGCAATAGTAACAAAAACGGCATGGTATTGGTACCAAAATAGACAGGTAGATCAATGGTACAGAACAGAGGACATGGACACAAACCCAAATAAATACAATTTTCTCATACTAGACAAAGGTTCCAACAATATGCAATGGAGAAAAGATAGCCTCTTCAACAAATGGTGCTGGGAAAACTGGAAAACCATATGCAATAGAATGAAATTAAACCCCTATCTCTCACCCTACAAAAAACTCAACTCAAAATGGATCAAGGACCTCAGAATCAGACCAGAGACCCTGCATCTTATAGAAGAAAAAGTAGGTCCAAATCTTCAACTTGTTGGCTTAGGATCAGACTTCCTTAATAGGACTCCCATAGCACAAGAAATAAAAGCAAGAATCAACAACTGGGAGAGATTCAAACTAAAAAGCTTTCTCTCAGCAAAGGAAACTATCAGAAATGTGAAGAGAGAGCCTACGGAGTGGGAGAATATCTTTGCCAACCATACCTCAGATAGAGCGCTAATTTCCAGAATCTATAAAGAACTCAAAAAACTCTACACGAAGAATACAAATAATCCAATCAACAAATGGGCTAAGGAAATGAACAGACACTTCACAGAAGAAGATGTACAAGTAATCAACAGATATATGAAAAAATGTTCAACATCCCTAGTAATAAGGGAAATGCAAATCAAAACCACCCTAAGATTTTATCTCACCCCAATTAGAATGGCGATTATCAAGAATACAAGCAACAATAGGTGTTGGCAAGGATGTGGTGAAAAAGGTACACTCATACATTGCTGGTGGGGTTGCAAATTAGTGCAGCCACTCTGGAAAGCAGTGTGGAGATTCCTCAGAAAGCTTGGAATGGAAACACCATTTGACCCAGCTATCCCACTCCTTGGCCTATACCCAAAGGACTTAAAATCAGCATACTACAGAGATACAGCCACATCAATGTTCATTGCTGCTCAATTCACCATAGCCAGATTGTGGAACCAACCTAGATGCCCTTCAGTTGATGAATGGATAAAGAAACTGTGGCATATTTATACAATGGAATATTACTCCGCAATGAAGAATGATAAAATTATGGCATTTGTAGGCAAATGGTCGAAATTGGAGAATATCATGCTATGTGAGATAAGCCAATCTCAAAAAACTAAAGAATGAATGATCTCGCTGATAAGCGGATGAGGACATATAATGGGGGGTGGGAGGGGCTAGCATTAGGTTTCGGGTTAGGTTTAGAGTTAGGCTAAGGAGAGCGGTAAGAATGAAGGAAAGAAGGACTGTGTAGAGGGAAAAGAGGGGTGGGAGGGGTGGGGGGAGGGGAAAATAAAATAAACATCATTACCCTATGTAAATGTAAAAAAAAAAAAAAAAAAGTTAAGCATGAAAATAAAAATAAAAAGTGAAAACAGGATGAAGGACAATTAATAGTTCATACATATGTAGGATTCTTTTCTTTAAGCATATGTGTATTTATGAATATGTAATCTTTGTGCATGTGTGTATGATTCTTAATTGTACTAAGATAAGTGAAAAGTGGAGAACGGATATATGTATATTTTTTATTTGTATGCTCTCTTATTACTGTGGTGCCTGCATTGTTAATTAATTAAATGATCAAACAATTTTTTTTTTAAAAACCTTATGTTCCTGTATAGTCCTACTCAATAATGAAATAAGTAAAGGCTTGCTTATAATCCTAGACATAAATAAAATAAATACAATGTTATTTTGTGAGTACTATCAAGTTCACTCAGAGTTCTCCATTTCTGAGATGAACACATTATTTTTGATTATTAGACTGCACAATTCACAAAACTATGCAAGAAATCATAACTTAATTAATTTACAAATCTCCCTTATTTTTCCAAAGAGTTCAATTTTTTTTAAACTTAAATTTTAAATTTGGAAATTTTAACAGTAAGTTTTAAATGTAGAAACTCAGGAGCTTACCTGAGATGAGCTGTTCATTTGTAACTGAGCATTGGACAAATACTATAGCAGGCAGTATTTGGGATTTAAACTCTCTGAACCTATTTCCCTTAGGCTTTGAAATTATGCAACCTTGTGATTGCATTTCTGGTTCTGTGTTGCCTCCTGTGAATACATGAACATCTTTAGTAAAAGTTGAACTGAAATCTTAAAAATAGTCACCGAATAGTGTAGGTCAGAATCAAAATTGCAAATTAATTTATCCTATAGAATATATAGAATGTGTGCATATTTTACATTGTAAAATATAATATGCATCAACCGGTCCATCTGAAGTAGAATCAGTGAAACTAATAGCCAAGTCCAACTTTTTTCTGTTGTTCAACTTTTTCTTCATTTCTGTAGCACTATCCTTCACCATCTAAATGCTTTCTATGGTGATACAATTCATATACTACACCTTTCACATTTTAAAGTAAGCACATCTGTGGATTTGACTGTTTGGAAGGCTGAGTACTCTTTACACTCCACTGGCAGAACATTTTTTATCCCCTCCATAGAAAACTCAGGGCCATTAGTGTGGTCACTCCTCTAGGACCCCTGCCTCAGTCCCTGGCAACCTGTAGTGACTTTCTGATCCCATGTGTTCACGTAATCTGGACATCAACTGTAAACAGAGCTGCACAATATGTGGCCTTTTGTGTTGCTTTTCCAGTTGTTTTGCCAAGTTTTCAAAATCTATCCTTTGCATAGCATGTAACAGAATTTCCTTCCCTTTCATTGCTAAATAATTTTTCGTTTTATGTGTATAGTACATTTTATTTGCACACTCCTCAGTTTAAAGAGATCCAAGTTGTTTCTGTGCTTTGTCTTTGGTAAATAGTAATGTACCTGTTCATGGAAGCTTTAAGGTTCATTTTTCACCCAGTATTGTCATATCTCATTCCTCATCCACGTGCCAACTATCCACATTTGTCTGATCATATGATTAATTTGCATTCTCTACTTTCAGTACTTGTTACGGTTTGGATATGCAGTGTCCCTCAAAAGCTCACATGCGAGACAATGCAAGAGATTCATAGAAGAAATGATTGGTTTATGCGAACCTTAATCAATCAGTGAATTGATCCCTGATGGGATTAACTGAGTGGTAACTGAATGTGGGTAGGGCGTGGCTGGGGCTGTGTCTTTGGGCTGTATATTTTGTATCTGGCAAGTGGAATCTTTTTCTCTGCTTAGTGATCATCATGGGAGCTGCTTCCTTCTGCCATACTTGTCCACCTTGATGCTCTGCTTCACCTTCAGAAGCAAGAAATAGAGCCTGAGACCTCTGAAACCCTGAGTCCCCAAACTTCATCCTCTAAAATTGTTCTTTTCAGGTTTTTTTACTCACAGCAGTGATGAAGCTGACTAAAACAGTACTCCATTTAAAATTAAGCTTAATTTATTCAATTAAGAATAAAGTTTTAAGAATAAAAAAAAAAAGTCTGATGTTTGTTGTAGAGATTACTGTGATCTCAAACGGGAACTCAGTCAAAATTCGAGATAACTATTGCACAAACTGAATGTTTTACTGTTGATGATTCCATTTTGTATTTTCCTTGTAAACTCTAATTGTTGCCTGATCAATATTTTGCAGAAGTACTGCTTCAAGAGTGAACACTGTAAATTAACTTGGAATAGTAAGTCATCAGCTATAGGACAGATAATGTAAATCCCAATTATATAAAAGGGGGTAAATAACTGTAAAGTCATAGACATTGAAGTTAAATTCCAGTACTCTTGCTTTATGACTGGTGAGACAGACTTGCTTGATGGTTAAGATCAAACTTAGAGATTGAGATTAAATACAGAGGTCAAGAAAAGTCCATATTTGGGTCTTGCCCTCAAAGTCAGCCTGAACCCAGGGAACAAGAGGTCTTCTCCAAGGAGCTTTGCAATTCTGGGTCACACAACCTCCTGACCAAGGAGATTGATGAGGCCACTAGAGGAAAAGCCACTCAGTGCACCTGCTGCAGAGGAGGGTCATGGAAAAAGGGAGACACCCCTACTGCTTCCAGGGGAGCCACCTCATCGAGAAGACTGCCTAACCAATGGCACTAATGGAGCTAAGAAGCTGCTCTTAAGTTCTCTATGAGTGACCCCTGTGGGAACTCAGCTGACTCTTTAACAGACAGGAATAGGTCACTTTGACCAGCTTGATCTTAACCACCTAGCAAAATAGTTAAAACCAAAATATAGCCATTCTTGGGCATTTAAAAGAAATAATACTTAAATGTAACTTAAGATGTACACTTGTGTTAGCCCACTAAAATAAAGACTAAAAGCTACAAAAGAGAGATTCTTAGGCAAATGTGCCTGATAACTATCAAGAGAAAATACTAGAGTCAGAAGTTTTTAGTCAGTTTAAGGCCTGCAGACCTTCCTAAGCTACACAGGTAGACTTAATCTATGTTTGCTAGTATCTCTACTAAATGTCGTGTTTACATTCCTGATAACCTGGACAATGTTAAAGTTCCCAAATAAAGTCCTTATCCTCTCCAGCCTTTGCTAGGCCTTGTTATGGGAACAACTTCTCAGTTCTTCCACACTCTGGTGAGGAATTATTGACTTCTGTTATCTTTATGATATGCATTGGTATGTTCCAGATTCTGCAACATTTATATTGTATCAATCTCATTTCAGTACTCATGTCTTTTTGTTTTTCTCTCATAGAAGCACCCATCCCCAGATGCCTTTACAACCTGCTCTTCCCAACCGGACTTCTACCATGAACCCCTCAATTGACCCAATTTCTAAAAAGGGAACTCCAAACTGCTTGCCCCATGCTGCCCCCTTTCAGCTCGAAGAAGCCAGATCGGTCATCACCCCCTTTCTCTACAGCAGTGAAGGAGTTCCTAGAATTAGAGTGGTAAATGAAGTCAGAATTGGGGACAGGCAGTTAGTGTAGAAATAGGGGATCAGTCAAATTGAGGAAATGAAGTCCATGAAAACCATCTGCCTTTGGAAGTCTGGAAGGAGAATGGACTTTTTACATTCACCTGCAAAACCAACCCCAGTCATTTAGGCAGGAAGGAGAGAGAAGGCTTCAAAAAGAACTGGAGGGCAAAAGATTTTCTTATAAAAAAATAAATGGGGGAATGTAATGTATAAAGCTGCTTCCCCGCCTATCAGGTGCAGTAATTTTCCCCGCCTCCCAACCATTTGTCAATCTGTGAACATCCTGGCTCATTTTCTCTCTTACCCTGAAGGGAGACACAGTTTGCTTAATAAATTCCCTTATGTGATTTCCCGTGTCTGGCGAGGTTTTGTGGAAATTCCCTTATATTTATTAGTATTTTTCTCCATTATTTTTATTTAATTTTTGTGATCATGTTAAGTTTCTGACATTTCACAGTAGCTTCTTATAATCAAAATATATTTTTGGTACCCTCATTATAACCAAAAACTGAAAGTGTGTAATAGAAAAACCAAAAAAAAAAAAAAAAAAAAAGTAAGCAAATTGTCAAAACACACTTGTCATGACCGGAAGGACATTTACTCAGTTTCCCCAAAACAGACAGAAAAGGGGATTGAGAAAAATAGACACAAAAATAAAAAAAGTGAGACCCAATGCATCAGCCTACCTCTAGTAGAGAGACACTGATCCCAAACAAGTTTAGCATATTTATTATATAGGTTTAAAACATTAAAAATGATTTATTGTGAGAAACCTTCTTCAAGATAAACAAAATGGAAGCTGTAGATAAAACAGCCCCATTAGGGCTTATCAGCTTGTACCCATAACTCTCTACCTCCAGGCCACTGGCATTTTAACTCAAGGTTATTGAATTAATAAATTCTGTGGCTCACACAGAATCCCCCACTTAACAGGGTATCAACATCAACTGAGTAAGTTTTCCATTGGTACCTTCCCACCAGAAATTCCCAAGAGGGTTGTCAGACTCTGTGTCTGTGGAGTTCAAAGCAATGATTCATTCACTGCTGTGGACACACACTAGTAGAGTAAATCACTTAATCATTAAGAAAAGGTCATAAGAGAGAACAAAGAAATGAACTGTTACGGTTTAGATATGAGGTATCCTCAAAAGCTCATGTGTAAAACACTGTAAGAAAGTTTAGAGGTTATATAATTGGGTTATACAAACTTTAACCTAATTAGTGTATAAATCCACTTATAGGGATTAACTTGATGGTAACTCTAGGCAGGGGATGTATGGCTGAAGGAGGAGGTAGCTAGCGGAATACCCTTGGGTTTATATTTTGTTCATGATGAGCAAGATTCTTTCTGTGCTTCCTGGTTCCATGTCCTGAGCTGTATTCCTTCTCAACACCTTTCTTCCACAATGCTCTGCCTCACCTTGGGCCCAAAAAATGGCATCAACCAGATCTCTGAAATTATGAGCCCCAAATAAACTTTTCCTCCTCTAAAATTGCTTTTGTCAGGTCTTTGGATCACACCAGTGAAAAAAATTGACATAAATAGAAACTGCAATGAAATTATAGAACAAATTATAAAATGGCTACAGTAAGATGTTAACTATTGTTAATTTCTTTGAATTTCAATTGATTAAATTTTCCAATTAAAAGACAGAGTAAATGTAATAAGTATTAATTAAATTACCCAATTAAAAGATAGTGAATTGATTTGTGAAATAGGACTCTACTAAATGTTGTTGACAAGAAACTCACTTCACCTCTGATGATACAGATATACTAAAAATAAAAGAATGCATGACTCATGTTACCCTACAACATGTACAATCAGAAAAATGATAAATTATACTCCGTTTTTGTCTGATTTATCAAAATGCATAAATGTATTCTACTGTCATGTATAACTAATTAGAATAAATTAAAAAATTAAAAAAGAATGAAATAAGATATTACATGCAAAATGAATAAAAAGAAACCAGGAGTACCCATACTTATATCAGATAAAATAGACTAAATCAGAATAAGTAAAAAGAGACAAGAAATTCCATTTTATAATGACAACGTGGTCAATTAATCAAGAGGAGATAAAAGTTCTGAATATATATCTACCCATTACTGGAACACCAATGCAATAGTATTTGGGAATCTTACCAGTCCACTTTCAGCAATAGACTTATTCTACAGACAGAAAATTGACAAGAAAACACGAGAGTTAAATTGCAACCTCAAACACAGGGTCCTAATATACATCTTCAGAACATTCCATTTAACTGCTGATAATTTTCTCATAAGCATATGAAACATTTTTCTGGATAGATTACATGATAGAGCACAGAATTCTCAAAAAATTTTAAAAATTGAAATCTTATTGAGTATGTCTTCCAACCAAAATGCAATAATAACATTAGAAATGAATGACAAGAAAAATTGAAAACTATAAAATGCATAGAAAATTAACAACTTACTCTAGAAAAATAAAACAAAAAATGAAGGAAGAATTCAAGAAGAAAATTTTCAACATTTATTGAAAAACAATGAAAATGGAGACATAGTACTTATGGAATACAATAAAACCAATACAATGAAGAAATTTATATTTATCTATGTCTACATTGCAAAAGCAGAAAGATCTCAAATAAGTAACCTATTGCTGCATCTCAAAAACCAGAAAAACAAAAACAAACTCAATTCAAAATTAGTAGAAGCAAAAATTATAACAATAATAAAGATAAGAATAAAAAATATTTAAAAGAAATGTGATGGGTTAAATTTAAATATTTCTTTTTTTATTGATAAGTTTATTAGTAATTGATGTATAGCTAGTGATGTCCTCCTACAGGTATCCCTTCCCTCATCCATGCTGGACGTAGCCAAACCCCCACAAGTCATTATAAATCACATGGGCCAGGCATGCTGGTGCTCACTCCCAGAACTGGGGAGGCAGAGGTAAGAATATCACAGGCTCAAGACCAGCTTGGGCAACTTAGCAACAACCTGTCTCAAAGTTAAAAATTGAAAAAGACTGGGGATGTAACACAGTGGTAGAGTGCCCCTAGTTCAATTCCTAGTACCAAAAAAATAAAATATATAAAATAAAATCACAGGTACCTGAAATTTTTTGTTTAAGGCAAGAAATTAGTTACTATTATATTTCTGTAAATCTTCAGACAAAATCATTAAGATATCTGTAACAAAAGTAATGTTTTTATAATAGTATCTTATTTTATATTTAATGTAATACAGATAATTCATAAGTAGGTTTGTAAAGAACTGTTTTGTAAATATACAAACTTATTATTTCCCTGAATTTATAAAAAACTGATCTTAAGTATAATAGATTATGTTACATCATTTAGTACTCCTTAACATAGACATTATAATTTACTACTCTGGAACTATATTAGCTATATGATATTGATGATACTTTTGTCCATTACAATGTGTTTAAGAAATAACAATCTGAATTTACTGACATTATCAACTATCAATCAGCCTTCTTCTATTAGATATTAACCCCAATAAAATGATCTCCCTGAAAGTTCAGAATCTCACTCCAGTTATAATGATATATGAACAATATTAAACACTGGAGAGGATTAGGGGGAAAAAAAGAACACATTCACACTGTTGGTGTGATTGCAAATTAGTAAAAGCACTTTAGAAATCAACATGGAGGTTTATCAAAAAACTACGAATGGAACCACCAAATCTTATTACCATCCTCCACTAGAAATAATAAAAGAGTCACAAAACATAATTCTTGACATTAGGTGTTTTAACCAGTAAAGTCAAACATTCTTTTTAAAAACAGACACATTTTAAAACATTTTTCAGCTCAACAGATATGACCTAGCATAAGCATCCTAACACTCACTTTGTCTCTGAAATAGACTCTAACAAATGTGCTACCAGCATAATCTGTAGACAACTCTTGAATGTGTATGCAACATTTCTTTTTTTTCTTTTTTTTTTTGTCTTTTTTTTATTGTAAAAAAATGGAATACATGTTTTTTCTCTTTTTGTACATGGCGTAAAGGCATACCATTTGTGTAATCATAAATTTACATAGGGTAATGTTGTTTGATTCATTCTGTTATTTTTTCCCTTCCCCCCACCCCTCCCACTCCTCTTTTCCCTCTATACAATCCTTCCTTCCTCCATTCTTGCCCCCCTCCCTAACCCTAACTCTAACCCTAACACTAATCCCTCCCACCCCCCATTATGTGTCATCATCCACTTATTAGCGATATCATTCGTCCTTTGGTTTTTTGAGATTGGCTTATCTCACTTAGCATGATATTCTCCAATTTCATCCATTTGCCTGCAAATGGCATAATTTTATCACTCTTTATGGCTGAGTAATATTCCATTGTATATATATACCACATTTTCTTTATCCATTCATCAATTGAAGGACATCTAGGTTGGTTCCACAATCTGGCTATTGTGAACTGAGCAGCTATGAACATTGATGTGGCTGTATCTCTGTAATATGCTGATTTTAAGTCCTTTGGGTATAGGCCAAGGAGTGGGATAGCTGGGTCAAATGGTGGTTCCATTCCAAGTTTTCTAAGGAGTCTCCACACTGCTTTCCAGAGTGGCTGCACTAATTTGCAGCCCCACCAGCAACGTGTGAGTGTATCTTTCTCCCAACATCCTCGCCAACACCTGTTGTTGCTTGTATTCTTGATAATCGCCATTCTAATTGGGGTGAGATGGAATCGTAGGGTACTTTTGATTTGCATTTCTCTTATTACTAGAGATGTTGAACATTTATCCATATGTTTGTTGATTGCTTGTAGATCTTCTTCTGTGAAGTGTCTATTCATTTCCTTAGCCCATTAGTCAATTGGATTATTTGCATTCTTAGTGTAGAGTTTTTTGAGTTCTTTATAGATTCTGGAGATTAGTGCTCTATCTGAAGTATGATTGGCAAAGATTTTCTCCCACTCTGTAGGCTGTTTCTTCGCATTACTGATAGTTTCCTTTGCTGAGAGAAAGCTTTTTAGTTTGAATCTATCCCAGTTATTGATTCTTGCTTTTATTTCTTGTGCTATGGGAGTCCTGTTGAGGAAGTCTGGTCCTAAGCCCACATGTTGAAGCTCTGGACCTACTTTTTCTTCTATAAGATGCAAGGTCTCTGGTCTGATTCTGAGGTCCTTAATCCATTTTCAGTTTAGTTTCGTGCATGGTGAGAGATACGGGTTTAGTTTCATTCTGTTGCATATGGATTTCCAATTCTCCCAGCACCATTTGTTGAAGAGGCTATCTTTTTTCCATTTCATATTTTTGGCTCCTTTGTCTAGTATGAGAAAATTGTGTTTGTTTGGGTTTATGTCCGTGTCCTCTATTCTGTACCATTGATCCACCTTTCTATTTTGGTACCAATACCATGCCGTTTTTGTTACTGTTGCTTTGTAGTAGAGTTGAAGATCTGGTATTGCGATACCCCCTGCTTCACTCTTTCTGCCAAGGATTGCTTTAGCTATTCTGGGTTTTTTCATTCTTCCAGATGAATTTCATGATTGCTTGTTCTATTTCTGTAAGGTACATCATTGGGATTTTAATTGGAATTGCATTGAATCTGTATAGCACTTTTGGTAGTATGGCCATTTTGACAATATTAAGTCTTCCTCTCCAAGAACAGGGGAGATCTTTCCATCTTGTAAGGTTTTCTTTAATTTCTTTCTTTAGTGTTCTGTAGTTCTCATTGTAGAGGTCTTTCACCTCTTTGTGAGATTGATTCCCAAGTATTTTATTTTTTTCGATGCTATTGTGAATGGGGTAGTTTTCCTAATTTCTCTTTCTGAAGATTCACACTTATATATAAAAATGCCTTAGATTTATGTGCATTGATCTTATATCCTGCTACTTTACTGAATTCACTTATGAGATCTAAAACTTTTCTGGTGGAATTTCCTGGTTCCTCTAAGTATATAATCATATCAAATATGATTATGATATGATCATAATCATATCAAAATAGGGATAGTATGAGTTCTTCTTTTCCTATTCGTATTCCTTTCATTTCTTTGGTCTGTCTAATTGCTCTGGCTAGAGTTTCAAGGACGATAAAAAGAAGTGGTGAAAGAGGGCATCCCTGCCTTGTTTCAGTTTTTAGGGGGAATGCTTTCAGTTTTTCACCATTGAGAATGATATTAGCCATGGGCTTAGCATAGATGGCCTTTACAATGTTAAGGAATGTTCCCACTCTCCCTATTTTTTTCTAGTGTTTTGAGCATGAAGGGGTGCTATATTTTATCAAATGCTTTTTCTGCATCTATTGAAATAATCATGTGATTCTTGAATTTAAATCTATTGATATGGTGAATTACATTTATTGATTTTCTGATGTTGAACCAACCTTGCATCCCTGGGATGAAACCCACTTGATCATGGTGCACTATCTTTTTAATATGTTTTTGGATGCGATTTGCAAAAATTATGTTTAGAATTTTTGTGTCGATGTTCATTAAGGATATTGGTCTGAAATTTTCTTTCCTCGATGTGTCTCTGTCTGGTTTAGGTATCAGGGTTTCTATTTTGTTGGAGTATAGATTTTCAAAATAGCTTCTAATTATGTTTTGTATTTCAGTCGTGTCTGTTGTGATATTTCCTTGTTCATTCCGAATTTTAGTGATTTGGGTTTTCTTTCATCTTCTCTTTGTTAGTGTGGCTAAAGGTTTATCAATTTTGTTTATTTTTTCGAAGAACCAACTATTTATTTTGTCAATTTTTTATTGTTGCTTTTGTTTCAATTTCGTTGATTTCAGCTCTGAGTTTAACTATTTCCTGTCTTCCACTACTTTTGGTGTTGGTCTGTTCTTCGTTTTCTAGGGCTTTGAGCTGTAGTGTTAGGTCGTTTATTTGTTGAGTTTTACTTCTTTTATTAAATGCGCTCCATGAAATAAATTTTCCTCTAAGTACTGCTTTCATAGTGTCCCAGAGATTTTGATATGATGTTTCTTTGTTCTCATTTACCTCTAAGAATTTTTAATTTCCTTCCTAATATCTTCTGTTATCCATTCATCATATAATAGCATATTGTTTAATCTCCAGGTGTTAGAGTAGTTTCTGTTTTTTACTCTTTCATTTATTTCTAACTTCAATCCATTATGATCTGATAGAATACAAGGTAATGTCTCTATTTTCTTGTATTTGCTAACATTAGCTTTGTGGCATAATATATGGTCTATTTTAGAGAAGGATCCATGTCCTGCTGAGAAGAAAGTGTATTCGCTCTTGGTTGGATGGTATATTCTATAAATGTCTGTTAAGTCTAAATTATTGATTGTGTTATTGAGATCTATGGTTTCTTTGTTCAATTTTTGTTTGGAAGATCTGTCCAGTGGTGAGAGAGGCGTGTTAAAATCACCTAGTATTATTGTGTTACGGTCTATTTGGTTTCTAAAATTGAGAAGGATTTGTTTGACATACATGGATGAGTCACTGTTTGTGTCATAGATGTTTATGATTGTTACATCTTGCTGATTTATGCTTCCCTTAAGCAGTATGAAATGTCCTTCTTTATCCCTTCTGACTAACTTTGGCTTGAAGTCCACATTATCTGAAATGAGGATGGAAACTCCAGCTTTTTTGCTGAGTCCATGTGCATGGTATGTTTTTCCCCATCCTTTCACCTTTAGTCTATGGGTATCTCTTTCTATGAGGTGAGTCTCTTGCAGGCAACATATTGTTGGATCTTTCTTTTTAATCCAATCTGCCAGTCTATGTCTTTTGATTGATGAATTTAGGCCATTAACATTCAGGGTTATTATTCAGATATGATTTGTATTCCCAGTCATTTGTTTCATTTTTTCAATTTTATTTATTTATTTACTTTTTTTTTTTGACACACCTTGGTTCCTCCTTTATTTGACAGTTCCTTTAGGATAATTCCTCCCTTTGCTGATTTGCTTCTTTGTTTTTTATCTCTTCCTCATGGAATAGTTTTCTGAGAATGTTCTGTAATGCTGGCTTTCTTTCTGTAAATTCTTTTAGCTTTTGTTTATCATGGAATGATTTTATTTCCTCATCAAATTTGAAGGTAAGTTTTGCTGGGTTATAAGATTCTTGGTTGGCATTCATTTGCTTTCAGAGCTTGAAAAATGTTGTTCCAGGCCCTTCTAGCTTTCAGGGTCTGGATTGAAAAATCTGCTGATATCCGTATTGGTTTCCTCCTGAATTTAATTTGGTTCTTTTCTCTCATAGCCTTTAAAATTCTGTCTTTCTTTTGTATGTTCGGTATTTTCATTATAATGTGCCTTGGTGTGGGTCTGTTGTAATTTTGTGTATTTGGAGTCCTATAAGCCTCTTGAACTTGATTTTCCATTTCATTCTTCAGATTTGGGAAATTTTCTGTTATTATTTCATTGAATAGATTGTTCATTCCTTTGGTTTGTTTCTCTAAGCCTTCCTCAATCCCAATAATTCTCAAATTTGGCCTTTTCATGATATCCCATAGTTCTTGTAGATTCTGTTCATGATTTCTTACCATCTTCTCTGTTTGTTCAACTTTGTTTTCAAGGTTAAATATTTTGTCTTCAATATCTGAGGTTCTGTCTTCCAGGTGTTCTATCCTATTAGTTATGCTTTCTATGGAGTTCTTAATTTGGTTTATTGTTTCCTTCATTTCAAGGATTTCTGTTTGGTTTTTTTTCAATATCTCTAACTCTTTATTGAAATGATCTTTTGCTTCCTGTATTTGCTCTTTTAACTGTCGATTGGTGCGATCATTCAATGCCTGCATTTGCTCTTTCATCTCATCATTCAATGCCTGCATTTGCTCTTTAATCTCATCGTTTGCTTCCCTGATCATTTTAATTATGTACATTCTGAATTCCCTTTCTGTCATTTCTTCTGCCATGCTGTCATTGAATTTTATTGATGTAACATCTATATTTTTTGGGGGTGTTTTCTTCCCTTGTTTTCTCATATTTTTCAGGAATCAGTGGGTCATTAGTATATTCCAGATTTCCTCTATTGACTTATAATGTCCCTGAAGATTGCTAGTATATCCCCTCTTATCCTTCAGTAGCCTGCAGTCTTGGAGGAAGTTGATAATGCGGTGCTCCACAAGGAAGCTGCCTCTCTAGGGTTGGTGACCCTCATGTGGGGTATATTCCCTGATAGTGGGCAGAGGTGCCTCTACTTGTTGACCAATGGTCATCCAAAGGGGAACTAGGCTGCGGGCTGAGGCAAGGCCCGTTTGAGCCTGTGTCTCTGGTTTTACTATCCTTGTGGGAAAACCTCACCCGGCAGGGAAGACTCACCTGGTGGGGAGGTCTCGCTTGTCAGTTCCCCTTCTAGAGGTTCCCCTCAATCTACAACTACCGCCTGGGCTGGGCTGTCTTCCTCTGCAACGTTCCCAGGGCCTGGACCTACTTCCTGGGCCTGGGAGCCTCACCCTTCACAGACGAGTTTCCTTAGGCTGCCTCTCCTCAGAGAATTTGCTCGCAGTCCTTGAAACTTAGCTCCGCCCCTAGGTGTGTCTCTGTGTCCACCTGGAGTCCCGTACAATAGCTCGGAGACCCGGAGACCTGCCACACACCTCTTCCTCCAGACAGCAGCCCGGTATTCCGACACAGTCATTAGGAGTCCAAGCAACTCACTTCGCGTCGCCTCCTCCCGCCAGCCGCCCGTAGCCCTAGGCAGTCACTCTGAGTCCAAGTGACCTGCCCTGTTCCTCCTCCTCCTCGGGGTAACCCTCCGGGTGGGTGTTCAGGAGCGGTCGCTCGCAGACCAAGCGACCCACCGCGCTCCTCCTCCAGGCAGGCCACCGGTGTTCAGGAGCAGTCACTTTGAGTCCAAATAACTCACCACTCGCCTCCTCCTCTGGCAACCGCCTGTGACTCTGATGCAGTCACTCTTAGACCAAGCTACTCGCCGCGCTTCTCCTCTTCCTCTTGCAACCCCCCGGTGTTCAGAAGCGGTCACTCTGAGTCCAAACAGCTCGCCACGCAGCTCCTCCTCAGGCAGCTGCCCGGAGCCCCAGTGGTTGCTCCGAGTCCAAGCGCTGTGCTGAGCAGCCACCTCTACGATGTTCCCAGTGGTCCGTGTTTACCGCTCCAGCGGGGGGAAGGGTGTCTCGCAGGGCGACTCTACCTCACAAAGTTCCCTGCGTTCCGGGGCTACCGTCCCATCCGGGACACCTCCCCAATGGGAGAGACTCACCCGGCGGCTTTGAGTTGGTCCCAATTCTCTCACTATCTCCTCTTTTGAATCCTGCATCCTGGAGCAACATGAAATGCAGCCGCCCTCTAGTCTGCCATCTTGAAAACCTCTTTTTTTTTTTTTATTCATTTTTATTGTAAACAAATACAGAGATACAGCCACAACAATGCTCGTAGCTGCTCAATTCACAATAGCCAGATTGTGGAACCAACCTAGATGCCCTTCAATGGATGAATGGATAAAGAAATTGTGATATATATATATATATATATATATATATATATATATATATACTCAATGGAATATTGCTCAGTCATAAAAAATAATAAAATTATGGCATTTGCAGGCAAATGGATGAAATTGGAAAATATCATGCTAAGTGAGATAAGCCAATATCAAAAAACTAAAGGATGAATGATCCTGCTGATAAGCGGATAATGACACATAATGGGGGGTGGGAGGGGGCAAGAATGGAGGAAGGAGGGACTGTATAGAGGGATAAGTGGGGTGGGAGGGGTGGGGGGAAGGAAAAAAATAGCAGAATGAATCAAAAACTATTACCCTAGGTAAATGTATGATTACAAAAACGGAAAATATTTCTTGAAAGCAATGTATACAAATAAGAATTTGAAGAGAGAATCTATAGACTGGGAGAAAGTCTTTGCTAGCTAATTTTCTGACAGAAGATTAACGTTCAGAATATTCAAAAAACTTAACATCAAACTCGCAAATAACCCAGTTAATAAATTAGCAAATGAATGAAAGAGACACTTCTCAAAGGAAGAAATGCAAATGACCAGTAATATATGAAAAATGTTCTAAATCTTTAGTAATTAGAGAAATGTAAATCAAAATTACACTGAGATTTCATCTCACTCCTGTTATAATGATATATGAACAATATTAAACACTGGAGAGGATTAGGAAGAAAAAAAGAACACATTTACACTGTTGGTGTGATTGCAAATTAGTAAAACCACTCTGGAAATCAACATGGAGGTTTATCAAAAAACTAGGAATGGAACCATCAAATGGCCAAGCTATATCATTCTTTGGTACTTATCCTAAAGGATTAAAGTTAGCATTCTATAGTGATACATACATACACATGTTTAAGAAAGCACAATTAATAAAAACCAAACAATGGAACCAGCCTATGTGTTCATCAGTGGATGAATGGATAAAGAAAATATGGTATATATATATAGTAGAATTTTATTCAGTCATAAAGAAGAACGAAAGTATGACATTTTCTGGAAATGGATGGATGTAACTTGAGAACATTATGTTAAACAAAATAAGCTAACCTCAGAAAGTCAAGCATCACATGTTTTCTTTCATATGTGGAAACAAGAGAGAAAAAGTAAAATAAAGTTGGAGGGTATCCCATGAAAATTGAAAGGAGATCAGTAGAGCAGAGGAAAGGGACAGGGAGGAGAGGAGAAAAGAAGAAATATGGTGAATGATATTGGTCAAACAAGTATATAGGTATGGTCCCACAATTATATATAATTATAATGATTAATTTAAAAATATGAAAAAGTAAGTATGTGAAGGATTAATAAGAATTGAACATGGAGAATTGGGACCTTGATTTTGATAGTATGAATCTAGTTTCTACACACCTGAAGTTAAACTTTATATGAATTAAGAGAAATATTCATGAACTGCTATTTTGAAAAAAGAAATTGACAATGCAAAATATATAGATATATTTGTATTATATTACTGATATTCCATAAAAGTTGACCAGAAACTTCTTGAACTAAACCAACCAATTTGCATTCTTTCTTATTTTTGGAAACCCCCAATCTGAAATCAAGGTTTTAGCAGAGTTGTTTCTTTCTGAGAACTCTCATTCCCTGTTTATATTTTTCCTTCTTTGGTTGTCAGAAATCTTAGGCATTCCTTCAATTCCATCACTCCAAATTCTGATTGATTTTAATATAGGTTTATTCTCTCTTCACGTCTGTCTCAAATTTCCTTCTCCTCTACTCTTTAATGACATCAAACAGTGTCTTCACAGTCCAAGGTTAATCCAGGCTGATCTCATTTTGAGATGTTTAATCATGCCTGAACAGACAATAAGTGAAGCTAAGTTTGCAGCACATTTACATGGAGTTAGAACTTAGACTTACCTTTTTGGAGGACATAATTAAGCAACCCATAATGTCCAATAAAATTGTGTTGGCTTGAGATCACCCCATTGAATGAAAACTTGAAGAATTTAAAATTACCCATGTGAAGAAAGATATGCTAGACCAATATCATTTACAGAGAGTTAGAACTTGAACTTATCTTTTTGGAAGACATAATTAAACATCCTATAGTATCCATTATCAAGCCATAGAATGAAAACTTGAAGAATTTAAGAATAAAGACATGCTAGATGTGGTGGCACACACCTGTAATTCCAGCAACTCACAAGGCAAAGGCAGGAAGATTGCAAGTTCAAAGTCAGCCTCAGCCATTTAGTGAGGCCCTAAGTAACTTAGTGAGACCATGATGCAAAAAAAAAAAAATAAATAAACAGGGCTGAGGATATGGAAAGGTGGTTAAGCACCCCTGGGTTCAATATCTGGTACTAAAAAAAAAAAAGAAAATATAAATACTCACAATAGCAGAGTTGATTCTTTAAAAGGGCAGATGAAATTAAGAGATGCTTATCAAAACTAATTAAACACAAGGGAGCAAGACTCAAATAATCAGCATCATAGATAATAAGGAAGATATTCCATACCAGACTAAAACTAAAGAAACACAAAAGATCATTTGAGATTTTGAAAATGTACTTGCCAAAAATTATGATAACCATGGGAAATAGACACATTCCTGGATACATACACTTTGCCAATATTCAACTGTGAAAAAATAGAAATCCTGAAGAAAAAACACTAATAAAATGTAATGAAATTTAATCAATAATATTTTCCATCAAAGAAAAGTTCAGCACCAGACATCCTCACTGCTGAATTCTACTCCACATTTAAAAAACTAATAACAATTATTTTTGAGATGCAATTATTAAGCTTTGTTTATTATATTCCCACATTTTTATTGGTGCATTATACTTATACAAAATGATGGGATTGGTTGTTACATATTTTTACAAGCACAAAATACAAAATATAGCAATATAATTTGGCCAATATCAATCTCCAGTGCTTCTGCCTCCCACTCTTGGTCCCTTTTTATACTGATTTCCCTTTTATTTTCATAAGTTTCACCCCACCTTTGTTTTCCTTTTTCCTATCTACTGCATATAAGAGAAAAAATATAACCCTTAACCTTCTACATTTAACTTATTTCACTTAATTATTTAACATAATGTCTCTAGTTCCATTTTCCCACAAGTGACATAATTTCATTTTTCTTTATGACTGAATAAAACTCTATTGTATACATAAAGCACATTTTTTTACCTGTTCATCAATCAATGGGCACCCAGCCTAGTTCCAGAGCTTGGCTATTATGAATTGTGCTTCTATAAATGTGAGTATGCATGTATCACTATACTATGATGATTTTAATTTTTCATGATAAATACCAAGAAGTGGTGTAGCTGGGTCATATGGTGGTTCCATGCCTACTTTTTGAGGAAACTCCATAGTGATTTGCATAAATGTTGTACTAATTTAAATCCTGTCAACATTGTAAAAGTGTTCCTTTTTCTCCAAATCCTCTCCAGAATTAAAAAAAAAAATTTGCCCTTTTTGCATGTTCTATCTGAGGTGCAGGGAGGCAAAGATTTTCTCCCACTCTGTGGGCTCTCTCTTCACATTCTTGATTATTTCCTTTGCTGTGAAGAAGCTTTTTAGTTTGGATACAATCCCATTTATTGATTCTTCATTTTACTTCTTGCACTATAGTAGTCTTGTTGAGGATGATGGTTCCTAAGGCAACATGTTGGAGATTTTGGCTTACTTGCTATAAGTAGGTGCAGGGTCTCTGGTCTAATGCCTATGTCATTGACCCACTTCAAGTTGAGTTTTGGGCAGGATGACAAATAAGGGTATAGTTTCATTGTGCTGCATGTGCATTTCCATTTTCCCAGCACCATTTGTTGAAGAGGATATCTTTTCTCCATTGTATGTTTTTGGCTCCTTTGTCTACTATGAGATAACTGTATTTATATGGGTTTGTCTCTTTGTCTTCTATTCTGTACCATTGATCTGCCTGTCTATTTTGGTGCCAATACCATGACATTTAGGTTAATATAGCTCTGTAGTGCAGGAAGCCATCTATGATGTGCAATGAAACCAAGCTTGATTGAATTATTAGACAGGGAAATCTGGCTCTTATGAACTGACAGTTATGGAAAAATTTTCCAGATTGCCTAGAGTATGTGGTTTCCGTGTGGTTGGTTCACCGCCAGAGTTTGAATGCCGGCCCTAGGAGTGGGAATGATCCCCCAGAGCCAAATGGCTTGCTTACCTCCACCCCCCGTTCTGTTTTTCATGGAAGAAGCTCCTACTGGTCCTTTTTTAATCTGTACCACTATAAATAAATAAAATATGGACTCCTCTGTTTTGTTAGAGCCTGACCCTTCTGGATGGCTCAACACCTCATACCCCTATTCTAAAGATAATTCTGTCTCCTGTTGATTTTTCTCATAAATAAATTTCTTAGCTATTATTTTGCAGCCAGCCCATCCCTCTGACAGAGCCCCTTTTCCTTGCCTATGCAGGACATGTGGTGAGACTGTAGTATAATTAAGGTATGGTATTGTGATACCCCCTTTTTCACTTTACTAGCTGAGGATTATTTTGGTTAACTGAGCCCTTAATTTTCCAAATTAATTTCATGACTGATTTTTTTTATTTCAATGAAGAACATCATTAGAATTTTAATAGGAATTGCATTAAATTCCTATAGTTCTTTTAGTAGTATGGTCATTTTGACAGTGTTAATTCTGCCTATCCAAGAACATGGGAGATCTTTCCATCTTCTAGTTCTTCTTCAATTTCTTTCTTTAGCACTCTGCAGTTTTCATTGTAGAGGTCTTTCACATCTTTTGTTAAATTGTTTCCCAAGTATTTAACTTTGAAGTTATTGTGAAGGTGGTAGTTTTCCTAATTTTTCTTTCAGTTGATTCATCACTGATATATAGAAATGCAATTGATTTATGGGTGTTAATTTTATATCCTGCCACTTTGCCAAATTCACTTATGGGTTCCATAAGGTTTCTGGTGGAGTTTTTATGTATCTTCTAAATATAGAGTCATGTCATCAGCAAAAAGGGTTAGTTTGAGTTCTTCTTTTCCTATTCCTATCCCTTTAATTTCTTTTGTCTGTTTAATTGTTCTTGATAGAGTTTCAAGGATTATTTTGAATAGAAGTGGTGAAAGAGACATCCCTGTCTTTTCCACTTTTTATAGGGAATGCTTTCAATCATTTGTCATTTACAAAGATATTGACCTTGGGTTTAGCATATATAACTTTTACAATGTTGAGTTATGTTCCTACTATCCGTAGTATTTCTAGTGTTTTGAAAATGAATGGACACTGTATTTTGTCAAGTGCTTTTTCTGCATCTATTGAGATAATCATGTGATTAATTGCCTTTCAGTCTATTGATGTAATAATCAAAATTATTGATTTCTGTATGTTGAACCAAATTTGCATCCATGGAATGAACCCCACTTGAAAATAGTGCATGCATTATCTGCCAAATACGATTTTATGTACAATCTTCCTGTATTTTATTAAGAATGTTTGTATATATGTTTATCAGGGATATTGTTCTGAAGTTTTCTTTCCTTCTTGGGTTTTGGTATCAGGGTGATACTAACTTCATAGAATGAGTTTGGAAGGGTTTCTTCTTTTTCTATTTCATGGAATAATTTGAAAGTCTTTGAAAGTCTGGTAGAACTCAGCTAGAATTCATCTGACCCTTGGCTTTTCTTTGTTGGTAGACCTTTGATGGTGTCTTTAATTTTATTGCTTGAAATTAATCTGTTTAAATTTTCTGTGACTTCCTGATTCAATTTGTGTAGGTCATATGTCTCTAGAAAGTTGTGAATGTCTTCAAGGTTTTCTTTTTTATGACAGTATAAATTTTCTAAATATTTTCTGGCTATAATTCATATTTCCATAATTTCCATTGTGATATTTCCTTTTAAATCACAAATTTCATTAATCTCTCTTTTCTTTCTCTTAATTTAGTTGGCTATGTATTTATCAAATATATTTATTTATTTAAAGAACCAATTTTTTGTTCTGTCAATTTTTTGAATTTTTTTCTTTCAATGTCATTGACTTAAAGTCTGATTAATTAATTAATTAATTAACTCTAAACCTTGTATTCTGCTTTTGGTATTGATTTGTTGTTCTTTTCTAGGGCTTTGAGATGTAATGTTTGTAATGAACAAGACCGCATCTATTTCTCCCTGATTCTGCCCCCTCCCCATACACCATATTATAATCTCAATTGTTAACTTTCTTGTCAGTCATTGGTCCAATTACTGACATTGGCTTTCACTATTTAAGGGTAATTCCCCTGCTATTTGCTCTCTTTTCTCTCTCTCACTTTCACTCTCACTCTCACTAGCTCTCTCGCTCTCAAGAGCACTCTGTTCATCTGCTAATAAAGTTTTTATGTGAGTTCCCTGCATCCAGAGTGGTTTCTGGGTGCTTTTATTGGTACCATGATTTGGATGGGTTCTTCTACTGCCACTTAGGTGAGTGGAATCCCATCTGACTCCCCAGACCCCAGACGCTGCTCTCACTTTCCATTTGCCTGGATGCTTGGTTGCACATCCACCACTGACTTCAGATTGGTGAGTTTTTTCCCTAGGTCAATGTATACACTACTCTGCTGACCTGAGATGGGACCATTGATCATTGGCAGCCTCTAGGCAGTTGAGGAGTGGGGGTTCTCCCAGTCATGACATTTATAGTTATGGTTGGCCCCCTTATTTGACCCTATCTGATGGGTGAGTCCCTGATCTTTATGTTGGAGATTCTTTCTTAGGGTTGAGGCTCCTCTCTCAAAAATCCTGACATCAGGTCCTCAATTCTGTTGGCTTTTGCCCAGCACACCCTGACGGAGGTGACAATTTCCCTCATTGTGCTGCCTTCTCGTCTCCAGCCAATTAGTCTGTGAGCTTGGGATGCTTTGGACACTGACTTGGCTGTGTTTCAGTCTCAACTATGGGGTCAAAGTCTTACATTTCAGCAGATTCACCCTGGGGACATTTACTCAAAAATCTTTAATCCCTTTACCTAATTCCCTGATCTAGAGCCATCAAAACTTATTTCCTTGTATAGTGATATTTGGCCACAGTATCCTTTGGATACTCAATCTATGTGGCCAGTTAACGGCACTTTGGATACTAATGTTTTGGATATTAATGTTCTGTGAACAAGAAGGCAAGTGGAAAGAAATTCTTTATCTTCAAGCTTTCTCTTTCTTGCGCACTAAACTTGATTTTTGCTCTTCCTGCAAACATGAACACTTCCTTTTGGCTTCTTCTCCCCGTCCTAATCCCTCCTCCTTCTCCTACTTTGACCCAGCTAATGAACCACTCCCATACCAGTCTCCTGTGGCACAGGCCTTTCCGGCCCCTGCTCCTCCATCTTCTTTGCCTTGCTTTGTTTCTTCTTCCTCCGCCCCACGCCCAGCCTGCCTAGTCCTCCCATCACACTGTCTCAAGCATATGTTCTAGCTCCCCTACTGGAGGTGGCTGGTGTGGAGGGAGTGATCAGGGTCCATGTTCCTTTTTTGCTTTCTGATCTTTCCCAGACAGAGAAGCGACTAGGCTTCTTCACTTCCAACTTGGAGAACTACATCAAAGAATTTCAGAATCTTATATGATCATGTCCAACATCTTGACCTCTGAGGAGTGCAAGAGAGTCTAGGAACAGGACTGTAATTATGCAGATGAAGTTCACAATCAATCCCAACCCATCTCATTGGGGTTGAAGCAGTACCAGATAGGGAGCTCCAATGGGACTATAATATGGGAATTGGGTATTTGCGGCAGTAAGAGTTCCAAACTTGTGTCCTTGCAGGTCTCCATAAGGTTGCCTTTAAACCTATTAATTATGATAAACTTCAGGAAGTAATACAGGACAAGACTGAAAACCCATTTGACTTTCTGGGTCACCTCACAGAGGTCATGCTCAAATATACTAACCCTAACCCTGAAACTCCAGAGGGATGACAGTTACTCATGACATTTTTTTCTCAGAATTACCCGGACATAAAGGTTAAATTGAGGCAGTTGGATAGGGGGTCCCTCATCCCACAACCAGAGGCTTTAGCAATGTCATTCAAAGTGTATAACGAAAGGGAAGGAAAAAAAAATTAAAATAATTAATGCTAGCCAAAGCCTTTCGGTCAGTTAGACCTGCCCAACAGCCACTACTAGGGATACCCTCACTCCCAGAAGAACTCCAGGTCCATGCCTCAATTGCAGAAAAGAGGAACACAGGGCCCAAGCCTGCCCCAAACCCCAGCAGCCCTCAGGTCCTTGTCCAAGATGCCATCAACTGGGACTGTGGGCAGTGCATTGCCCTGGTACTCAGAGAAGTGCCACGTCACCCTCACCCGCTTTCCCCAGTGACTTACTGAGATTGGCAATGGATGACCAAAGGGGCCTAGGACTTTTACACCTGACAACCATCACAGTTGAAGAGCCCCAGATGATCCTTACGGTGGCAGGCAGGCAGCCCCTTTTCCTTATAGACTCTGGAGCCACCTTTTCAGTGCTGTGGGAGTTTTGGGGACCCACATCCTCTGCCAAATCCTCTATTGTTAGGATAGAGGAGAAAACCATACAACCACCTACAAATCCCTCCAATAAGTTGCCATGCAGAACAAATTTGCTTTGCTCATTCTTTTCTGATAATTCCTATGTGTCCCATTTCCCTCCTGGGAAGGGACATCTTAACAAAATTGGGTGCCTCTATTTCCTTGTCACCCACCACGCATCTCTACCAAAACCCTTCTGCTATTCTTCTCATGACCTTGCAGGAACATACAACTCAACCTGAGTCTTCATATCCCCTTCCTTCCTCCCTTGTTTCCCCCAAGGTTTGGGACACCCACGCACCCTCTGTAGTGATATGCTCACCTGTACTCATTTGCTTGAAAGATCCAACATCCTACCCAGCTCAGGCCCAATATCCCCTTCCCCAAAGGAGCCTCTTAGGTTTTCAACCAGTCATTGGGAATTTAAAGCAGAAAGACTTCCTACACCCCACCAACTAACCTTATAACACTCCTATTTCATTCGTAGTTGAATGAACTACTGGGAGATGGGGGAAACTGCAGGTGGGATGGACATGGTTGGGGGAAGAAGGTCACTAGAAACATGATGTGGGAGACTATATTTTTTCTCTGATCCATTCTTCTCTCTCTCTCTCTCTCTCTCTCTCTCTCTCTCTCTCTCTCTCTCTCTCTCTCTCTCTCACCCTGTTTCCTGGTGTCCATGAGCTGAATTTTCCCATTTATGTTCTGCCTCCCATCAGGCCCAATGTAATAAAGCCAGGTGACTATGGACTGAAATCTCTAAAACCATGAGCCAATACACATTTTTCCTCCCCTAAGTTGTTATTCTTAGCTACATGTCACAGCAGTGAAAATCTGAATAACACAGAAAATTGATACCTAGAAGTGGGACTGTTGCTGTGACTATAACTGAACATATGGTTCAAAAGCCTTTGAAAATAGTTTGCTTGAGAAGTCAGAAAAGTTAGGAGATGTAGGCTAGAAAAATCTTATAATGTTGTAAGCTGAGTTTAGTGTATATATGCCATATGATCTTGGGAAAACTACATGCTAATAGGAATGCAGGCAGTAAATAATGTGCTCATGAGGCTTATTGGGAATTGGACTAGAGGTCACATGGGTTGTATGTAACAAAAATAATTGCCTGCAGTAGTTCTATATCCTGAGACTCTCTGTGAGGCTGGATTTAATTGTGGTAGACTAATTAGTCTAGAAGAGGAAATTTCAAGGTATCATAGCATTTAGTCAGTGGTATTGGTATGGTTGAAAGTTTTTAGCTTGGTTTAAAATGAGAAACAAAAGTAGAAGAGCAGAAAGATATGAAAGAAATTCAATTTATATAGAAAAGCACATATGAAATTGAGACCAGGGAAAATATGTTTGCTGTAGAGATTTGCACTGTTAAAGAACAGCTAACTTTGCACTCAGGTCATCAGAAAGACACAATGAGAGCATCTCAAGAATTGGTTAAACCATCCATCTCAGGCTCAAAGGTATAAAAGTGAAAACTGATTTAAAAGACTTTGCTTTCAAAAGAGAGTACCAGTGAGGTTGTTTCCTCGTATTTAATCCTGCTTGGAAATCTAGTAAATCAAAGTAACTGCACTTTAGTCATGTTCCAAGCAGGCCCCATTACTGCTCCAGCTAGCAGTAGTCCTTGGCATAATGCTTTGGTGATGTTTTTTCAGGCATGAAGAATGCAAAGGCTACTGGGTCATGGAGACTTCTAGTCAGATTTCAAAGGAAGACCTTGGAGGCCAGGCAATGTGTATCAGGGTTGGAATCTCTACAGGCAGTACCTCTGTGGGAAATGGCAATACATAAAGATGTGAGAGTGAAGCTGAGTCTCCAATGGAGAATGAAAGAAGTTAGAGATGCCAAGAATATTGAATATGTTTTGAGGAAAGCTGCAGGCAGATAACCATGAACTGAGACCTCTGAAATCATGAGTCAAAATAAATATCTCCTCCCTTTAGTTTCCTCCCTATGTGGGCAGGACTGCTTTGGACTTTTGGGACCAAAACTTATGCCATGCCTTGGGTGGATGGTACACATGGAACTGCCAGACTTTTTATCCCTGCATTGCTTTGGTTCTATCACTTCCTTCTATGCTCTCATTCCTCTATTTAGAAATATTTTTGACTTTGTGGTCAGAGACAAAATGTTAAGATTTTGACATAAGTGTCCCTCAAAGACTCATGTGTTCTAGGTTTGGTCACCAATGCAGCAATGGTCAGAAGTAGGACTTTAGGGAAATGATTGGATCACGAGCCCTCTGACCTCATCAGTGAAAAATTCCATAGATAATTGAAATGACTTCCAGGAGGTGGTAGAAAATATGGGCAGGTAGGGCAAGGTTGAAGATAGTTGAAGGAAGTAGGTCACTGGAAGCTTGCACGATGGGAATATAGTTTGTCCCTGACATCACCATTCTCATTCATTCTCTTTCTCTCTCTCTCTCTTTCTTTCTCTCCTGGATGTCATGAACTGAGCAACTTTCCTACACTACCCTCTTCCTCCACAATGTTCTGTCTCACCTGAGGCCCAAAACAAAAGAATGATGAACTAAAACCTCTAAAAACATGAGCCAAAATATATTTTTCCTCTCTAAGTTATTTTACTCAGGTTTATGTCACAGCAATGTACAATTTGATTAACACAATGCTGATAGTTCTATACAGAATATTCAGTTAAAAGGGGGGAAAAAGTTGCCAAATTGGAAAAGTTCAAATTTTCACTGTTTGCAGATGAGGTGTTCTTATTCACAGTAAAGCTTCAAAATTCCAACATAAAACCCTAAAACTGATCACCAAATTCAGTAAAAAAGCAAGATTCAATATCAACATACAAAAATTTGTAGAATTGCTACATGCCTAAACAAACTATATAAAATAAAGATCAATAAAACAATCATATTTACAATCCCCATAATCCCTACCTATATATATATATATATATATATATACATATGTGTATATATAGATATACAGATACACACACATACACACACACACACACACACACACACACATACACATATAATATAGATATACACACACACTTATGGATAAATTTAACCAAGTGGTGAAATATCTCTACAACAAAAGCTATTAAATATTTACAAAAGAGATTTGTATACACAAAATTAATGCAAAGTCATCCTGTGTTCATGTATTGAAAGAACTGACATTAGGAAAATATCCATACTACTAAAAACTAAATAGAGATTCCACAGAACACCTATCAAAATACCAATAACCTTCTGCAAAGAACTAGAAACAACAGTTCCAACATTTATAAAGAAACATAAAATAGTCCCAACAGTCAAAGGTATTTTAAGTCCAAGAATAAAGAAATAATTATTAAAGTATCTGACTTCAAAATATACCACAAATCTGTGGTAATGATGGGCATAAAAAAAACTAATAGACCAATGTAACATAATAGAAGGTCCACATGAAAATTCACACATTAACAGAAAACTGATGGGCTATTCCACAGTACGATGTTCACAGATAACAATTATTTATGGTACATTTCCAAAAGTTATAAGAAAGAATTTTGATTATTTTCACCAAAGAGAAATAATAAATACTTGAAGATGTAGATATATTTATTCTGATTTAAGCATTACACAGTGTATACATGTATGAAAACATTATACCCCATTAATATGTACATTTTAATGTTTTTACATATCTATTGAAGTAACTTGATTTAAAAATAAGTATGAGACATAATGCATATGTTAAATAGGGTTAGACATTTCACAATATTTTTGTACTTCAATACATTGTATATTATATGATAGCATAAATAAGTGTTCATTCATTTTAAAAAATGTATCCATTTATAAAAAATGCCATAAGGTAGGAAAAAAACCAATAAAGTGACAGAAATTCAAGCCTATCATTAATTACATTAAAATCAAATGGACTAAATCCTCCCATCAGAAAGAAGGTTTAGCTGGGCACAATGGCACACATCTGTAATCTTCCTCTCAGGAGGCTGAGACAGGAGGATCCTTGAGTTCAAGGTCAGCCTCAGCAACATCAAGGCACTAAGCAACTCAGTGAGAGTCTGTCTCCAAATAAAATACAAAATAGGGCCTGGGTATATGGCTCAGGGTTTGCATACCCCTGAGTTCAATCCCTGGTAGAAGGAGGAGGAGGAGGAGGAGGGGAAGGAGGAGGAGGAAGAGGAGGAGGAGGAGGAGGAGGAGGAGGAGAAGGGGAGATAACAAAGGACATCATGGTGCCTGCCTGTAAACCCGATAACTAAGGAAACAGAGGTAAGAGGATCACAAGTTTGAGGCCAGTCTCATTAACTTAGTGAAGCCTCAGTAACTTAGTGGGACCCTGTCTTAATATAGTGACTGTGGGTTTAGCTCAGTGATAAAGTATCCCTGGGTTCAATCCCAAGTATCCTCTCCCCCCCCCAAAAAAAAGAGAGAGATTTCAAATAGATGAAAAAGTTCATGTAAAATAACTACATTTCATATGACTCTTTTGATATTACATATTGAAAAAGAGAAGATAAACAGAAAATAGTTTGAGTATCTGAGGCTGGAGGGTCTGGCAACAATGGACTGCAAAGAAGCAGAGACAGACAAGGGAAACTTTTGAAGTGATGAAATGTTCTAAAACTTGTTTGTGACCATGGGAGTAAAACTCATATATTTACTTAAAGTCATTGGATTGTATGTACATGCACAATTTCATGGCTTGTAAGTTTTAAAAAATAATACTGTTTAAGAATATATAGCTCATTAAATCTCTGCATGTAGTAATCAAGAACAATACCAGAAATAAAAAGGGCTGTTTAGAAATGGTTTCCCATTCTATCTTCCTCTAACTGGAAAGATCAACAACCAGAGCAGAGAGTACAAATGCAATTTCTGATATTATCATTTTTGAGTTATTTTTAATTGATAACTCCTTGTAGTTGTGCATGCTAATTTGGGAATTGCTTTGCCAGGAAAACTTATAAACATATATATGTTTTGTCTATTGATATATACATGTATCATTTTTTACGATCGAATTCATGACACTGCATGTTGTTTTGCATTTAATATGAACACAAAATTTTTAATAGATTGCTCATTTATATATGTAAGATAGTTTAGTGGGATTAATATGTCCTCAAGTTCAGATGCTGAGACTTAATCACCAATTTCATAGTATTAAAAGAGGAAGTCTTTGCTGTTGTTGTTTTCAGTGCTGTGGATCAAATCCAGGGCCTCAGGCCAAACAAAGATCCTTTTGGAGGTGATTGAATCTTCTGAATGAGATTAAGTTCCTTATAAAAGATCTTGATGGACTGGGTTTTCCCATTTTGTTTCTTTCTGCATGATAAAAAAACTTTCCATACCCTCTAGAGGATCCAACAAAAGGCACCATTTTGGAGGTAAAGACCAGAGAGTAACCAAATACCAAATCTGCCAGCTCTTTGATCCTGGACTTCCAAACCCCAGAACACTGATAAATAAATTTATGCTCTTTATAAATTATCCTGACATGGGTATCTAGTTATAGGAACATAAATGGATTAAGGCATATATAATTCAAAGTAAAAATTCTAAAACAAAATTAATTGAATGTAAATATTTTCCAAACATTACTGCTAAAAAGATTTTAAAGAGACAGACTGCACAGCTCACAACAAATCTTGCACGTACTGCAGGCTCCCCATGTCTCAACACAGCTTCCCACCATTACTGAGCAGTCCGCTGAGGTTGCCTCATTTCACAAGGTGGCTGCCTCCATTTTGGAACACCACAGCTGCCATCATAGCCACCTCAAGGTGGTAACCTCCAACTTGAAACACTGGACAGGGCCTGGAGACAGCACCCTGCAGAGGGACCTCCCATTACTGTACTGGATCTCTGAACATGACTACCCACCATCACCACACATCCACTCTGCTCCATTTCTGAAAGTGGTCACCTCCATTTGGGGAAACTTCCACCACCATCTTGGGTCACCTCTGCTACAGACATTGCCATCTTGAGTTGGAGCAGTTTCCATCTAGGGACACCAGCCAGGGACTAGAAGATCATCATCAAGGCACACAGGTGCACAGGTCCTGGTACTAAGCCCTCAGGACCTCCAGAGAGAGAGCTGCCTGACTGGAAAGTCAAAAAGATGGAGGCAGGAAAGATAGAGATTAGAGATGAAATTTGAGACCAGGAATGTGGGTTCTACAAGTGACATAAGGGGCCAAGATCAGGCTCCTACATCACATGAGTGGGTACCAAAGGAGATTTCTGGAGTGCAGTCTTCCAATGGACACTGGCAATTGCTCTACCCCACCTCCAGGAGTTTGGCCTCCAAGACTAATGCTCCCACCCTAGTAACTCTCACCTTCTTTTGAATGGAGATATAAGCAAACTCCAGACAACTCCATCTATCAGATGAGAAGGGAAACAAAGAAACTATTGAACTCCAAAAGAAAAAACTATCCAATTCTCCTTTGACATTTTATTTCTTTTTTTACCGCTCTCACATCCCCACCATTTTTGAAACCGAGTACTTTTCATTCATCAGGCTAATAAGGACTCGGATGTCTGAATAGTATATTAAAATTTTATTGTATATCCTTTTATTTTTACAATTTTTCTTTTACATTTTTTCTCATTTTTATTTTATTATTATTTTATTTTATTTTTCTCCTCTCTGTTTTTAATGCTGTCTCTATATTTCCCTCTCACTTATCAATATCCCAAGTATCTGTTTCTCTCTTTTCTTCTGCTCACAGCCAACTTCTATTGATTATGCGTTCAATCTTCCTATGATTTAATACTTCTCTTTTCCCCCACTTCATAAATTTCTCATCATACACCACCCTAATTCTCTCTTTGTCTACCATTAGACATTGCAGTCTATTAGCAAGTCTATTGTTTATATTGTAGACAATAATTGAACACATCATTTTTGCTTATTGTGACAAAACTGTAAACATATTAATAGAAGCTATTTGGTCTAAAGATGCATATTATTTGCATTGGGTACTGTTAATATTGGTCTCCTCCTTATAGGCAAAGTATTGGAAACCTGCAGGGGCACTATAAGGCTACATGGTAGAAACTGTAGTAATTCAGATATGCACTGCTGGATGGGAAGACACATAACCATCATGAAAAAGAAAAGGAAGAAAGTGCCCCAAACAAGCCAAGATGCAACAGTGAGAGAATTCATTGACAACAGAATAGAAGAAATGTCAGAGAAGTAGTTCAGAATGGGCATAAACTGAACTGAGAACTAAAGGATGATGTAAGAGAACCAATACAGATGGCAAAAGATCATTTCAATAAAGATAAAGATTCTGAAAAAAAAATAAACAGAAATACTTGAAATGAAGGAAATAATAAACTAAATTGAAAATTCAAAAGAAGCATTACCAACAGACTAGATTATTTGGAAGGCTGAACCTCAGGCAATGAAGACAAAATATGGAATGTTGAAAGTAAAGTTGACCACACAGTGAAGATGGTAAGAAACCATGAAAAGAATTTCCAAGAATTATGGGATAATATGAAAAGACCGAATTAAGATTTATTGCAATAGAGGAAGGCATGGAAATACAAACCAAAGGAATGCACAATCTGTTTTTATTTTTTTTTTATTTTTTACAGACTACATTTTGATTCATTGTACACAAATGGAGTGAATCATTTTATTTCTATGGTTGTACACAATATAGATTCATACCATTTGTGTAATCATACATGTACATAGGGTAATGATGCCTGTCTCATTCCACCATTTTTCATACCCCCCTCATTTCCTTCTACATAATCTAAAGTTCCCCCATTCTGCTCTCACTCTCCATCCCTCCACCCCCATTATTTGTCATCATTCACTTATCAGGGAAAACATTCAACCTTTGTTTTGTTGGGATTGACTTTTTTCACTTAGCATGATATTCTACAATTCCGTCCATTTATCTGCAACTGCCATAATATTATTCTTCTTTATGACTAAATAATATTCCATTTTGTATATATACCAGAATTTCCTTATCCATTCATCTGTTGAAGGGCATCTAGGTAGCTATTGTGAATTGAGCTGCTATAAACATTGATGTGGTTGTATTACTATAGTATGCTAATTTTATGTCCTTTGGGTATAAACAAAGGAGTGGAATAACTGGGTCAAAAGGTGGGTGCATTCCAAGTTTTCTGAGGATTCTCCACACTGCTTTCCAGAGTGACTGCACCAATTTGCAACTCCATCAGCAGTGTAAAAGTGTGTCTTTTTCCCTACATCCGTGCAATCTTTTTGATGAAATAATATAAGAAAATTTCCCAAACCTAAAGAATGAAATGTAAAATCAAATATAAGAGACTTACAGGACCCAGAATGTACAAAATTGCAATATACCCACCCCAAAGCACATTATAATAAACGTGCCTGGCATACAGAATAAGGATAGGATTTTAAAGGACATTAGAGAAAAGTATCAGATTATATATTGGGGGAAACTAATTCAGATCTCAACAGATTTCTCAATCCAGATCCTCAAAGCTGGCAACAACCTATAACAACTCTCAAAGAAAATGGATGCCAACCAAGAATCTTATATGCAGCAAAATTAAGCTTCAGATTTGATAATGAAATAAAAACCTTCCATGATAAACAAAAGTTAAAAGAATTTACAACTAGAAAGTCTGCACTATAGAATATTCTCAGAAAAATACTCCATAAAAAGGAAGTGAAAAACAACAACAACAACAATGAAATCAGCAAAAGGAAGAACTACACTAAAGGAAAAATCAAAGGAGAAACCAAGTCAAGTTAAAACCAAAAGTGAACCAAAATGACCAGGAATAAAAATCATATCTCCAATTTCATCCATTTGCCTTCAAATGCCATGGTTTTATTATTCTTTATGGCCAAGTAACATTCCATTGTATACACATATATCACAGTTTCTTTATCCATTCATCAATTGAAGGGCATCTAGGTTGGTTTCACAATCTGGCTATTGTTAATTGAGCAGCTATGAACATTGATGTGGCTGTATCTCTGTAATATGCTGATTTTAAGTCCTTTGGGTATAGGCCAAGAAGTGGGATAGCTGGGTCAAATGGATGAAATTGGAGAATATCATGCTAAGTGAGATAAGCCAATCTCAAAAAAACCAAAGGACGAATGATCTCGCTGATAAGTGGATGATGACACATAATGGGGGGTGGGAGGGGGGGCAAGAATGGAGGAAGAAGGGACTGTATAGAGGGAAAAGAGGGGTGGGAGGGGTGGGGGGAAGGAAAAAATAACAGAATGAATCAAAAACTATTACCCTATGTAAATGTATGATTACACAAATAGTATGCCTCTACTTCATGTACAGAGAAACAAAATGAAATCAGCAAAAGGAAGAACTACACTAAAGGAAAAATCAAAGGAGAAACCAAGTCAAGTTAAAACCAAAAGTGAAACAAAATGATCAGGAATCCTATTTGTTTACAATAAAAATAAATTTTAAAAAATCATATCTCAAAATCAAACCTCAATGTTAATGGCCTAAACTCATCAATCAAAAGAAAAAGATTGGTGCATTGGATTTTAAAAAAAGACCCAAAATATGAGTCTTCAAGAGACTCATCTCATAGGAAAAGACATCCACAGACTATAGGTGAAAATATTGGAAAAAAAAAAAAAAATATCGCTCACATTCTGTGTAAACAAGCAGTGGTTCCCATCCTCTTATCAGATAAAGTGAACTTCAAATCAAAGTTAGTCAGAAGAGATAAAGGACATTTCATACTGCTTAAGGAAATCATATATCAGAAAGACATAACAATCATAAATATATATACCCCAAACAATGGACCATCTACATACATCAAACAATCCCTTCTCAATTTCAAGAATAAATTAGACAACAACACAATAATACTGGGTGACTTTAACACACCTCTCTCAACAATGGATAGATCTTCCAAACAAAAACTAAGCAAAGACACTATAGAACTCCATAATGCAATCAATAATTTAGACTTAACAGACTTATATAGAATATGTCATCCAACAAAGAGTGAATACACTTTCTTCTGAGCAGCACATGGATCCTTCTCTGAAATAGATATGTTATGCCACAAAGCAACTCTTAGCACATACAAAAAATAGAGATACTACCCTGCATTCTGTCACATCATAATGGTATAAAATTAGAAATCAATGATAAAATAAAAAAGAGAAACTACTCCAACAACTGGAGACTAAATAATATACTATTGAATGATGAATGAATAGCAGAAGACATCAGGGAGAAGATAAACAAAATTCTTAGAGGTAAATGAGAAAACTGATACGACATATCAAAATCCCTGGGACACTATGAAGGCAATGCTAAGAGGAAGCTCATTGCATTGAGCTCATTCATTAATAGAATAAAAAAATCAACAAATAAATGATGAAACATTGTATCTCAAAGCTCTAGGAAAAAAGGAATCAACACCAAATATAGTAGAAGTCAGGAAATCATTAAAATCAGAGCTGAAATCATTAAAATTAAAAGAAAAGAAATAATTCAAAAAAACTGACAAAATGAAAACTTGGTTCTTTGAAAAAATAAATAAAATTGATAAACCCTTAGACAGTCTAACAAAGATAAAGAAAACTCAAATTACTAAAATTCATGATGAAAAAGGAAATATCACTACAGACACTACTGAAATACAGAAGATAATTAGAAATTATTTTGAAAGTTTATACTCCAGTAAAATAAAACAATCTTAAAGACATAAACAAATTTCTAAAGACATATGCTCTACCAAAGCTCAATCAGTAGGACATACACAATTTAAACAGATCAATTTCAATCAATGAAATAGAAGATACCATCAAAAATCTACCAACAAAGAAAAGCCCAGGAACAGACAGATTCTCATCCAAGTCCTACAAGACCTTTTAAGAAGAATTAACACCAATACTCCTCAAATTATTGCATGAATAGACAAGGAGGAAATTCTTCCAAATTCATTCTATGAGGCCAGTATCACTCTTGTACCAAAACCAGACAAAGATTCATCAAGGAATGAAAACTTCAGACCAATATCTCTGATGAACATAGATGCAAAAATTCTCAATAAAACTCTGATGAGTTGCATACAAAAACATATTAAAAAAATAGTGCACCATGATCAAGTGGGATTCATCCCAGGGATACAAGGTTGGCTCAACATATGGAGATCAGTAAATGTAATTCATTACATCAATAGACTTAAAGAAAAGAATCATACGATCATCTCAATAGATGCAGAACCATATGATCATCTCGAAAGATGCAGAAAAAGTATGTTTCGTGTTTGAAACACTAGAAAAATTAGGGATAATGGGAACATACCTGAATATTGTAAAAGCTACCTACGCTAAGCCCAAGGCCAACCTCATTCTAAATGGAGAAAAACTGAAAGCATTTCCCCTAAAATCTGGAACAAGACAGGGATATCCTCTTTCACTACTTCAACATCAACCCTGAAACTCTAGCCAGAGCGATTAGACAAAGGAACTTAAAGGGATGCAAATGGGAAAATAAAAACTCATACTATCACTATTTGCTGACGACATGATTCTATATTTAGAAGATCCAAAAATTTCCACCAGAAAACTGCTAGAGCTAATAATTGAAGTCAGAAAATTAGCAGGATATCAAATAAACAGTCATCAATGAAATACATTTCTATACATCAATGATGAATCCTCTGAAAGAGAAATTAGGAAAGCTACCCCATTTTCAATAGCCCAAAACAAATAAAATAAAATACTTGGACACAACTTAACAAAAGAGATGAAAGACCTCTACAAGGAAAAATACAGAAAAATACAGAACATGAAAGACAGAAATTGAAGACCTTAAAGATGGAAAGCTCTCCCAGGTTCTTGGATTGGCTGAATTTATATTGTCAAAATGGCCATACTACCAAAAATGTTATGCAGATTTAAAGAAATTCCAATGTCATTCTTTTGGAAATACAAAAGCAATCACGAAATTCACTTAGAAAAATGAGACCCAGAATGGCCAAAGCAATCCTTAGCAAGAAGAGTAAAGGAGGAGGCATCACAATATTAGACATTAAAATATACTACAGAACTATAGTAATAAAAACAACATGATATTGGCACCAAAATAGATGTGTTGACCAATAGTACAGAATAGAAGAGACAGAGACAAATCCACATAAATAGTTATCTCATACTAGACAAAGGTGCCAAAAACATACGCTAGAGAAAAGATAGCCTCTTCAACAAAAGGTGCTGGGAAAACTAGTAATTCACATGTAATAAAATGAAATTAGACTCCTATCTCTCATTCTGAATGAAACTTAACTCAAAATGGATCAAGGATCTAGAAATTAGAACAGAGATCCTGCACCTGAAGAAGAAAAAGTAGGCCCAAGTCTTCATCATTTTGGCTTAGGACCTGAATTCCTTAAAATGACATCTAAAGTACAAGAAATAAAATTGAGGTTCAATAAATGAGATGAATTCGACTTAAAAAGCTTCTTCTCAGTGAAGGAATCAACAAAGTGAACAGAGAGCCTACACAATGGGAGAAATCCTTTACCACATGCATGTGAGATAGACCACTAATCTCCAGGATATATAAAATACTCAAAAACTTAACACCAAAATAACAAATAACCAAATCAATAAATGGGCTAAGGAAGAGAGCAGACACTTCACAGAAGTTATTCAATCATTCAAGAAATATGTGAAAAAATACTCAACATCTCTAGTTAGTAGAGAAATGCAAATCAAAACTATAATACTTGGTGGGCTGCCCAGTGGGCTGACACAGCGTGGCAAGTCCGCAGCTGCCGGCGCAGCACTCAGTCCACATGAATCCACTGGGGTGTCAGCTCGCAGGCAGCAGGCAGCATGCAGCAGGCAAGCGCTAGGTTTGCCCTGCAGTCCAGCCCTCACCTTGGGCCTTGGGTTGCCTAAGACCAGTGCACCTTACACCTCAAAGGACAGGCCTGCTGGGGAAAGCAAGAGGGGATGACAGCACCCCCAGCTGTCAGTCTGCGATCCTAGTCAGTCATTGGTTCACTTGTCAGCCTGTGCTCTGCAGTCATTGGCCTAATCCATAGCCCAGAATTTTAACTACTTAGCAATTGGCCCGATCATCATTAGCCAGAGAAATTCAACTACTTAAGAGACACTCCCCCCCCTTCCACCCCCCCGCCCCCTCTCTTCAGGGCAGACACTGTTCGTCTGCCTAATAAAATCTCTTGCATCAGTTCCTGTGTCTGGAGTGGTTTGTCTGGGCACTTTTCAGTTTTCAAAAACTACTCTAAGATTTCATCTCATGCCATTGTCAGAATGGCAATTATCAAGAATACAAGCAACAATAAATGTTAGTGAGAATGTAGGGACAAAGGTACACTCATACATTGCTTGTGGGACTGCAAATTGTTGCAACCAGTATGGGAAGCAGTATGGAGACTCCTCCGAAAACTTGGAATGGAACCACCATTTGACCCAGCTATCCCACTCCTCAGTTTATACCAAAAGGACTTAAAATCAACATACTACAGTGACACAATCACATCAATATTTATAGCAGCTCAATTCACAATAGCTAAACAATGGAACCAACCTAGGTGTCCTTCAACAGATGAAGAAAATGTGGCATATATACACAATGGAATATTACTCAGTCTTAGAAGAATAAAATTATGGCATTTGCAGGTTAATGGATGGAGTAGGAGAATATCATGCTATGCCAGATAAGCCAATCCCAAAACACCAAAGGTCAAATATTTTCTCAGATATGTGGATGCTGATCCATAGTTGGGGGAAGCTTTGGATTGGGCAGAGGGGAATAAGGAGAGGTGAGGGAGTGTGGAGATAGGAAGTATGGTGGAATGAGATGGCCATTATTACCCTATGTATGTGTATGATTGCATGAACTGTGTGATTCTGCATCTTGTACAGTCAGAGAAAGTTGTGGAGAATTTGTGCTCCATTTGTGTACAATGAGTTGAAAAGCATTCTACTGGCATGTATAAGTAATTAGAAGAAATTTAAAAAAATAGATGGTTTCACAATGAAAAACATTATAAATAAATTCATCCCAGGTGTAGAATAAAATGTCAAGAAGGTCATGTTTTAAAATTATAGTCTTATTGGATATAAATTATTCACACAGGTTGCCTAGTTACCAACAATTCTAGTAGATAGTCTGTTAATTAACTTAAATTGTATAGTTTTTAAGACTTAACTTTCAGAAATCATTCCCTCAGATCTAACATGAGCTTTAGTTTTGCAAATAACCGCAACTTTTGAGAACTAACTTCAAACCATATTTATATAGCCTGTTTAAAATATAAATATGGACTAGTGAACTGTTTGGATCTTATTTATAAACAGTTTGTTTCTTCACTTCAAGTTATACCTAACAAGGTATAAAATATTCCACAAGTTTTTATAGCTACTTCTACTGCCACTGTCATTTTTCCAATGATTACATTACCATTACTAAAACTAATGAATATTTGTTTCACTTACTATATAGTAGACATTGTGCTAAGTTGTTTGCAAATTATATTTTATTTAATCCCTAAAACAAAAAAAAATTATGTAGGTGATCTTTTTAATCATTTTATAAACAAGGAATATGAGACTTAAAATCACAGTTACACTCAATCTGCCTGAATCCAGAGTTCACATTTTAAGCACTTTGGTATATATTATGCTACTTTCTTTTAAATATTGTGCCTAATCTCAACAATATATTTTTATGAAAAATAAAATTTTGCCTAGTTTACTAATGAAGGCTTATGACTTATACCATAGCACATTCATCCAACATAATATCAAAGCTCATCATCTGACTTTAGTGAAATACTAGTTGCCATGAATAATGCTTCTGTTGTACTAGTACAAACCCACTGTTTCTATGCAGATTTTGGGAAAATATGCAATCTGTGTATGAATCAATGGGTTCCACATAACTTGTCAATTGGGGAAATGATAGTCTAATTGTAGTATCAGTAATTTCTTTCTTTTCCTTTACACTTATAGAACCTGGGATAACTTAGATTTCTAGCTTCAGTATCATTAGCAATAGAATGTGCTTGATAATATTGCTCCTGAGTACTTCTGGAGAATAAATTGTACGATACACAAAAAAGAATAGCAAGTTTCTTAATATATAATAGATATTCATTTTGTTAGTACCATCCTGTTTTCTGCACTCTCTTTAAATGCTGCACCATAATTTTGACTTTACACATACAGTAGTGTGTTTTTATCATTTTGTTTGTTGTTTCATATCCAAATCAATTTTTCTACATTATTAATAGAATGTATGAATGTTGAGATAAACTTAGAAAATAGGGATACATATAAAACACAACTAAAACTCATCTAGAAACTCATTGTTTGGATATAATCAATATAAAAAAATTTAAAACACTTGGATACAAATGTCATAAAACTAATTTACTCTTAACTCATCTAGTAAATGTAATCCTAATGAATATATCCAAATAACTTTCAGGGAAAAAATCACAAAAGGATTTAAAGTTCTTTTGGAAAAGAATAGATATTATTAGGTTCATCAGAAATGCATGATCCCTGAAAAAAAATAGTTAATAAATTTAACTTATTATTGCTCTGTTTTAGCTCAGGTTTATACTTGTTCCACTTAGTCTCTCTTCTTCCACTTTTATTACCTACCTCTGTCTCAAATCCCCCCATTTTTATCTTTTTATCATTGTTTGTATTATTTTTGTTGCTTTTATTCTGTGTCTTTTTGTATATTTCTCTTATTTCCCTTTTCAACCCTATATAATTTAATAATAATTTTACTATCTGCATAACTTTTTTTGACTTATTCAAGAATATTACTCCAATTTTATGCTTGGATTAGAAGAATGATGAAGAACATTTTCAATACTTTTTCCCCTAGGGTTTCTTACTACATGACTTTGTTCTAAAGTGGCTGTAGTTAATAGTTAGTATCCTCTACTCATTAATGTAAATCAAATATTATTTCTACAATGAAGAGCCATAGAAATTGTTTTAAAATAACCATCATGTCTTATAGTTTCCTATCTTCAGAACTTCCAGTGGCTTCACATTGCACTCAGAAGAAGAAAAACACATTTTTTATTTTGGTTTTGGTTTTTACTGTCTGATCATGTTCTTTCCCCTTCCTACCTCTAAATCCTTACTTTGATTCACTCACCCTGCAATCAGGAATTAAATTCAATCTACGAATCTCCTCCACTCTCTCTTTCTCATTCTTCCCCACCATATCTCCTTTCTTTCTAATATATGCAACAATCTATATCTTTCTTGTTTTTAGGCGTGTTCTCTCACCCGAAGTTCTCTATTCCCATATCTTCATCAGGCTAATCATTTCCCATCATTAAAATTTCAGCTCAAATATTATTCAATATGAGTTCCTGTGCCTTCTTTTTCTTTCTCACATCACTTTGTTTGATTGTCTTTCTTTATTGCTGTCTAAAATATTGATTTTTTAATGTATGCCCCCTATTATAGCATAACTTCTCTAGCAGTAAACATTTTTCCTCCATTAGTTTATTATAAGTGGGGTTCATTTTGACATAATCATAAAAGAATGGAATAAAATATAATTTGCTTCTATTCATTCTTTCAGTACTTCTTCTTTTTTTGGGGGGTGCTGGGGATCGAACTCAGGGCCTTGTGCTTACAAGGCAAGTACTCTACCAACTGAGCTATCTCCCCAGCCCTAAGTACTTCTTCTTTTCTTCCCTGCCCTCTTTCTCCTGTTTCCCTCCCTGTACTGGTCATCCTTCTATTTACCTTTATATATTTTTAAAATTAGCACTTTATAGATTTATAGACAGAGGTGAGATTCCCTGTGGTATATATTCTTATATGTACATAGGCTAGTTTGGTCAATTTCACTCCACTGTTCTTCCCTTTTTATGTTATTTTCACTGCTGTATACTCAGCTCATTTTATGACTCTGCTATCTAGAAGAGTTCCAAAGACACATATAGAAAAATTAATACATAACTTAAAATAATTCAATTACTTTAAAGAAACATGTTATTTTAGCTACAAAAACTTAAAATTAACATATCCTTTGACAAAAAATAATGGTTACACATTTTTCTTAGAATTATTATTTCACATATGCACCAATACATTTATAGAAAGATTTTGATCACAAAAATATTTGTAATAGCAAAAATTACAAAGCTGGAACCCACATGAATGAACATTAGAAATAATAAAATTGGGAGTTAGGGGTGTAGCTCAGTGGTAAAATGCTTGCCTAGCATATGTGAAGTCCCTGGGTTCTATTCCTAGCACTTAAAAAAACATTTTATTTAAAATAATAAAATCACATTTCTATACAAAGGAAACACATGTAGCTCTTAAAAATTAGCTGCAATTCATTGGTATTATATGACTCTGGGTTCATCTATGTTGTTATTCCTTTTTGTTACTGAATTTTATTCTTTTGTATTAATAATCCACTCTTTTTAAACCACATGATCATAAACATTTGAGTTGATTCTTGCTATTATAAATAAAATTGTGTAGCACTCTGCATGGACACATGCATTTTATTTTGGACATATATTCTGGAAGGATATGCAGGCAAATATTGAGGAAGTTCATCTTTTCTCTACAGGATTGAAAACTGGAGTTGGATTGTTAGACACATTTCTTGTACTGGGGTTGAACCCAGCAGTGTTTTACTACTTAACTACCTCCTCAGATATTTGCAAAAAAATTTAAAATTTTGAGACAGGGTCTTACTAACTTGCTGAGGAGGGCCTCAGATTTGCATTACCTTCTAGAGCAGCTGAAATTACAAGCATGTGCCATTGCACTTCACAATCAAAACATTTCATTATTTATGTATTTTCAAACTTATAAACATAAATATTATGTACATAATAATTAAAATAATTAACCTATTCTCTTAGGATATGAGTATTCAGCTGTTAAATTGGCAGATTGGTGATTTTCCATGGTTTTGTTTGCTTTGTTTTTATTTTAATGGATTTTATACTTTTCTTAAAACCCTTGAAGTTGTGAACAGGGCAGATGCTCCAGAATTAAACTATGATAAACCCTTATCTTGATTAATATTATTTTGAATATCATCTCTTGCATCTTATCAGTATATCTATTTTTCACTCATTTTAATTATTAGAAATTAAGTTCAATTTAATATAAATACATGATATTTAAAAGGCAAATTTTTTCTGTATCTTATGCCAAGATAAACTTGTGTATATAATGATTAGTTATAGATAAATTTTGAAAGTTAAATGTTCTTCAATTTAAATGCTGTTACAATAAAAGATAATTTCATTCATTTAACACGTATCCAGTAAATGTTTATTATTAATATGCTATATGTTGGAAATTATATTAAAACATTCTTTATTCTTGAAGTAATCAATCTTTGTAAAATTTTTCAATTATTTATTTCAGATTATATGGACCAAGAATAGATGAAGAAAATATTTTGGGACAATTTTTTATGTGAGTAGTTTTTAAATATTATGCATGGAATTCCAAAATGTGATTTGAAATGATTCAAAGTCCTCCCTGGCTTATGAAACCTAGAATAATTAAGATATAATTTTTCTTTGAAAGGGAGTAGCATATTATAACAATATCTACAAATAATCTAGAATTCTAGTTACACTTTGCTTATTATACTTCAAGTTTAGTGCTTGCTATGTAAGCAAATTTATGACTAAAGATCATCTAATGTTCATTTTATGGTAAAATTGTATGAGAATAAAAAAGGATAATGATTTCTTATTTTTTCAGCAAAATGTACAGTAAATTTGTTTATAAAAATGAAAACTAAAGGGTGAAACTATGTTAAGCTACGAAAGTGTTGGCATCTCTAATTGTTTATTATAAAACATTTGTGGTAATTATTTTAAAAACTATCTTTCTTATATTTTTTAGTTGTCAAGTTTATGTTATCTAATAACTTTTCATTAGGCAATTTTAAAAGGACATAGTCCAATGAATGATAAATAATATAACATGATATTTGAAGATTGAATTTTTGCAAAAATTTCTTCTCTTTTATATGGAATATGTGCATAGGAAAACTTTCAAAAATATTTTACCCATACTAAGCACTTTTAATCTTAATATTTTCTATTCTATTTGAGTACTTATATTTTGGGAGACCTAGATAGTAGATGAATAGCTATAATTACATACTTCATTAACTAATTTGATTTTTTTCATAAAATTCATTATTATTTGAGCTTAAATTATTATTAAAGGCTTCATTAGAATGTTTATAAATTGTTTCATGTTTTTTCAAACCTAAGAATAATGACAATATTTTCCTTATAAAACTCATAGAATGTCATATGTGGAAATAAATTTCATCATTGATCTCAAGAGTAATAATCTGTTTGAAGCATTATTTAATATCACTGGCAATCTATAAAGAAAGACACTATAAAAATGCCCTTGACAAGTTACTAGAAAAAAGTAATACTGTCCTTATCTGTGAGTTGGAACACAAAAATAACAAATAGTGACTAGTTAATTAAAGGTTCGATATTTGTTTTCTATTCCCACGTGATTAGTGACTTAAAACGACATGGCTGTTTTCATGGATCAGGAGCCCTTGCATGACATGATTAAGTCTTCGGCTCAGGTTTTACCAGGCTGAAGTCAAGGCATTGGCAAGAACTACATTCTCACCTGAGACTCATGTTTCTCTTCCTAGTGCCGCTTGCCACTGACCAGTGGGAAAAACAACACGTACTCTTCAGAAGTTCATAAAGCAGCTTCCACTTTATTCGGATAACACCCTCAATATATAAGCAGTCTCATGCATAAGCAATTGTAATCAGATATGTCCATCCAATCCTATTAAAGGTCAAGCGATCATGAGCTCAAGCATACATGTAAGATATATCTGTCCACGTGCTAAGCGGCTGAACTAATTATCATACAGCCAATGGTAAACGCTTCCTGTTTTTCTCAAGGCGCATTCAGCATGCCCTTTCGCTCTCTGCCAGTTGCCATCTTGGATGCATGTGGCGTAATCCTGGGCCCCGAGTCTCGCCCGCCACATTTCCCCCTTTCTATTTATAAAAGAGACCGTGCCTGTCTTAGGTTGTCCATGGCAGAGCAACATCCTTACCCATATTCAATGAGGCTCTAGCCCTCATTTCCTGTCTTAGGTCGGTATGAGCTCCCCATGAATCTTAACCATCTTTGACTACCGGTCCAGCATATTTCACCAGACTTGGGGGGATGAGCCAGCATCAATTGCCACGAGAGCTTGGTGAATAATGGTTGTTTCTCTGCGCCAATGTATACGCATTTTGTATAAACACTATATGCACAGAACAGATACAACACACAATAGATCTCCCAGGGACAAAAACCCAAACCATTCTTTTCCCCATTGAACAGCAGACTGGAGAAATGTGGCCAATTGTTGTAAAAATAGGAGGATATAGAAGAGAAGAGTTGGTAAGGGGTACAGGATAGGGCCACGTCTTTACTATCCCCCATAGTTCACACGAGTCTCGTCCATTAACTTGGTGAGAAATCGCCAACACCATCAGTGGAAGAAACCTCCTCATCTTCTTCCTGTTTTTGGGTCTCTGTTGAGGCCTTGACCAATCTCTCCGGCACCCAAATTGGCGATTGTGCATCCTGTGGGAAAACACAAACAGACCCTCTGGTCCAGATTAACACTGGATCCGGGCCTTTCCATTGTCCTGATAGAATGTCCTTCCAGAGCACTTTATTAGGCTCTGAATGACGGTCAGCAGCCGATCGGCCCTCAGAATCAAGATTTAAAAAATTTAAGACGAACAAGGCAACAGATAATTTGTCTTTTGTGGATCTGTATGATGCCCCTATTCCCCCTTTTTGTTTATAAAGCATGTTTTTAAGCGTTAAATGGGCACGCTCAACAATGCTTTGTCCAGTAGGATTATAGAGAATTCCTGTGACATGTTGAATACCAAAGGTGGAACAAAACTATTTAAATGCCTGGGACGTATATCCAGGACCATTATCTGTTTTAATTTGTTTGGGAACTCCCAGGATGGAGAAAGAGTGTAAACAGTGTGTTATTACATCTTTGGTTTTTTTCTCCAGTATGAGCAGAGGCCATAATAAATCCTGAAAATGTATCAATAGACACATGAATGAATTGTAGTTTTCCAAATTCTGAATAATGAGTTACATACGTGAAATTTAGAATGAAAAGTTTTTGCATTTTCAAGCGTATTAAAGATGTGTGGGTCATTGTGTAAACTTAGAGGACCTGGAAGGTCAGTATGAGCCTGAACATGCCCAATAAAAAAAGGATCTTTTCTGTCCCAGATAAGTTTTTGTAAGCATTGTAAATATTTAGTAATAGTGGAGGTGAGGGAAATCAGACCAATTAATTCTAAATTTTGAACAGCATTAATAATGTATTTGCTATCAGATAATAGGTTAAAAGGTTTATGGTGGGTTTTGAATACTTCTATAGCTACTAATAGTTCTGTTTGTTGTGCAGATCGAGTATTAAACAGCAATGTTTCTGTAACATTATCTATAGTAATAATACCTGTACTATTTTTTGATCCATCAGTAAATATAAGGGTAGCTCCTATAATAGGTTCTTTTCGGGTGACTTTAGGGAAAATTATAGGATGTTGACTCCAAAATTGGAGAAGAGGATCAGATGGCAAATGAATGTCAAACACAGCAGAAGTACTAGTAAAGACTATAGCCCATGAATTTGAATTATTAATAAGATATTGTATTTGATCGGTAGTATATGAAGTAGTGATTGTTGAGGGATATGATGCAAAGGTGGAAAGGGATACTTTTAATGCCTTAAGGATTAACTTATTTGTGACCAAGACAATGAATGTTAAAGGCTTAGCTAGGTCAATAGGATCAAGATGAACCTTTTCCATAGCTGTTTCAACAAGTTTGAGAGCTGTTCGAACCTTAGGGGTAAGCACCCACTTAGAAAGGGGGTCAGAATCACCTTTAGGAATATCAAGCAGGGGGCCAAAACTTGAGGTGGGTAAATGAAGGTAAGGTCTAATCCAATTAAATCACCCAAAAGTTTTTGAAAATCATTTAAAGTTCTAAGTTTGTCTACTGAATGGCAATTTTTATGGGTTTAACCATAGTTGGATTTATGATAGATCCCAGGAAGTTTTTGGTGTCTGTCATTTGTACTTTATCAATGGCAATATGTAAGCCCCATCTTTCCAGTGACTTTAGTAAGGAATTATAACATTGCTATAAGACAGGTTTTTCCTTATGAGCTAGCAAATATCATCTATATAATGATAGATTAAAAGTTGAGGGTTAATTTGTTGATACACACCAGGGTGGAAATTAATCTGATTACCTTGCCCTTCATATGGTCCTTGGTCTGTCAGCATGTTTAGATTCCATTGAGGATTGCCCGCAACTGCATTACGTCGAGCAGTATCAGAACATAACTCCTGGTTATCCACCTTCCACATGAGATATTGTCCCCCAGATAAACATGCTTTTGCTAAATTACCCCAATTAGTTGGAGTAAGATTTTGACTTGCAACATTCTCTGATAAAGAAATGGTAAATACAGGGGCTGGGGAGATAGCTCAGTTGGTAGAGTGCTTGCCTTGCATGCACAAGGCCCTGGGTTCAATCCCCAGCACCACAAAAAAAAAAAAAAAAAAAAAAAAAAAAAGAAATGGTAAATACAGCTTGTACTCCATAGGACATAACTGACTCTTTTAATTGTTTTACTAATTTTATATCTAATATTTGATGATATTTCTGATTGTTTTGATCTTCAAATACTGGGAATATTGGGAACACTGATCAAGATTCTACATCAGCCCACTGTCTGGGGGCCACCCCTGTGTAGCAGGTACATGTGCCCCTACAACTTGGAAAAGAGGGGTGACCTGGATTATACACTGGAGGGCATGGCGTGGTAGGAGTTAAATGCCACTGAGGGAACTTCTTTTCTAGCTCTGTCTCACATATCTCGGGTTCTTCAGTTACATCCCTGTTCTGAGTCTGAACATCTACTTTCTCTTTTAGAAGCTCAACTTGATTGTTCTTCTTTTACAGTTTCTAATATCTTTTCCCCTTCTCTTACTGTTCTTGAAATTTTGGTTTTTTGGAAGTCAGACAGAAATGAACTAATGTCCATATCACCACAACAACAACAAACAGAAACGAAACAAGAAAAGGTAACACAAATAACCTCTTACACATATTCATTTACTACAGAACATCCTTTGCTGTCTCTTGGGACATCCTTTTGTTACATTCCCTCACTAGGGGAATCTTCCGTTACGTTCCCTCTCTAGGGAAACCTTCCGTTAAAACCTTAAGGCAACCGTTTTCTCAAATAGGGAAACCTGCTAGTTGACTGTGCTAGTGAAAAATTTTCTTCTTTATTACTTACCTGAGTGCTCACTGATTCCCCGTACGGGCCACCACTTGCCGCTTGCCGCCAACCGGTGGGAAAAATGACACGTACTCTTCAGAAGTACATGAAGCAGCTTCCACTTTATTCGGAAAACACCCTCAATATATAAGCAGTCTCATGCATAAGCAATTGTAATCAGATATGTCCATCCAATTCTATTAAAGGTCAAGCGATCATGAGCTCAAGCATACATGTAAGATATATTTGTCCGCGCGCTAAGTGGCTGAACTAATTATCATACAGCCAATGGTAAATGCTTCCTGTTTTTCTCAAGGCGCATTCAGCATGCCTTTTGGCTCTCTGCCAGTCGCCATCTTGGATGCATGTGATGTAACCCTGGGCCCCGGGTCTCGCCCGCCACACCTAGTTAAGTGATTTTGGCCCACTTCAGTTCCTTATGTCTTTTTTCCTGCTATCTGTTGGCTTCTTAGCTCTAAGAAGCCCATGCAGTTTCTTAGCACATGCTCCCCATAAGCCATACTATTAAAAATAATGTTGTTTACTTCATAGCCAGAAGAAGAGGATCTATCTTTTTATTATCTCCAGTGTCATTATTATAACCTAATCACATAATTCTCTACTATGTAAATTCACCGACTATAACATAATTTCTTGTTTTATATTTCTAAATTTGCTAAGAAACAAAATTTTATATAGGACCACTCCTAGATACACTTGTTTTTCTTTTAATTACAAAGGTTATTTTTACCATGTAATCTCATAGTGTGTAAAGATAGAAAAGAAAGAATGTGGGATGTAGGGTCACACATAACTCAAATCCAGTTATGGTTTGTAGTTTTAGTAAGTTTATTTAAAGTTACCTTCTTTATAAACTTAGGTAATTCTCTCTCAGACTCAGTTCTCTTACCAAAAGCATGGAAAAATAATACTTAAATCTCAGATGTGTTAAGAGGAAAAACTATCAATAGTTGTGAAAGTTTTTGGTATACTCATTTGCTTATCATAATATAGACCTTCAGAAAGACAGTGTTTAATATCTTAATAGTTCCATCCATTCCTTGGGGATTGTTGATTGTAATATATAGAAGTTGTAATAATACAACTATCTCCCTTTTGCTCAATTAATATAATAGATACATAGAGTAAATTTTCGCAAGAAGTCTATTCTCTGCTAATATGAAATCCAAGACTTTTTTAGTTTTGATTTGAATCTACCATGATTGTAATTGAAATATTTTAATAGAAAGTAAATTTTGTATATATTTATATATCAGAGGACCATTAAATACATTCTTAAAACTTATGAAATAATTAATTTCATCTTATGAAGAGAAAGGTTAGATTATACAACAGAATGAAGTAATTACGGTTATTCCTATAACTTGTCATTGTTATCCAAGTAATATAATAAAGAAATTTAACAATTTTCACTGTAGGATACCAAGGGAAGAAAACATACCTACAACAATGAATACTGTTTCTCTTAAAGATCCTTTGATCTAAATTATAAAATACTATTGAAATGTAAAACAATGAAGATAATATTAAAATCTCATTCTAATTTAACATTCTAATTCATTCAATATTCTAATTATTGAGTAGGTCAAATTATTATTTAAACATTTTAATTTTGTTTCATACTAAGTAACTTCATTGTACTGAATTTTGTCATTTTCATAATCTAATTTTAATATTTTATGACTAAAAAAAATCTTGTCACTTGAGAAACTAATTGATCTTTCTCCTTATTCAATAAATGTTTAATGATTAATTAGCCCAATTCTTTTTTTAACATTTTTTTATGTTGTTGATGAAACTTTATTTTATATGTGTTGCTGAGAATCAAACCCAGTGCCTCACACATGCTAGGCAAGCACTCTACCATTAAACCACACCTCAGTCCCTAACCCAACACCTTTTTTTTTTCTTTGCGGTGGTGCTGGGGATCAAAACTAGGGCCTTGTGCTTGCAAGGCAAGCACTCTGCCGACTGAGCTATCTCCCCAGCCCCCCTAACCCAACTCTTAATGGTTTCTTTAGTGACCAAAGAAATCTTAACAATTTTACTCACTATTCTGTCTTAAGAAAAAGAATGAAAATGCTGTGCATATCCCATTTTACATTAAAATATTTCCTGTAATTTTCATTTTTCTATAATATTTGATTTCTATATGCTACCCATATATTTTACTTATATCTTTAGATATTTCCTTTCAGTTTCTGTTCTCTATTGAATACATAAATCCTGGATTTGGACTTGCAATGTTCAGGAGAAATATTGCAATAAAACAAATGAGACAAATCAACTTTGAACATCTTTTATTTCTACTTGCAAAAATATATCATGGAGTCATGCTGCAGAAAATTACAGTCCTTTGTTCCCTGAATACATTATCTTCTCTTTTTAAATTTTGTTTGTTTTATCAAACAGAAAGAAGACCAAAATATGTATCATGGACATCGTTCTAAGTTAGTAGGTACAGTTTAATACTTGTATCATAAAGTTTGACTTTAGTAAAGCTTATTCTCTTATGAATATGTAGTTTTAGCAGGTTAAATTACTTTAAACAATATTGTGATAGATATTTTACTTCATATATTCATATCTATTTTTTTCAAATTTTGCTTTGTTTCATTTTAGGTGGAACTTTAATAAGGTTGTTAGGTTAAATAAATATATATTTTTTTATTTTATTAAGTTTTTCCAAATTACTTTATCAAACAAATTTAGAGTCACAAAATCCAACCAGTTTACATGAAAAATCATATTTTTGCCAAAATATCATTACCAGATCTTACTTTTCTTTTAAATGTTTTATAAACACTTGAGTGGAAAAGGTATGGTATGTTAATGTTTTATGTGACTTTTTCTTTTATTCTCAGTAAGAGTCATTTTTGTTACAGGGGTTAGATATCAAATTCAAATTGGCCCACCACAAAAATAAGAATAAACTGGGTCACATAAATGGAAAGTACAGGGGTTAAATATCAGGCAAGAATGAATGCAATGTATATAGTAATATGATAAGAATTTGGCTTCCTTTCTCCATTTGGTTCTGCATTTTTGGGTTGATTTCAATACCATGCATATTTTATAATTATGTTGTACTGATTTCATGAAATTTTAAGGAAAGTTCTTATATTTGAAAGTTTTGTATTCATGCTTTCAACTTATTTAGAGCCATCTATACTTTACTTGTCTTATTTTCCAGTACCTGTTGTTTAATATCTTGTGTCATTCTTGATCTCTTATTTTCTTTTGATTCTCCCTCAGTTCCAATATGCCTTCAAGTAACATTTTTTAGACCATTTGTGTGTACTATACTCTCTTGAATCTTGTGTATCTGAAGAAATTCTCAAGTTATCATCACACTTTAAAATTTGATATGGCAAATCTCTCCATCAAGATTCTAGTATTGTTGGCTTCAGCATCTAACATTTTTCATCACAGAAAAGACTTTGAAATGAGTAATTGGTTTATTTGTTGTCAACCTGTAGTTACTGCATAGATGTGGGGCCATGCTCTTCCTTTCTCCTTAAACTTTAAACATGTTTTTTGTACCAGAGATTGAACACATGGGTGCTTAAACACTGAGCCATATCTGTTGGGGGCTGTGCCATGTGGGTTGCGCCGGGATGGTGCCTGGCAGCCAGCTGGAGGTTGTTTTGATCACAACGGCAGTGAGGAGGTTGATTAATATAAGCAAACCCCAGTGATTTATCATTGGCCGTGTTCAAATGAGTCCACGCACACAACGCGTTCCCGAATGTTCCTGCTCGGGCCTGCTCATTTTAATCTTTGCTGTGATAGGGCAGCTCCTTGCCTGATCTCAACTGGCGTGGTCCCACCCTCCACCTCCTGGAGGGAATATAAGCAGGCAGTAGGCAGAAGGCAAAAAGCAACAGCAAGCAGTAAGCAGCAGCAGCTAGCAGAGAAAAGAAGCAGCTAGCAGAGAGAAGAAGCAGCAAGCAGTAAGCAGCAGGCAGCGGCAGAAGGCAGATCATAGAGCGGAGAACTGAGAACACACCTCTAGGTCGTAGATAGATAGCATCTAGTTCACAGGATGCGGGACCTACCTCTAAGAAGCAGCAGCAGAACTCTAAGAAGAAATAGATCTCTGTTAAGCGTAGCAAGCCTCTCTTTCTCTAAAAACTTCCTCTAAAAGCAAAGTCTCTCTTCCTCTAATCAAAGTCTCTCTTCCTCTCAAAGAAGCCCTTTTTCCTCTATAAATTAGTGAATATAGGAAAAGTAGTTTATTCCCAGTCTGCCTCCGATAAATACCCATGCAATTGTTGCTGCAGTGGGTAACAAATATCCACGGGATTGTTGCCGCAAGTTGCGACAACATCCCCAGTCATTTTTATCTTTTATTTTGAGACAGGGTATTACTAAGTTGCAGAGACTGGCTTTGAACTTGTGATCCTCCTGTGACACCCTCAAGACCCAGTGGGGTTACAAGTGTGTGCCACCACAGCCAGCTAAATATTTTTGAAAGAAAAAAAAAAAAGCAGCCTCTGCCAGTGTTCCTGGAGAGCTGACCTAGCAAAAACAGGGGATCCACAGTGTACTCTTGTTATCATCAAGAATTCACAGAACACCACTAGACAGGTGCTCTCTTATTTTATAATGTGAGACACAAGACCATTCTGTAGCTATGTCTGAGCAGTAACAAGAAAAGAACACTGTTCAAACTACTAAAACAACCAAACATCTTCCTTTCCTGACTAATATGATTGACTGTTGATTCCTAATTAATTACCCTACCCATTCCTTCTATATTTTATATAAAAAATTTAAGATAGCAATCATATTTAGTCTACTTCCTGCCAGCACCCAATCCAGACCAAAGCCCCTGTTTTCCTTAATCCTTCCCCAAATCATCTAACACAAACTCAACATTCTAGCCAGTCTCTTCTCACAGTCTTTCTGATACATCTCATTGTTTCTCATGGTAACATGAGGTAGCTTTCCTTGCTGTAAGAGTGATAAATCTAACTTTATTTGAAAAATAATTTTAAGCATTTTTGCCCTTATCGTTATTAAGGTTATTTGTAAGTAGAATTCTTAATGATTTTGCCTGGACAAAAAATCAGTGTTCTACATAACAAGTGATTTGCTTCTTCTAATGAAATTATTATGCTATATCTTTTTTACTAAATTTTCTTCCTTTTGTTCTGATATTTCTTTAAAATATATTTTATATATTTTGTATCTGTAAGACAAGTATCTTTCCTCTGATTGCCATTTCTATTATACTTTTTGCTTTATTTTCACTCCTATTTCATTTATTTATTTATTTCATCATTTTCAGTTTTCTCCTTTTTTGCTTATTTTTCAGATTATTCCTATATATACACTAAAATAGTAATTACATTTTATATAGAGTTGAAAGCATTACTTTTGTTATTCTATTTTTATTTTTCATTTATTCCATCTTTTTCATGTTCTATTGTTTTCAATGGATTTTATTCATGCATTCTACACACTAGTGAGATTTATTATGATATATTCTTACATATACATAGCATAATTTGATCAATCTCATTCCCCAGTACCTCCACTTTCCTTTCTGCCATCACCTCTGCTCCTTCCCACCATTCTCTTCCCTATGCTACTGGTCTTCTTTCTGTTTTTCTTTTTTAATTGGGGAATTATAATTATTCATAAATTGGGATTCATTGTGATTTATTTGTACATGCATGTAGCATAATTTGGTCAAATTAATTCCCAAGTACCTACCTTTTCCCTCCCCCCCCTTCCCCTTCTTCCATTCTATTGGTCTTCCTTCTATTTTCCTGATATTTCCTGTTTATTCTCTCTCTCTCTCTCTCTCTCTCTCTCTCTCTCTCTCTCTCTCCCTCTTGTGATTTTGCATATGAGAGAAAACACTCAAACTTTGACTTTTTAGTCTGGCTAGTTTGCCTTAGGAAGATTTTCTCCATTTCCACCTATTCTTTAGCAAACAACATAATTTTATTCCTCATTATGAGTAAAGCTTTATTGTGTTTATATACCATATTTTCTTTATCTATTCATCTGTTGATGGACATATAGGTGAGTTCCATCAATTGACTATTGTGAACCATGATACCATAAACATATAAATATTGGTAAAGCATGTATCAGTATACTATGCTGACTTTAGTTCTTTTGGATAAATTCCAAGGAGAGGAATAGTTGGGTCATATTGTGGTTCCATTCCTATTCTTGTACAGAATCTCCATACTGATTTTGCACACCCACCAACAATTTATGAGTGTCCCTTTTTTTCCCCCAATCCTTGCCAGGGTTTATAATTTGAACTGTTGATGATTGCCATTCTAACTGGAGTGAGGTCAAATATCAGAATAGTTTGGATTTTTACTTTCCTGTTAAGGATGTTGAACATTTTTTTTCACGTATTTGTTGGCCATTTGGTTTCTTCTTTTGAAAAATGCATGTTTAGTTCATTTGTCCATTTATTGATTGGGTTATTTACTTTTTTATGTTAGGTTTTTTGAGTTCTTCATATATTCTGAATATTAATCCTCTGAAGAGTCATTGGCAAATATTTATACCCATTTTATAGGCTCTCTTTGTGCCTTTAATTTTTTCCTTCACTGTGCAGAATATTTTTTTTTATTTAATGCCATCCAAATGACTGACTCTTGATTTCATTTCTTGAACTTTATGTGTCTTATTAAGGAAGTCAGTGCTTGTACTTATATGTTGGAGTGTTGACCCTGTGTTTTCTTCCAGCAGTTGTAAAGTTTTTATCTCAAATTATTCTCTTACATTTTTATGCTCTACTTTCAAAGTGTATTTTCACTTTAGTTATTGTGATAGTGATAGTTTTCCTGAAATTTTCTTTTTTTTGTCTACATATGTAATATACAATGTTTGCATTTTTATTAATCTTAGGTATATATTTTATGTCATGCTGCCAAGTTTTCTTTTCCAATACATACACAGGACAAGATCTTTGCAGGTTGAAAGTTTGAAATAGAGAGTGTGGGTAAAATTCATGTGTTCCCTCTCCAATTGTTATAGACAAAACTCATTTTTGTATCTGCTGCTGTATGCCAATATTATATGGAGACTTCTTAGTCCTGTATTTGGGGTTAATTTAAAATATACTTCTGTGATATTTAAACTACAAAGATGTTTGATTGAAAGGAAACAATGTTGTCAAAGAAAACCCTTTTTTCCCTTTGTACAAAAACATTTTAGTAGGATCCTATCAAAAAATACCACCCATCAAACTCCCAACTTACTGCCAAATATAGGCTCTCCAACTCTAATTCAAATAACAAAAAGTGAAGATATTAAAAAGTAATTTGGTCATTCAGATTGCATTGCATTGTCAGGGAATGATAGATTTCCTTGTTACATTATTTTGTTCTGTTTTCTGAAAAAAATTGTTGTCATTTATCCTTCTCTTTGGAAAGAAATATATATTTTTTTTATTAAATTTCCACAAGTCTCAATTTTCTACTGTGTTTTAAGTTTTTATTGTTTTGGATCATTATTCAAATTTACTTGAAAAAATAAACAGACTGCCGGGGGAATTTTTCTTTACCTGATGAATGTGTATTCCACCCTAGTAATATCAAACAAAATTAATTATTTTTGTGAAAGAAAAAATTCAGCTAAAACTTCTTGAATAATGATAAAGGGTTATTTACTTTTAAAAACAATTTTGGAGATATAGAGTTCAGTATTCATAACTCAATGAAAACTTCATAAAAGAAACTATGTAACTTTGCAAGTTGAATTGTATTCATACCAAATATTTAGTAATAGTATATAATAAGCACAGTCAAAATAAAATTTTTGATATTTGAACACATGACAGTATTTTGAAAAATATGGTTCTTGCATTGACTAATTTAAAAGCCTACAACATATAAAATTATAATTGCTCCTTTTATATTAATTGCATATTAAGTTATTTTGATTCTGAACTCCTATACCAGATGTTTGTTATAAAAGTGTAATATATTTTGATGAATATATTGTCAAAACTCTTCAATAATTCATTTGCATTAGCAGCATAAGGCTATGCTGACATTTCCCCAGGGTACCCTGAGTGAGGTTAAGCAGGATAAATGTCATATTTAGTAATGTTGTTAAGATAAAGTTCTTGTAATAAAACTACATACTAGTTCCCTGCTTTATGATCTTTAACAGTAACTTTAGAAATAGGCTTCCATTTTAAATGATGCATTGCATCTCTAGAATAAAATAAAGGGTCAAAATGTGACTCAAATGAACTTTCTCACTGATGGATAAGAATATTTGAAAGGAGTAGTAATGATAGATATGAAATAAAATGATAAATATCATTTCCAATCTGCTTTCAGGAAAGAGGAAAAAACATACATAGAAATCTAATGCTTTCTAGTTCTGATGAAGAAAATTAGAATTATGGTAACTTTGACATTTGAAATGTTCATTTCCTAAATTTCTTCTAATGGTCTATTTTTTTAGTAGATAGGAAAGGCTCTCATAATTTTTTCTTTACCTTTATAAGAATTTTTGGGGACTATGTATTTATAATTTATATCTTATTTAGCAAAATAACATTTAAAAATAAAACGGTTAAGACTAAACTTCTTTATTTCTAGAATAATATTCTAGAACTGAGGTAAGGTTATCGAAGAGTCATATTAGGACATTTCAGGGTTCTACTATAATTGTTGGAAAATTTGCATTAGTTTAGAATAACTCAATATAACTATTGCATTTTAAATTCATAAACAATAAATTTAAACACTATATGCAATCTTAAACATTTAAGCAATTCAATATCTTGATTTTCTATATTTATTCAACCTACTTGATTTTTTTTTAATGATCAAGAAACATTTTTCTCTATATAAGTGGTCCCCAACTCATATAGGAATATAGAGTTTTTAAAAAATTGTTTCTATAAATAAAAACACTTTTTATTAACTTAAAAACATTATGAAGTAGTTAAAATCTAAAAAAAAAAAGTCAAAGTCCAAGTTAAAGATGCAAGTTTCCGACAATCAGAGTTAAAAAGATAAAATAGTACAAAGGATGTTATAAAGATAGTGTATATGCACATTACTCACAGAGAAGAACATTTTTGTGGAACTGCTGATTTTTAACATCCATTCTTCTATACTAAAATGTCTTTTTTTTCTGGCCAGGCTAAATAACTACATTGTCACAATTCTTTGCCAACAGAAGTTCTATAGGTATTTTGGAATCCAATTAATGAAGGTTCTATGGGTATTTGGGGCTCACATGAGAATTAGAATTTGGTAGAAGTTATGCCTTTGCTGCTGCTTCTTTACTGGCCCCTCCTGAAATATTGAATGTTTTCTTCAGAAACATAATCAAAGATTCTAGAGTCCCATTACAATTTTTGCAAGGTATAGAGTACAATCAGGGAATACATTTTTGCTGGTTCACATCTAGTAATTTTGCTTTTGTGTTTTAAGCCAGGGCTTATGATAGTAGCTTCATAATCAATCAAACCTCAAGGAACTAGTAGTTCCACTGGCTTCTTTCAATTTTCATTGTCTTTCCAATGAGTGCTATGTGATCATGCCTATTTTCAGACTTTTTATTTTTAGGAAATGGCCATCTTATTTTATAAAATAAACTGATAGTTCTTTCATTATCCTGGCAATTTCACACTTTCTTCCCTAATTATTTTTCTCAAGTCTCAGAAAGCATAGTTTTATATGCTATCTAAAATATGGAATGAACATGATTTGACATTTTCAATTTTATGCCAGAAAGCCTTCCTGATAATTTATTCTGTAGACATGTTTAAAGGTGACTATATATTGGAATGGATTTATTTAAAGAATTGTACATTGTGATTATTTCTATGCTATCTCAAATCACTTGATCACAAAGAAAGTGTATTTTTTTCTATATATAATAATTGCTTGAAAAATTGGCACATATTTCCACTTGAAAGCACTTAGAGGAACAAAATTGGAATAAAGACAAAGCAAAAGAAAAGAAATTTAGATTCTAACAAAATTTGTCATAAATTGCCATGATACTCTAAGTGAATTTGCTGTTCTTTAATAAATGATAATTAGAAGGAAAATATTTCCCAAGACAAAAATTCTTATGTAATTGCTCCCTCACATTCTTTTTATTACACCATGGGAAATAAAATAATGTGAACAAAAGTGAAAAGGAAATAGAAGCTCAAATTTCTCATTGATTAACAAAATAATATTTCCAATCTTCCCACAAGTTAATAATAACATTTAGGTACTACCATTATAAGATATTTTTTACCTCCACTTACCCTTCATATTTTCACTTCTCTTCTTAACCTTAGATTTATTGGTGAACCACACTGCTGAATTACTTATTCTTCTTAATTTTGTTATAATACTTGGCCAATTCACAGTCTTAGATAAATCTAATTCTACATATACATATATTTGTTGGGAGGACTAAAAAATTACAGTCTAAAATGTACAGGGCATTGTAGGAAATTATGGTTCTTTCTCCAATTATTGTAATTTCATAGGTGATGTCATCCAGTTTAATGACTTGAAATATAAATACTCATGATATGAATTATTTCTCAATGATCAAACTCAAATCCAAGTGCCTATTTGATATCCTTAATGAGATATTTAACACATATCTATCAATGTCAACATGTTTAAACTGAAAAATTCATATAGAAATATTCTAATTTTCCATCTGATGAACTAAACACCTTAAAATTATGTTAATATCTTGCTATGAAACCCACATTGACATTAATCATCTGTAGGGAGGAGAGAGAGAACCCTTATACCTCCAACCAGTTGTTATTCAGATTTTTTGACTAACTTGAGGATCCAACTAATAGTGCTAATTAAAGAAAGAAAAGCATAAGAATTTTATTAAATTTGCATGTACATGGAAATATTCACAAGAGAGTGAACTCTAAAGATAACCTAAGCATGATATAAAAAACAACAACAAAAACGCTATAAAGCTATGAAGAAATGGCATGACAATTGAAGATCAGGACTATAGAAGTAAATTCTAGGGAGGTTATCAAAACATATATCAAGGGAGATGTAAAAACTAGTAGAAGGTAAGGGTTACTTCAAGGAGTTTGTTTTTCTGGTTCTTTGCAGTCCCAATTATTATTCTTTGGTTATCAAAGTTATTTTCCAGCTTTTTTGTGTGATGTACTTTGCTCCCCAACTTTCTTATGGCTTGTTGCATGTAGGAAAGCACAGGCCAAATTTCTCTTTCTGATGGTACAGTTCCTCAAGTGATTTCAGTTTGAAATAATCAATATACCAGCTTGACATATTTTGAGATGGCATGGCCTTAACTCCTTTACCAACAAATACATTACAAAAACCTTAAAACTATTTTATGAATCAATACCTTTATACTGTCCCTACTGCTACCACAATGATCTAAACATAATCCCTTGTCTCCTGGATATTGCAATAGCCTGTTAAATGTTGACCATTTTAGCCCTTGAACCCTATAGGTCATTCTGTGGAAATCACTAAGGTTAACTTTTTAAACAGAAAGCAAGTTCATAAGACTGGAATCGTTCACATTGTCATTTTAAGTCATATAATTATACCCAAAATTATTATTTTTCCTCATCTATTTTTCTGAATTTATTATAATATGTATATATTACTTTTATTTTCAAAGGAGCAAAAACTGTACTAATTGTTGTTTAACTTGATAACTCTGTCATTAAATTGTAGAGGTTAATGCCTTAGATTCTTGAATCAGAATATTTTGGTTTAAATCCTAGCTTTGTCATTTACTGGCTGTGTGGTTTTTTTGTGCCAATTAACTAACACAATCTACTATAGTTTGCTCACTTCATAAAATGAAGGCAGCTTAATTTTACTAGGATCAAAGGTTGTAATGTTGATTAAGCAGGTGCAAAAGTGAATAACATAGCATAGATATTATAGATATTAAGCTAAAAATTGAGGTCAAGTACAGAATTGTTTGTTCTGTTCATTGCTGTTTTCACTCCTTGAAACAATGCCTATTTTGTAAATATCTATTGAATAACTCAATTAAATGCTATCCTTGTAGGTTAACTAGACTTGTTTTAGACAGTAGAGTCACCTAATCTTGATTAATGGAAGCATATACCAGAACTTTAATTACATCCATCTACTTCAAAGAATGGACTTCCCAGATATTCTGAGAAGGCTATTTATTCTGGAAAAAGTGAAAAATATACACATACATATTTTGATCAATACATTTTAGGATTTTATAGTAAGTTTCTCAAGAAAACAGAATTGTCCTACGTGTAAAGTTAATATATGTTGTCCAAATTTACATTTTAGTGACTAGTTATTTTCGGGAACTGGTTTTAATTTTATTTATATATTATCTGAAGGTATGCAGAGCAAATTTAGCAATCTGCTGACTAAGCATGTGTTATCAATTCTTGGTTGTCTTTTCTTCCTATATTTGTTGCAAATCACAGAATTCCTTTCAAAAATTTGTGAATACAATCATATACAGTTAAGTGCAAAGGTTAAGAAGAACAAGAAGTATATAGTGTTAGTTTATTGATACAATTTAAATATAATTTCAATTTTAATAGTTTTCAAAAATGCCACAAGTATACTTTATAAATGAAAGTAACTATATGGGTAAGAAAATTGGATGAGGGAGAATACTGAAAGTTAGTGTATTATGAAATATCTTTGCTACTTTCTGTTCAAAATCAGGTGATTAAAAAAGAATGAAATTCTACACTCTCAGATTCTTTTAACAATGGCTAAATAAATAATCATTTATATTTATGTAATTTATAAATTAACAAATTTATATAAAAGTGAGAATTGAATAATGAATTTTATCAAACATGATTTGACATTTAATAGTCAATAAAAACAACTTGGAAAAAGTTGGTATCATGCAGAGGAGAACATATGTGTGTATATTTCTTTTTACCCCCTAATTCTAAACTCTCAATTTAAATTCAAGAAACATTTTTGTACATATCATTTCAGCATTTTCACACCTGATATTAATAATAAACATCAGAACATAGTGGAAATAAGAAGTGCTAATAAATTCAGGCTGCCTATGTAATATGCCAGTATATTCACTTAATAGCCAGCATGACTTTGGGAAAGTAATTTTATCTTTGTTTCACTGTTCTCATCTATAAACCAGTACTGCAAAATAATGTACCTTATGTTGGGGTTTGAGTATGTAATGAGATAATGCATATAAAACACTTGGGACAGAATCTGAAACATATTAAGTACTCAATATTTGCTAATATAACAATACTAAGAAAAGCAATTTGTTGTCTGTTATGAGCATTGCAAATGTTTGCACAGCTTGCTTTTTGTGTCTTGCTAAAAGATTGTTTATGAAAGTGAACATTTGATCCTGGTGTGGTGGCACATGTCTGTAATTTAAGCTATTCTATAGGCTGAGGCAGGAGGATGGCAAGTTCTAGGTCAGTTTCAGCAATTTAGCAAGACCCTGTCTCAAAATAAAAAGTAAAAAGGGCTGTGGACGTGGTTCAATGGTAGAGAGCCTCTGGGTTCAATTCCTGGTAACAAAGGGGGGAAAAAACATTTAAAATATTTTGCAAGGCTTCTTGGTCACCTACCCCTCATCAGTGTAACAGCCCTCCAAGCCAGCCAACCAGCCTGGCTCCCCTCCTAGTTCCCAACCTGCTGCATATGACCAGATGCCAGAAATAGGTAGAGGATTGTAGGAGAGCTGGCTTGAAAGATAAATACCTAAGCAGCTAAATAAACTATTGATTATGTGTGAAACACTTCAATACCTCTATGATCTATAGAACTAGTCTTATAGGACAATTCTTTGAGATAATGCAATACCAACAATATGTTATCTTAATAGTCATTTGAACAATCCATATAATAGGAACAGAAAACAAATTTTAAAAAATTGAATGAAGATGAACTCAGGAAACCGAAACAGAAAAAAATTGACAAAATTTCTGAATAGGAAGCAAAACATTAAGAAACAAACAACAGTGATGTTCAGAATCCCAGTGCAACCAGAAGGGAGTGATGAGCAGGATGAAGACATTTTGCCTTTAATCCTTGAAGAGAAGTAAAACAAAGAATACTTGAAGTCTTTATTTAAAATTTTGATTCTTATTGGAAAACAAAACACACCTCTGGTTGGGCATGAGGTTGATGAAATCCCAGAAGGTCTCTTCACTTCTGAAAACTTTCAAGCACTACAGAGTACCAGATAAATTCTAGTGAAAAGGTCCTGAGAAAGCCCTTTGAGACCACAGTGGTTACAACATTGTTCTGTTCAAAACCAGAACAGAAACAGATGCTAGATATCTGTGAGAGCTGCATTCAGGAAGAAACCCTCAGGGAAGTAACAGACTCACGATTCTTTTCCATTATCACTGATGATGTGGTGGACATAACAAGGAAAGAGCACCTTCCCTCACTTCTAACAAAGAGAAGAATGTGTAGCTTCCTGCTTTATAACACTGATGCACAAATTTTGACTATAAAATTTCACACTAGAATTGACAGATGAGGCTGGACACCTGAGGAATTAGCACGAAGCTGTTTTATCTGTAGCAGTCCAGAGGGGATAATACTTAAAAATCTCTTGACCCCAAGTCTGGAAATGCTTTGATCCAGTGGGGGGGATTTACATAACAGTGGGAATTTATATGGAAGTACATTTTCTCCCATATTCTTAGGCTGGACAGAGGTCTTCACAACTTTTTACCACGAGAGCAAAAACAGTAATTTTTGTATAGCAACAAATTTGTAGGCAGACCTAGTTTTTTCAAGAAAAGGAAACTTGGCTTTGACAGGAAATAGGAAGCTTCAAACCACATTGAGCTCTATGCAGAAATCTTGTTGACATCATGTTGATGCCCTCTGCACAACCCCGTTAATAAGAAGTCAAATTCTGGGGAGGGTCACTGGAGAAGCTTAAATATGACAATTTGGTAGAGGGGGGCTGCTTCAGGATAACTGAAAAGTTGGTGCTAAATATAGAGTATTGTCATGATCAGGCTTGCATTGTGTCTAGACGATCCTCATGGAAATGAAAGTTGTTGCTTCCAGACTTTTAGAGATGCTCAAGCTATCTATACACTCTACTCTTCCTGTGCCTTAAATGTTTCATTTGAGGAAGCAACATATTTGGCAACTAAACTTGATATTCAGATGAAACTCGCTGAGAAATTCCACAGGGCTCATCAAGGTCACTTGCAATCTCAAGTGACCTTTGAAAGTTACTGTAAAGAAACCCTAACTGTTCCAATAGTAGAACATATCATTCAGGAACTTAAACACAAATTTAAAGAATAGCACCTTAAAGCTATTAAATGCTTATCTCTAGTCACCTCAGTCATGGAACAGATCAAATTCAATATATCAGATGGAAGTCAAAACATTAGAGGAGCACCATACTGACATGTACAGAAGTGACTTGCCTAAACCTGACATGCTTTAGCTGAACTTTACTGTTGGACAACCAAATGAAAATACAGAGGGAAAGATAGATTGCTTCCATTCGCCATTTATGAAGCTCGTCATCTGCATGATATCAAGTTTTTTCCCAATCTATATGCCTTGCTAAAGGTCTGCTGTATTTTTCCTGTGATGAAGATTGAGAATGAATGCTATGAAAATGGACAAAAGTGTCTCAGAGCGTACTCGAGGAACACTTTGACACACCAAAGGTTGAATAATTTGGTTTTGCTTAACACAAGTTTTTGCATAAAACATCCTCTGCATTTAATGGTAGACACACATATTAAACTATACATGACTAAGTTAGAGCTTCCTACACATAATTCAGAAACTATTGAAAATACCTAAGAGAGTTTTAAAATGGGCTTTATTTTATATTTGATATTTGAAATAAAAGGTTTAAGGTGACATTAGTCATTGGTAATCTGCCTGTATACATGGCACCTGTTTGAACTCTCATGCTTTAAAGAATTATCTGTTCTTCCAGAAGACAGCATTGGAAGTACTACATGACCCCAGCTAGTGTCACTCTAGAACTGTTTTAGTTAAGTCTTTAAATATAATATGAATTATCACCATGGATTCAGTTGTCAGTCATTGTTATCATTTTTTTTTTAAATAAATTTTGAGGAGATATAAGAAAAGAATGTATTTTATGAAATGTTACAATGAAGGCTACCATGGTCATTTGATGATTAGGAGTTTTAAGTGTGTTAAAAATCTGTAATGGACAATTAAGGAATTAACCTGAGAGTTGTGAGCTCACCAGACAGATTTCATCATAGATTTTGTCTTTATCAAATGAACTTAAAGGAACGAGCTACAGATAAAATTTGAGCGGAAGAGTCTGCCATTGTTATTCCACATCTGATTCTTCCTGTTTACATTTTTTGTTGAGAGTACATCTTCATAAGCTTCTAGAAGGTAAATGTTGAACACTTCTGCTTCATGGTCAAGACATAATCAGAGAGCACTGATATGGGCATCTGACTTGTCTATTTTCTTCTGTCATTTTCCATCTACTGCCTGTTTTGATTTATAAGCAAAACTTGGAAAACTTGCAAAATAAATGTTTTACCAACAAAATGTTTTAGAATCCAACTGATCAAACTTTCATTTACAGTTTTTCAAAAACTTCCTGGAATTACAGTACAAAACATATTCTAATATAGTTTTGCACTGAGATATTGAAACAAGCTTACATAACTTGTAATATTATTTTAAACCTAAAATATTATTTTAAATGACTTCATGGTGTTTTATTTCATAGGTATATCAAGACTTGTTCAGCTCATCTTCATCCTTCATTATGGGACATTTAAGTTGTTTAAAATTTGACAGTATTACAAAAATCATGAACAACAAAATGTACTTCATGAACTTGACAAGCATTCATTATAATATAAGAAAAATCAAACTGGGTGCATTGCCCTTACATGTATTTTTACATGTTTTCAATGAAAACAAAAAATTCTATAAATTTGGAAGTATATCTTTAAAAAATTCTGACAGACATTAAACAATATGTGATAAATTCTGTTACATGAAAAAGAACACCTTCCTTGTAAGAGTTGTATGTTAAAGCCGTGTGTGTGTGTGTGTGTGTGTGTGATTGTGTGTGTCTTTATTAGATATTCTTTGTTAAGAGATACATAATGAAAGAATTTTGGTATCTCTTTAAATTATTTTCGACTGATAGAATATAGCACAAATTATGTTCTGTTGGTCCTAAGCTTTTCCTTTAAGACTGAAAGATTGCTTCATATCTCTGGATGCCAATTGTTATATAAGACAATTGACTTCTTGGAGACCATATAATCTATGTGGTAAGACTGTAAAAGATGAGGTCCTGTATGTGGGCTGAGGTTGTGGCTCAGAGGTAGAGTCTTTGCCTAGCATGTGTGAGGCACTGGGTTCGATTCTCAGCACCACATAAAATAAATAAATAAAATAAAAATATTGTATTCAACTACAAGAAAAAAAGAACCATTAAAAAGAAAACATGAGATGCTATATAAATAGAAATGGCAAGGATCATAGAGATGGTGTATTTGTGAATAAAAAAATATCATTTTGGAAGTAGGTCCAACAATCTCAATAGCCCCCAATGAGTCTCTCAAGTGAGCCATTTCTAAACTCTTCAATCATAAAATAATATTTGGGGCTCCTAATTTTGTGGCATTTTGTTAAACAAGTAAATATAATCAAGTCATTAAGAAATCATGTTTGAGATTTTTGTGAAAATATTCTAGGGGGAAAAAGCAGTTGATTGATGAAAAATAATGACCAAAAATTTTTTTGAAGTAGCAATGAATATATGCAGGCTTATTTTATTCTTCTCTATTTTTGCTTTTGTTAAATATTACTTCAATTAAGGACTTTCCCTTTACAAACATTTCCAGTGTGCATAAATATCAATGTTTTAATAGTACTATATTATACAGCATATCCAATATGGTACCTGCTACCCACATATGACTATTTAATTTCATATAGTTTAGAACTTGAGTCTTCTATGTTTCCTCTAGTGTGAAGATGGGAATTAACATTTACTACTTCTTGTCCTAAACTGCACTGAATTATACCAGGAAAATGTGAATAAAGATTAAGATAAATGCCATAAAATATCTTACTAAATGTGACTTTTTCTTGATTAGACATTCACTTCATGACTACAGACCATTAACTGATTTCTAGAGGACCTATAAATTTAATAAGTCAGTTTTTAGATTTTTTTTTTAAATGTTTCTATGAGAGTATAAGGGCCTTTGAATTTCCCAGTTGGCCATCTTACTGATGTCTCCAAGAGCTCAAGTGTTCTTCCAAAAGATGCTAACATATATCTATTGTTGAGAATCAGGGTATTCAATAAATACCATCCGTACAAGAAAGAGGAAAAATGTTTACTAGAACCATTACCATTTGACATTGAATAAGATGCATTTACTTATACTTTAGAATATGTCACATTAAAAAATAGGTATAAAAATTAAAATATAGTAGCTTAAAATACTCACACTCTGATCCTTTATAGAAGTTTTACCACCTTTATAATGTAAACAGCAACCTTAGGGATGCTATCTTATCTTTGACCTTAAGTATTTAATTATAATTTCAGAGCTGCCAGGCGAGGCAACCCACCCAACCCCCACACTGAGGTCGGACACAATCACTGAGCCACCCTGCCTGACCCCCACACCAAGGTCGGATGCCATAGCTGAGCCTGCCTGCCTGTCCCCCATACTGCAGAGGGACACAATACTTGCTTCTGTGCTGACTCAGCACACCCTCGCTGGGGCTCCCCAGCTTCTTTATAGACTGGTGCAGGCATTTTGAATTATTCCTGAGGGTGTGGTCATCATCATCTGAAGGGTGGCTCCTTTCCTGAGACACCTACAGGAGACTAGAGGACCTTTGAAAGGATCTAGGAGTCAAGAAAAGGAGGTATTGAGAGACCCAGGACCAACTCAGAGACGCCGGGCGAGTATCTCCCACTGGGCAAGGCTCCCTGGATGGGTCAGTAATCCCAGACCACAGGGAACTTAGTGGACTAGAGTTGCCCAGCTAGACTCCCCCACTGGAGGCGTGAACCTGGTCAACTGGGAGCATTGCAGAAGGAGGGACACACAGCAAGAGGCTTTGGTGCAGAGCGAGGGTCCCAGGCCTGGGCAGTAGGTCCAGTCTCCAGGGAATGTCATAGAGGAGGGCCGAGAGTCCCTCACAGGGCCAGGCTCCCCAAACTAGGTGGTAGTTCTGGGCCCCAGGGAACGTCACAGAGGAGGGCTGTCCAGTCCAGGTGGTAGTTCTGGACTGAAGGGAACTTCTTGGAGGAGAGCTGCCCAGTGAAACTTCCCCACCAGGTGAGTCTTACCTGCTGGGCAAGGTTTTCTCACCAGGGCATTAGAACTAGAGAAACAGGGCCAGACCAGATGTGCCACAGTCTGCCATCTAGACCCCCTTTGGCTGACCATTGATCAACAAGTGGAGGCGCCTCTGCCCACTGACAGGGAACATACCCCACCTGAAAGTCACCATCCCTAGAGGGGAAGCTTCCTTGTGGAGCACTGCATTATCAAGTTCCTCCAAGACTTCAGGCTACTGAAGGCTAAGATGTTAGTTATTGGAAATCCACAGGGACACCATTAGTCAACAGAGGAAATCTGCAATATCTCAGAATTTCACTACTAGAGGGATAGATACCTGAGCAATATGAGAAAACAAGGGAAGAAAATGTCCCAAACAAACCTATATGCTACATCAATAAAATCCAATGACAGCATGGCAGAAAAAATGTCAGAAAGGGAGTTCAGAATGTTCGTAATTAAAATGATCAGAAAAGAAAAGATGAGATGAAAGAGGAAATGCAGGCTTTGAATGATCGCACCACTCAACAGTTAAAAGAGCAAACGCGGGAAGCAAAAGATCATTTCAAGAAAGAGTTAGAGATACTGAAAAAAAATGTAACAGAAATCCTTGAAATGAAGGAAACAATAAACCAAATTAAAAACTCCATAGAAAGCATAACCAATAGGATAGAACACCTGGAAGACAGAACTTCAGATGCTGAGGAAAAAATATATAACCTTGATAACAAAGTTGACCAAACAGAGAAGATGGTAAGAAATAATGAACAGAATCTAAAAGAATTATGGGATATCATGAAAAGGCCAAATTTAAGAATTATTGGGATTGAGGAAAGCACAGAGAGACAAACCAAAGGAATGAACAATTTATTCAATGAAATAATATCAGAAAATTTCCCAAACCTGAAAAATGAAATGAAAAATCAAATATGAGAGGCTTATAGGACTCCAAATATGCAAAATTACAATAGACCCACACCAAGACCCATTATAATGAAAATACCTAACATACAAAATAAAGACAGAATTTTAAAGGCTGTCAGAGAAAAAAAATCAAATTACATTTGGGGGAATCCAATATGGATATCAGCAGATTTTTCAAGCCAGAACCTAAAAGTTAGAAGGGTCTGAAACAACATTTTTCAAGCTCTGAAAGAAAATGGATGCCAACCAAGAATCTTATACCCAGCAAAACTTACCTTCAGATTTGATGATGAAATAAAATTCTTCCATGATAAACAAAACCTGAAAGAATTTACAAAAAGAAAGCTTGCATTACAGAACATTCTCAGCAAAATATTCCATGAGGAAGAGATGAAAAACAACGATATAAATCAGCAAAGGGAGGAACTAGTCTAAAGGAATAGCTAATAAAGGAGAAACCAAGACGTGTCAAAAAAAAATTAGCCAAATCACTGGGAATATGAGTCATAACTCAATAATAACCCTGAATGTTAATGGCCTGAACTCATCAATCAAAAGACATAGACTGGCAGATTGGATTAAAAAGAAAAATCCAACTATATGCTGCCTGCAAGAGACTCATCTCATAGAAAGAGATACCCACAGATTAAAGGTGAAAGGATGGGAAAAAACATACCATGCACACGGACACAGCAAAACAGCCAGAGTGTCAATCCTCATATCAGATAATGTGGACTTCAAACCACAGTTAGCCAGAAGGAATAAAGAAGGACATTTCATACTGCTTAAGGAAAGGATAAATCAGCAAGACATAACAATAGTAAATATGTATGCCCCAAAGAGTGGCTCATCCATGTATGTCAAACAAATCCTTCTCAATTCCAGAAACCAAATAGACCACAACACAATAATACTAGGTGACTTTAACATAACTCTCTCACCACCAGACAGATCTTCCAAACAAAAATTGAACAAAGAAACCATAGATCTCAATAACACAATCAATAATTTAGACTTAACCGACATATATAGAATATACCATCCAACAAAGAACAAATACACTTTCTTCTCAGCAGCACATGGATCCTTCTCTAAAATAGACCATATTCTATGCCACAAAGCTAATGTTAGCAAATACAAGAAGATACAGATACTACCTTGTATTCTATCAGATCATAATGGATTGAAATTACAAATAAATGACAGAATAAGAATCAGAACTACTCTAACACCTGGAGATTAAATAATATGCTATTGTATGATGAATGGATAACAGAAGACATCAGGAGGGAAATAAAAAATCTCTTAGAGGTAAATGAGAACAAAGATACATCATATCAAAATCTCTTGGATACTATGAAAGCAGTACTTAGGGGAAAATTTATTTTATGGAACTCATTCAATAAAAGAAGAAAAAAATCAACAAATAAATGACCTAACACTACAGCTCAAAGCCCCAGAAAAAGAAGAACAGAAAAACACCAAAAGTAGTAGAAGAGAGGAAATAGTTAAAATCAGAGCTGAAATCGATGAAATTGAAACAAAAGGAATAATAGAAAAAATTAACAAAATAAATAGTTGGTTCTTTGAAAAAATAAACAAAATTGATAAACCCTTAGCCACACTAACAAAGACAAGGAGAGAGAAAAATCAAATTACTAATATTTGGAATGAACAAGGAAATATCACAACACACAAGTAAAATAAAAAAAACCAAATTAGAAGCTATTTTGAAAATCTATACAAGAACAAAATAGAAAATATGGAAGATACCAATAGGTTTCTAGAGACATATGAATTACCTAAACTGAAACAGGAGGACATACGCAATTTAAATAGACCAATTTCAACTAATGAAATAGAAGAAGTCATCAAAAGCCTACCAACAAAGAAAAGTCCGGGACGAGATGGGTTCTCAGTTGAGTTCTACAAAACTTTTAAAGAAGAGCTCATTCCAATACTTCTCAAAGTATTCCTTGAAATTGAAAAGGAGGGAACCCTCCCAAACTCATTCTATGAAGCCAAAAACATGCTGATATCTAAACCAGGCAGAGACACATTGAGGAAAGAAAATTTCAGACCAATATCCTTAATGAACATTGATGCAAAAATTCTCAACAAAATTTTAGCAAATTGCCTACAAAAGTATATTAAAAAGATAGTGCACCACGATCAAGTGGGGTTTATCCCAGGGATGCAAGGTTGGTTCAACATCCAGAAATCAATAAATGTAATTCACCATATCAACAGACTTAAAGTCAAGAATCACATGATTATTTTGATAGATGCAGAAAAAAGCATTTGATAAAATACAGCATCCCTTCGTACTCAAAACAGTACAAAAAATAAGGATAGTGGGAACATTCCTTAACATTGTAAAGGCCATCTATGCTAAATCCATGGCCAATATCATTCTAAATGGTGAAAAACTGAAACCATTCCCCTTAAGAATTGGAACAAGGCAGGGATGCCCTCTTTCACCACTTCTATTCAATGTTGTCCTTGAAACTCTAGCCAGAGCAATTAGACAGACCAAAGAAATTAAAGGGATACAAACAGGAAAAAAAGAACTCAAACTATCCCTATTTGCTGATGACATGATTATATATTTAGAGGAACCAGGAAATTCCACCAGAAAACTTTTAGAACTCATAAGTGAATTCAGTAAAGTAGCAGGATATAAGATCATTGCCCATAAACCTAATGCATTTTTATACATAAGTGATGAATCTTCAGAAAGAAGAGTTAGGAAAATTTCCCCATTCACAATAGCCTCAAAAAAATAAAATGCTTGGGAATCAATCTAACAAAAGAGGTGAAAGACCTCTACAATAAGAACTACAGAACACTAAAGAAAGAAATTAAAGTAAACCTTAGAAGATGGAAAGATCTCCCATGATCTTAGATAGGCAGAATTAATATTTCCAAAATGGCCATACTACCTAAAGTGCTATACAGACTCAATGCAATTCCAATGAAAATCCCAATGATGTACCTTACAGAAATAGACCAAGATATCATGAAATTCATCTGGAAGAATAAGAAACCCAAAATAACTAATGCAATCCTTAGCAGGAAGAGCGAAGCAGGGGGTATTGCAATACCAGATCTTCAACTATACTACAAAGCAATAGTAACAAAAACGGCATGGTATTGGTACCAAATAGACAGGTAGATCAATGGTATAGAATAGAGGACACAGACACAAACCCAAATAAATACAATTTTCTCATACTAGACAAAGGGGCCAAAAATATGCAATGGAGAAAAGATAGCCTCTTCAACAAATGGTGCTGGGTAACTGGAAATCCATATGCAACAGAATGAAACTAAACTGCTATCTTTCACCCTGCACAAAACTCAACTCAAAATGAATCAAGGACCTCGGAATCAGACCAGAGACCCTGCATCTTATAGAAGAAAAAGTAGGTCCAAACCTTCAACTTGTTGGCTTAGGATCAGACTTCCTTAACAGGACTCCCATAGCACAAGAAATAAAAGCAAGAATCAATAACTGGGATAGATTCAAACTAAAAAGCTTTCTTTCAGCAAAGGAAAATATCAGCAATGCTAAGAGAGAATCTACAGAGTGGGAAAAAATCTTTGCCACTCATATCAGATAGAGCACTGATTTCCAGAATATATAAAGAACTCAAAAAACTCTACACCAAGAATACAAATAATCCAATCAACAAATGGGCTAAGGAAATGAGCAGACACTTCACAGAAGATCTACAAGCAATCAACAGATATATGAAAAATGTTCAACATCTCTAGTAATAAGAGAAATGCAAATCAAAACTACCCTAAGATTCTGTGTCACCCCAATTAGAATGGCGATCATGAAAAATACAAGCAACAATAGGTGTTGGTGAGGATGTGGGAAAAAAGGTACACTCATACATTGGTGGTGGGGTCACAAATTAGTGCAGCCACTCTGGAAAGCAGTATGGAGATTCCTCAGAAAGCTTGGAATGGAACCACCATTTGACCCAGCTCTCCCACTCCTTGGCCTATACCCAAAGGGCTTAAAATCAGCATACTACAGAGATGCAGCCACATTAATGTTCATAGCTACTCAATTCACAATAGCTAGATTGTGGAACCAACCTATATTTTCTTCAGTTGATGAATGGATAAAGAAACTGTGGTATATATATATATATATATATATATATATATATATATATATATACACACAATGGAATATTACTCAGTCATGAAGAATAATAAAATTATGACATTTGCAGGCAAATGGTTGAAATTGGAGAATATTATGCTAAGTGAGATAATCCAATCTCAAAAAACCAAAGGACGAATGATCTCAGTGATAAGTGAATGATGACACATAATGGGGGTTGGGAGGGGGGCAAGAATGGAGGAAGGAGGGACTGTATAGAGGGAAAAGAGGGGTAGGAGGGGTGGGGGGAAGGGAAAAAATAACAGAATGAATCAAATACTATTACCCTATGTAAATGTATGATTACACAAATGGTATGCCTCTAGTTCATGTACAAACCGACAAACGAGATGTATTCCATTTGTTTATAATAAAAATATATTTTAAAAAATTAAAATAAAAACAAACTGTTATTTTTCAGTTGCATAAAACTTTACATGCAATAGCCAGCATACTTAACAAAAAATATACTGTAAAAGGAGCATGTTTAAAAATTTTCTGGATAAAACATCAAGTAACAAGTACCTGTTTATTTCTGTATACAAATATTATAGATTATAATGTATAGTAGAATTCAAGATATAAAAATATTAACAGAGGGAGTGAGGAGGGAAATAAAAGTGGAAGTACTGGGAAATGAAATGGGACAAATTATATTTCATGCATGTATGAATATACTACAATGAACTCCACTATTATGTATACTATAATGTGCTAATAAACATTAAAATGTGATACTTGATACAAAATTCCATCAAGATATTTTAAGAAATGCTAAATAAGGAAGGTATTCATTTTACCATCATTGGTATAAGTAGAAGGAACAATGTGGGTGGAAATAATTCAGTAGCATAAAACTTGAAAATATCCTGAAACTGGTAATAAACATGGAAGGAACCTGATCACTGACAATTGTGTGTCAAAACTGAGGGATATGGCTAAGTTACATTTCTGCCTTTAAGGGATTTGGTAGAAAACAAAATACAAAAGGAAATTTAACATTTTTATTTCAGAGTTTAGCCAATGGAAACCTTTACCAAATGCTATAGATTGAAAAACAAAATTCAAAACCTCTAATTATTGGAGATATATGTGCAAACCCACATAAAAAAACATATTGTTGCCTCCTCTATCTGTGCATTTTTCATTCTAGTATTAAACCACCATGGATGCCAAACATTTGAACAAAGAAAGTCACAGAAAATTTCTGGTGTCATTTCTTAAACAATTCAGTATAATAACTGTTCACATGGCATTTACATTGTAATGTATATTATAACTAATCAAGAGGTGACTAAGTATAAAGGATGATGTATGAGGATTGTATGCAAATATTACGCCAGTTTACAGAAAGCTTGAGCATCAGCAGTTCTTGGTATATGTAGAGGGTCTTGGAGCTAGTCTCCACAGATATAAAGGCTGACAGGACGTGTGTGTGTGTATGTGGTTATGTGTGTTAGCATATATTCATAAACCCACATACATGCTTATTCACAAACAAAGACACACATTACTAAAACATAATAAGAACTAAAACCCAGGAAAATATGTATAAATCTGATAATCAAGGTTTTTCTAAGAAAATAACTAGCATTTGGCAGTTTTTATGGCACCATAATTGTCAGCATTTCAATAATTACATGTCCATTATAATGCTTATAATTTAATAGTTACGAATAAAATGCTTTTGATTTCGCTATTGTAATCATTATAAATAATCATTTTTGTCTTTATTCTATGTGTAAAACGACATTCATAGCTTAATGTCACATTTATCATTCTGTCTTTATAACACCACACCAATAAATATGGAAATTTGTGTTCAAGCTGAACAGTGGTACTCAGTTTAATAATGAATCAATACTTAATAGTTTTTACATACATATATTTATTTTCTATCATTCTTGTGAAACTATGTTTATACAAAATGAAGGTATTTTGATATATTCTGTACAGTGCTCAGAATGAAAAGACTTATCTATAGATACTACTATAATTTATTCATGTGTATTTGTAATTCCCTGATAACCATGGAAATTTCAATTGCTAAGAATTGATCATGCAAAAGCACCTGGTGCATGGCTGCTTGGTCAGAGAGGCAAAGGTTCCCTCTGGAATGCTGAAAGAAGGAATCATGAAGATTTCAAGACATTCAGATTCCACTGTTGTGCAGGGAGGCTATCTGAGTTTATAAAAGACTTATATACTGTGTAACAAGATGGCATGGGAAAAGACTTTATGGGCAGTTTCCCTCAGATGGGTGAGAGCTCAGAAGGGGTATTCATCTTAAAAGGAACTTCATTGTCTAGACTGTCTGTGTAGAGATCAGAAATCCATGCATTATTATTTAACTCTTATTTTTGGTGTTCCCAAAAACACAATGGTCACTTTTTATCCCTTTTCACTTGGGTGGTAGGTGTCTGAACGGAAAATCAACCCAATCTCAGAAATGAGACTGTGGAATGAACATTTTGGGAAATCTGGATTATGGCAACATGACTACAGGTCCTTAGAAATTGGCAGTCTAGATTTACGCAGACACAAATAAACCTGCAGCATTCCAGGACAATTTAACTTATCCTAGTAGAGGGATTTCAAGTATTGGGATTTACTGAGAAACTTTCAAACTACTTTGGCTGCCCCAGAGAAGTACAGGATATGATATTTACTGTTAGTCTCAGGGACACGCATGTGCAAACACACCTCATTTTGGCAGTTTAATTAGAAATAATAGAGGGATTTTGAGTTCTGGAATTCATCCAAGAATTTTCAGAGCTACCTTGCCAGAGAAGGAGAAGTTAGCCTGAGGGCATGGGGTTTGCCACGGGGCACACAAAGTTGCCCTCTCAGTCAAGGATAAATCTGACCACAAGACCACTGATGCTCTGAGTCATACCAACAGCAATTCTGAGAGTTGTTAGGTGCCTGGAAACACCATGGAAATATCAGGACATCTCAAACTCAAGTATGATGTGGGCAGTTTGAATTTGGTGTGGTTAAAACCAAGAACCTCAGTTCTGGTCAGCTTTTGAAGCAGAATGCTGAGTTAGACAGGTGAGGAACTAAACATTTCTCCTTCTCAAACCAGTGCAGAGATGATTGGTACAGTTGCTGCATCCATGACCAAAGACACTGAGAAGTCACACAGTTAAATCTTCAGCAATGACTACACCTCACAATACCTTCAGTGATTCAAAGCTGTAAGGCCCAATCAGAAATGTATCTATCTCTAATAAAATATCTTGGCAATGAGTAATTTTATACTACTTAAGGATAGTATTTTTATTTCCCTGGTATTTTCTTCCGTATCGATTTGACAACTTCTCCATACTATTTGATTTTGCATACTTATTTTTTTGTATTTTTTTCTTTACTATTGTAAGGTGTTGATTGGAGTTATTTACTCTATCACTGTCCTTCTATATCTTTTATATATTCTTTCTTTTGTCTCTCTTCCACTTAAGTCTAACTTCCCTCCCTCACCCATTTTAATTCTACTTCTTTTTTATCTTTTATTTTCATGTCATATATAGTTTAACATAAACCTTACTTTCTTTAAGACACATTTTTTTCAACTTAATATAGATTATGACTCCCCTACTCCCTTTCTAGACTAAGGAAATTATAGAGAATATTTTAATGATTTTACAAATTGTTATTTTTTTTTTTGCTTTCAAGTGATTGTACTTCTTACTGATTCTTATCTCTCAAAGCAATGCAAGAGATTGATCATAAATCTATGTGCATATTTTGTGGAAGCTTTGATTCTGAGAAAAACTCTTGTTGCAGAGCCCATAGAAAAGAGAAAGAAGTTTAGGAAAATAACTCTCATGTAATAGCAGAAGAGACATACATCCCAGCAGAAGCCTGAATCTCAATGTAGAAACATCAGAACTATGAGATAACAGGTGTTATGAAATGGACATGAGGTTTTCCCCAAAAGCTCCCATGTTAACACAGGAGGTGAAATACTTAGATTATGAGAGCCACAACCTAATTGGTGGGTCGATCATTTGATGGATTACTAATCTGGATGGATAACTGGGTGGTAACTGTAGGTAGGTGGGGTGTGACTGGAGGAAGCGAATCAATGGAGGCATGCTTTGTAGATTATATATTTAGTCCCAGTCTCATTCCATACTCTCCTTTGCAGAAACCATGACCAGAGCAGCTTTCTTTTGCCTTGCTATATGCCATGATATTCTTTCTCAGTCTGGATCCACAGTAATGGAATCAGCCTTTCAGGGACAGAGATCTCTGAAACCATGAACCCAAGATAAACTTTTCTTCTTCTAAGTTGTTTTCGACAGATATTTTAGTCACAGTGACAAAAGATGACTAATGTACAAAGGTAAAAAGATAACTCCAATATTCCATAATAGTTCAATAATTCAACCATTCAATTTTTAATTGCATTATCTCAAAACAAATAATTTAAAGTGTGGAGTATTAAATAGATTAATGAACTAAAAGAATATCTAAAGAATAAACTAAGGAAGAAAATACAGAATATAAAAGAGGACTTCAATAAGGAGATAGAGATTCTAAAAAAGACACACACAGAAATCCTGGAAATGAAAAAAAAATCTATTAAGAAAATAAAAACTCAGTTGTCTAATCATTGGATCAGATCAAGCAGAATTTCTTATTTAATAACCTGAAGACAAGGTATATAAAGGTACATTCAGATAGTAATAAAAAATTATAAACTATAATCAGAATGTATATGATCTCTGTGACAGCATTAAGATACCTTACTTAGCACTCATAGGTCTTAAAGAAGGAGCAGAGGCTAATTTTTCAGAAAATATATTCAGAGAAAGTTTTCTAACCTTGAGTAATGAAATGGACATTCATATTACAAAGGAATTTAAAACTCTCAAAAAGAACAGAACAGAAACTCTCCACAAAACATTAAAATTAAAGTGTCAAAAATCCAGAAAAAAAAATATTAAATCTGGAGGGGAGAAATACCATGTCACTTCTAAAGGCAAATCAAACAATATAACAGCACATTTCTCATAATAAACTTGTAGGGTCAGGAGGCTATGGAATGATGAATTTTAAGATCTGAAGAAAAAATAACTTACAACATAGAAAAAGCTATATTTTAATAAAGTTATCCTTCAGAATAGAAGGAAAAATAAAAACCTACAAATATAAACATAAACTAATGAATTCATGACCACTAAGACATCATTAAATATGCAACAACAAAACCCACTATTTTGAATAAGTATAATGCACAAATTTTAAAAAGTAAGAATATACAGAAAACCTAAATATACAAACAAGCAATGAGATTGAAACATTAATAAAAAGCCCCCCAACAAGATGAACCCAAGATCAGATGAAATCACAACTGAACTCCTATAGATCTTTAAGAAGAATTAACCCTAATGCTCCTCAAATTATACCATGAAGTAAAGGAAAGGAAATACTTCCAAAGTCACATGACAAAGAGGTATCACTCTGACACAAAAAGCAGATAAGGAAACATCAAGAAAAGAAAATTAGAAATCAATGATAAATATGAATGCCAAATCCTTAACAGAATGTCTGTAAACAGAATTCAGCAAAACATTAAAAATATCGTAGTTCATAATCAAGTTGGTTTTATGCCTGGAATACAGGGATGATGCAAATATTCATAAGTCAATAAACAAAATACACCGGATAAATAAAATCAAGGACTAAAATCATATAATCATCTCAATAGATACAGAAAAATATTTTAACTCTCCTTCATAATAAGAACCCTTAAGAAACTAAGAATGTGACTTTCTTTAACATAATAAAGATTATATATGACAAATGTAAAGTCATCATCATACTCAATGGGGACAAGCTTGTAGAATTTCCTCTAAAATCAGGACCAAGATAAAAATGTGTACTTTACGACTATGTTGTATTTGAAATTTTCGCCAGAGCAATTAAGCAAGAGAAAGAAATAAAGGTGATAAAAAGGAAAGAAGGAAGTAATTAAAAAATGTTCTGCAGGTGATATGCTTCTATACTTAGAAGATGAAAAAGGCTCCATCAGAATACTTCCAGTTTTGATAAACAAGTTTAACAAAATAGCAAAACACAAAATCAAAATACAAATATCAATAGCTTCTGTATACACAGATAATGAGCCCATTGGGAAAAAAATCAGGAAAACAATTCCATTCACAACAGATTCGAAAATACAAAAAATACCTGGGAATATTTTTAAGAAGATGAAAACCCTCTAGTAATTACAGATAACTGAAAAACAAAATAGAAGTCACTAGAAGTTGGAAAGATCTCCCTTGTTCATAGGTAGTCAGAATGAATATGGTTAAAATGACCATACTATCCGAGTAAAGATGATCTTCATATATAAAGATTTAATGTAATCTCAAACAAAATACCAATGACATTTCTCACAGAACAAGAAAAAAAATCCCAAAATTCATATAGAAGAACTAATAATGCAGAATAACCACAGAAATCATGAGCAAAATGATCAATGTTCAAACCATTATAATACTCAATTTCAAGTTATACTACAAAGCCATACTAACCAAAATAGCATTGTACTGGCATAAAAACAGACATGTAGATCAGTGAAATACAATAGAAACACAGAGATAAAACTACACAGATACAGTCATCTACTACTTGACAAAGATCAAAAAAGTTGAAGATAAGATAGTTTCTTCAACAAATGGTAGTGGGAAAACAGGATATCTATATTTTGAAGAATGGAATTAGATCTTTATCTTTTTACCCTGCTCTGAAGTCACCTAACATTGCACAAAAAAACTAGGTAGAGGACCAGAAATATTGTAGGTGCTTGAAGAAGGTGCATGAGGGAAATACCCCAACATATAAGTACAAGGAGAAACTTACTGAATTGGGCTCCTATAGCTCATAAAATAGTACCAAAAACCAACAAATGTGATAGGATCAAATTAAAAAGTTTCTGTACAACAAAGGAATCAGGAGCATGAAAAGAGGGCATACAGAAGAGGAGAAAACCTTTGCCAACCACTCATCCAATAGAGGATTATTATCCCAAATATATATGATACTTAGAAATCTTCACACTAAAAAATGAGTAACACAATGAATAAATGGGAAGATGATCTAAATGTACATTTCTCAAAAGAAGAAATTTAAATTCTCAACAAATATATTTTTAAAAAATGCTCAATATAAGAAATCTTGTAATGAAAAATAAGCTAGATTCAGAAAGACAAATATTGTGTTTTCTCTCATGTGTAAGCTAGAAGGAAAAATGCAAACAAAGAGGTCTCTGGAAAGTAGAAGGAAGACAGGGTAGAGGAAGTAGATCAGGTGGAGAGAGGGGGGACAAAGGGAGGTGTAAGGATTGTGATTGATCTAATTATGTGATATATTTGTATGTCAGAATGAAATCCACTCTTCTTTATAATTAATAGGATCCAGTATAAAAATTAAGTATGCATATATACATATATATGAAATTTTGACATTTATTAACAACTTTGATATATAGTACCTTCATTATCATACAGTTTTATGTATTTTATAACTTCACTGTGAAAGTTTTAATCCTTAAATTATGCTGTATTTCCAAACATTCTGAGATGTTTTATTTAATTTTTGTTGACTTCCTGACTTCTATATTCATTGAACTACGATTAGAGAACATATTCTGTATTATTTCAATATTATACTATTTGTCAAAACTTCCCTTATGGTCCAGTATATGGCTGCTTTTTTAAATATTCATTTTTCAACAGAAAAGGAGTAAGACATACAGAAATAGCATCCTTCAAGCTTGCCATAGCTATTAAAATATCCTCAGTACAGATGTAACCAAACCTGGGCCCTTTGTTAAATCTCACTTGCAGAAAGGGTTGACTTCCCCTATCTTCAGTACTTTATGGATGACAGAGTACTGGAGGAGTTCATCCCTCACCCACAAGTCTCAACTACCCTTGGGATTACCTGAGTGAAAGGCAATAGTAGTATATAAACTATGTGACTGATGCCACTAAACATCATATGTGATACGAGTTTGGTTGAATGTTGTTGACTTGCACTCATTAACCAGCATATCCATAGAAAAATAATCCATGAAACAGCACATTTGGTCAAACTGGGGCAATCACCTTAGAAGCTTTGGCCAGCAATGGCCCCATCTTCACAGTTATTAAGAACTCTTGGTCCATTACCTAAATATTGTCTTTTTTGAGTTAAAAAAATCTATGAAGTCTATTTCCTTACAGATAGTCAAAATATAAATTAAAAATCACACATCTCCACATACACCACAATACAAAGTTTTCCTAGGATATTCTTTATTTCTTTCAGAGTTCAAGGCATTAGTGATAATAACAAGGACCCACTTTTTAGGATAGACGATGCTGAATTTCTGAATTTAAAACAAATTTAACAAATTTATAAGAACTTTCTTGTCCTCATACTTCACTGACAACTAGTTTGAGAGATTTAATGGTCTTCTCAAACACCACTTTTTCAAACTACAGCCCAACAATAAGATCCTTAAAGTTCTCTATCTTGTTGTAAGTCTTAATCTATTTTAATAATATACTTTTTATATTACCATCATCTCAAATATGATAGAGGTCAGATCAAGGGAACATTGTATCCTGGGACTGATTAACCACACAAGTTGTTCTGAAGGCCAGGCAGCTGTTCATTTGAAATGGAACCGTAATTTAAGACTAAAATTTCAACAAAACAAAATAAAACAAATAAGAAGATCTTAAGTGAAGGAGTACACCATTTATTTAGTTGTTTGTTTAATTTCCTTGATTAGCATTTTTGAAGTCTTTATTAACTATAGTGAGTGTAATTAACTTAAGAATGTTCACTTGGTTGTCAACTGATGATTGCTCATAGATTTCCAACAATGCCTTGATCCAGTAAGTTTCCCACCATTTGATGAGGGCCCTTTGTGTGTAATAGCATGTCCTTAATATGAGGAATTTAAAAATGTACCCAAGCCCTCACTTCTTGCATGTGTAGGTCATCAAGTTCAGTCAGATTGAGGATTGGGGCCACTTTAGGTCATTATATGCATGTCATATAAATTTTCTCTATATGCACAGGTTTTTAGATCTCTGGCATTGTTAGAAAGACCCCTATGGCCCACCCCATGGACTTTTAATTCCCTAATGTTTTCCATAATATTTCTGGGCATAATTCATTTTATCCAATCATGTAACTAATCTTCAGATAGCTGATGTGTTAAGTAATTGACATTGTGTCTGAAAAATGCCCTGATCATAGGGCTGCTACATACGGATATAACACCATGCAAATGAGGAATTCCAGGGAACTGCAAGACAGATAAAATTATGAAAACAATCTTAGTATAGGACCAATTGTGCAACCTCAAAACTACTCTACTCTCTCTAATGACTGACAAACCGATAGTTTACACAGCTACTAAGGTTGTGAAGTTGTTATTCCCCACTCCCCAAGACTCATGCAGATCTAAGGAGGGGGTTAGGAGTAAGTTAAGGTATAATGCAATAAAACATAAGGTTCTTAGTGAGGACTAGAAATTTTTCCTTTAATAAATGATTTTGAGCTTGCTTTAATTCTTTGGTTAATTTCTAAACTTTTAAAAATGTGGATTTTGATATTTTTTCTAAAGTTTGGTTTGCTTTAATTAAGCAGATAATTTATGGAAGTTCTCACCACAGCATTCTGTATGTTATTATCAAATTATCTTTTTATTAATATTATTTAAGTATATATTTTTCTTTTTGATACATTTATTCAATTAAGTACAACAATATATTGGTTAATAATCAAAAATTATTTATCATATTCTATTTTAATATAATATTAGTTTCATTTAGATACTAGTTTACATAATATTTGAAAGGAGTACATATTAAAAATCAGATCATCTGATTCTTAATTATGTTTGTTTATTGGAGATTTTCTAAATTCAAAAAATACATTGTTTCTATACTTTTCTAGGATATAAGACATCTTCAAAGCCCTAAGAATTATATTTTTATTCAGATTTTAAATGAAAGTATTATTTAAAAATGTTAACAGCAATTTTATTTTGAAAGTCATTTCCAAAAATGTTTTAAATGTGTTGCATTCCATGCTTCTTATTCTTTGCAGTTTCCTAATTCATAATAAATACAATTTAATCATATAACATCTTAAATAAAGATATTTAATTCATTTAGTTTGTGTGCAATTATTAATAATGTTTTCATTAAAACTATTTTAAGCATTTTGTCAGGAGCATAGTAGACTAGGATGCTCCAGACCATAATTTATCATTTACATATTGATTAAACAACCACATACAGGCTAAAATATCTTTGTAGAAACAATGAAAAATACTCAAAGGTATTGGAAGCAAACTTAGAAATAAGAAAAAGGCACAATTAAATTGCAGTAAAGCTCATGATTTTTTTTCCTAATTTTTGCCCTCCACTGCTCCACAGTGTAGCACAGCATGATTTAAAGAAGACTGTAGATAAGTCAAACTGTAGGAAGCACAGCAGACAGTATATGCAGCATATTAAATTGTATGGAGGAGGCTTTCTGAAGGACTGGCTTGTTTAAAGTCACTCTAATCACAAAAAAACACAAAGTGGCATAGCTCAAATTTAGGATGGTAAAAATCGCAATTTTAGTGGTGGACACACTGTGTGAAAATTTTAGGGAGACTACAAATCCACAGATACCTGGGGTAATAGATATGGTTAGAAAAACAATAGCACATCTAAGTTCCCAAGAAGAATCTGGAATGACACTTTTTGAGATAAGATACTTTAAAAAAGCCCTGCATAGGAGGAATTTAGAAACAGCACACACTGAATCCCAGGCAAGGTAAATGTTTGGAAAATAAGATATTTTCAACATATGTCAGAGGTTGATCACAAAGATTTGACAGTTTTCCCATTGCAAATGCTGTCTGCAAATATTGCGAGAGTTGATTGCTTTTCCAAATATTCACTTAACAAAAAATTATAAAATGGAATAAGGCAATCACAAAGAGAAAAGCATGGATATTCAAATGAATAAAATAAACTGGCAGAGATCATTTCTAAAAACAAGATCATCAGATGTACACACAGATTACTTAAAACAACAATTTGGCACATGTTCCAACAATTTGACACATGTTCAAAGAGCTAAAGGAAAAGATGAACAAGGAAACAGAAACAATATGGCACAATATATAAGCAAAATGAAAACTTCAACAAAGCACTAGTAATTTTAAAAAGGAACTAAAGAGAAATGCTGGAGCTGAAAAATATAATGATTGTATTGAAAAATTTAGAAGAGAGTCTCGAAGCCAAACTTGAATAAACAGGATAAAAAATTTATCAAATTGAAGAGAGAACACTTTAAACTATCAAGTCTGAGAACACCAAAGATAAAATATGGAGAAATTTTAAGGAACCTAAAGAACTTACCATCAAACAAAGAAAGCCTTTCATGAGACTTTCACTATGGAAGTCTCATTAAGCAGAGAGAAAAAAATGGAAAAAGAAGTAATTTTATTAAGTAATGACCAAAAATTTTCCAAGTTTGAAACAATACATGGATATAAAAATGCAAATTGCTAAATAACTTCAAGGAGAATTAAGCCAAAGAAATTCAGGATGAGACACATTATGATCACACATTTTAAAGATAAAGACAAAGGGAATCTTGAAAGCACCAAGAGAAAAGTAAGTTGTAACATATAAAGAATCCCCAAAAAAATTATCAGTGGTTTTTCCAGCATAAATTTTATACTATAAAAGGCAAATAAATGATATATTTAAAGCAATGTAAGAAGAAAAAAGAACACCATCAATCAAGACTTCTTTAGCTGGCAAAGTTGAACCTCAAAGTGAGGGAAAAATTAAGATATTCCCAGACAAACAAAAGCTGAGAGTATTCATTGCTACTAAAAGAATGCTACAAGAAATAGTAAAGGGAGTCTTTTAAGTTGAAATAAAAGAACTCATGGGAGCTTCTTTGTCTCTTCTATCACATAAGAACACAAGATAATACTTTATCTTTGAAGAAGAAAGCTCTCCCCAGAAACCAACAGAAACCAATTTGGTCAGTTCTTGATGTTAGACTTTCCAGTCTCCAGAACTATAAAAATAATTTTATGTTGCTTATAAATTGCTCATTAGAAAGCATTTTGTTGTCACAGACTGGAAAAATTAATACAGAAAACAAAGCAGTCCCTGGGAAAGGAGGAGAATCTGATTTCTATAGCTCTCTATATCATTTAAGGATAATGTGTTGAAAAAATTTAGTTTTACTGTTGAAAACAAGTGTACAAACACATAAATTTGTGACATCAAAAATTAAAAGGTATTATAGTTTAGATATGTCATATCCACCAAAGGATCATATGTTTAGTACTTACTTCCCAGCTAGTAACCATATTGAAAGATCGTGGAAATTGTACACAGTGGGATCTCTCTGGGGGAAGTAAGTCCCTGCAGTCATGTCCTTGAAGTGTATACTGGGATTCTGGCTCCTTTCTTGCTTGCTTGCTTTTTGTCTCCTTTTTGCCATGAAATGAGCATCTTTTCTCTGCTGTAGAACATACTGCCTCACTACAGACTTAGAAACAATGGAGACAAGTGACCTTAGACAGAAATAACAATACAAAATAAATCTTTTCTCTTTTAAGTTAATTTTCTCAGGCATTTTTTTAAAGTGATGAAAATTTGACTAACAGAAAATTAGTACTGAAAAGGAGTCATTATCCATGCTTGTCTAGGTGGTTCAGAAGCCTTTGAAAATGACTTCTGGGAGCAATTCAGTTTTAGAAAAGTTTGGAGATGCAATATAGACACACCTTACCACATTTTAGGCAGAACTTGCTGAACAATTCTGGTGAGAGTTCACAAGACCAGAATGCTAATAGGAATGTGTACACTAAAGGTTGTTCTCATTAGGTCTCAAGTGGAAATAGAACTTTGTTGGAAATTGAACTAGGGACCACATGTGTTAAACTCTGGAAAACAAATCAAAACAAAACAAAACTTGTCTTTCTATTGTCTATTCTCTGAGACTTTGTGTGAGGTTGAGTTTAAAGATGTTAGACTAGATACTTTACCCAAGGAAATCTTAAGGAGATTATACCATGTACTGAGGGTACACTAACTATACTTAACCTAGTCTCCCCCTGAAGTCTGCAGCATGTTTCTTTCCTCTTTTTTTTTTTTTCTGCCAGTGACCTTTTAGACCATTGGTTATGATCCCTGCACATGTTATGAGCCCATTGGATCATACAACTCTCAGACATATTCTGCCCAGTGATTGCTTGACAATATAATCCTGCCTATGTAACAATAAAGTAGATTGAGTTCTCTGAAACTGGTCTCCGGAGGTCTTTCTTGGACTCCATCGTCACACCCTCTTTAGCTGTACGGTGGGTTCTGGCTGGACCAAGAGACCCCACAATGGTTCTTTGGGAATGGCTTATTTTGCTTAGCACGATATTCTTCAGCTCCATCCATTTACCAGGAAATACCATAATTTCATTTTTCTTTAAGGCTGGGTAATATTCCATTGTGTATATGTGTCACATTTTCTTTATCCATTCATCTGTTGAAGGACACCTAGGTTGGTTCCACAGTTTAGCTATTGTGAATTGAGCTGCTATAAACATTGATGTGGCTCTGTCACTGCAGTATGCTAATTTTAAGTCCTTTGGGTATAAACCCAGAAGTAGAATTACTGGGTCAAATGGTGGTTCCATTCCAAGTTTTCTGAGGAATCTCCATACTGCTTTCCATAGTGATTGCACCAATTTGCTGACCCACCAGTAATGTACGAGTGTACCTTTTACTCCATATACTTGCCAACATTCATTGTTGCTTGTGTTCTTGATAATTGCCATTCTGACTGTGGTCAGATGAAAATCTCAGTGTAGTTTTGATTTACATTTCTCTAATTGATGAAGATGAAGAACATTTTTTCATATATTTGTTGATTGCATTTCTTCTTCTATGAAGTGTCTGTTCAGTTCATTGGCCCATTTATTGATTGGGTTATTTGTATTTTTGGTGTTAAGTTATTTGAGTTATTTCTATATCCTGAAGATTAATGCTGTACCTAAGGTGCACATGGTAAAGATTTTCTCCCATTCTGTGGGCTTTGTCTTCATGATCTTGATTAGTTCCTTTGCAGAGAAGAAGCTTTTTAGTTTGATTCCATCCCATATATTGATTCTTGATTTTTTGGAGTCTATTTAAGAAAGACAGTTCCCAAACCGACATGGTAGAGATCTGGGCTGACATTTTCTTCTATTAGGCACAGGGACTCTGTTCTAGTGCCTAAGTCCTTGATCTACTTTGAGTTGATTTTTGTGCAGGCTGAAAGATAGGTGTTTAATTTTATTTTGGTACATATGAATTTCCAATTTTCCCAGCACCAATGATGAAGAGGATATCTTTTCTCCATTGTATGTTTTGGTGCCTTTGTCTAGTATGAGATAACTATATTTATGTGGGTTTGCCTCTGTGTCATCTATTCTATGCCATTTGTCTACATGTCTGTTTTGGTCCCAATGCCATGCTGTTTTTGTTACTATTGCTCTGTAGTATAATTTAAGGTCTGGTATTGTGATACCTCCTACTTTACTCTTCTTGCTAATGATTGCTTTGGCTATTCTCTTATTTTTCCAAATGAATTTCATGATTGCTTTTTCTAGTTCAATGAAGAATTACATTGGAATTTTAATAGGAATTTTATTAAATCTTTATAACGCTTTTGGTAGTATGGCTATTTTGACATTGTTAATTCTGCCAATACAGGAGCATGGGAGATCTTTCAATCTTCTATGGTCTTCTTCAATTTCTTTCTCTAGTGTTCTATAGTTCTCTTTGTTGATATTGGAATCAGATCAGCCATTTTGCTGCCACCATTATTCTGCCTCCCCCACACCACTTTACAACCCAGATTGTTAGCCTGCGAACTTCCTAATCAGTCATTGGTTCATTGTTATTAGTTTGTGAAATTCCACTACTTAAGAATAGCTCCACTGCCATTCTCTCTCTCTCTCTTCTCCCACTCTCACTCTCTCTCTCATTTTCTCTCTCTCACTCTCATTTTCTCTCTGTTCTCACCCTGTGGGCAGTCACTCTGCCTGTCCGCTTAATAAACTCTCTTGTGTGAGTTGCTGCATCCAGAGTGGTTTCTGGGTGCTTTCAGTTGAGGTCTTTCACATCTTTTGATAGATTGATTCCCAAGTATTTTTGTGTGTGTGTGTGTGTGTGTGTGTGTGTGTGTGTGTGTGTGTGGTTATTGTGAATGCGGTAGTTTCCTGTTTTCTTTCAGTGGATTCATCACTGATGTATAGGACCACATTGATTTATGCATGTTAATTTTATATCCTGCTATATTGCTAAATTCATTTATGAGTTCTAGAAGTTTTCTGGTAGAATTTTTTGAATCTTCTAAATATAGAATCATGTCATCAACAAATACAGATAGTTTGTATTCTTCTTTTCCTATTTGTATTCCTTTATTTTCTTCTTTTGACTAAATGGTCTGGATAGAATTTCAAGGACTATGTTGAATTAAAGGGGGTTAAAAGAGGATGTCCATGTCTTGTTCCAGTTCTTAGAGGGAATGCTTTCATTTTTTTCTCCAACTAGAATGATGTTGGCCTTCAACTTAGCATAGATAGCTTTTACAATGTTGTGGTTTTTACAATGTTGCGGTATGTTTCTACTATCCCTAGTTTTTCTAGTATATTGAACATGAAGGGATGCTGAATTTTGTCAAATTCTTCTTTTGCATTTATTGAGTAAACTGTATCATTCTTATCTTTAAGTCTATTGTTGTGATGAATTACATTTACTGATTTCTGTATGTCAAGCCACCTTGCACCCCTGGCATGAACCACATTTGATTGTGGCACACTATCTTTTTAATATGTTTTTGTATGCAATCTGCCAGAATTTTAGGAAAAATTTTTGCATCTAGGTTCATCAGGGATATTGGTCTGAAGTTTTCTTTCCTTGATGTGCCTTTGTCTGGTTTTGGTATCTAGCCTCATAGAATGAATTGTCCCACCTTTTCTATTTCTTTGAATAATTTGAGGAGTATTGGTGTTAATTCTTCTTTGAATATCTTGTAGAACTTGGCTGAAAATCTATCTGGTCCTGGGCTTTTCCTTGTTCATAGGTTTTTGATGGCATCTTCTATTTCATTGCTTAACAGTTATCTGCTTAAATTGTTTATGTCTTCCTGATTCAGTTTGGGTAGATCATATTTATCTAGAAATTTGTTGATGTCTTCAAGATTTTCTCTTTTATTAGAGTATAAATTTTCCAAAAAGCTTTTAATTTTCTTCTATATTTCAATAGTGTCCATCAAGATATTTCCTTTTTCATTATCAGTTTTATTAACTTGAATTTTCACTCTCTCTTCATAATATGGCTAAGAGTTTATCAATTTTATTCATTTTTCAAAAACCCAACTTTTTGTCTTGCCAATTTTTTGAATTATTTCTTTTGTTTCAATTTCATTGATTTCAACTCTGATTTTAATTTATTCCTGTTTTCTACTGCTTTTGGTGTTGATTTGTTCTTTTTCTAGAGCTTTGAGATGTAATGTTAGGTCATTTATTTGTTGATTGCTTACTCTTTTAATGAGTGTGCTTAATGCAATGAACTTTTCTCTTAGCACTGTCTTCATAGTGTCCCAGAGATTTTGATATGTTGTATTGGTGTTCTCATTTATCTCTAAGAATTTTGTTTATTTTCTCCCTGATTTCTTCTGCTATCTTTTCATTATTCAATAGCATATTATTTAGTCTCCAGGTGTTGGAGTACTTATATTTTTTTATTGTTAATTTCTAATTTATTCCATTATGATCTATTAGAATGCAGGGTAGTAGCTCTATTTTTTTTGTATTTGCTGAGAGTTGCTTTGTGGCATAACATATAGCCTATTTTCAAGAAGGCTCCATATGCTGCAGAGAAGAAAGTTTATTTCCTCATTGATGGATAAAATATTCTATAAAAGGTTGTTAAGTCTAAATTATTGATTGTATTATTGAGGTCTATAGTTTCTTTGTTTAGTTTTTGTTTGGAAGATCTATCCAGTGGTGATAGAGGTGTGTTAAGTCACCCAGTATTATTGTGTTGTGTTCATTTGGTTCTTGAAATTAAGAATGGGTAGCTTGATGTACATAGATGCTCCATTGTTTGGGGCATAAATATTTACAATTGTTATATCTTGCTGATGTATGAGTCCATTAAGCAGTATTAAATGTCCTTCATTAGCTCTTCTAACATTGATTTCATCTGATATGAGGGTAGAAACCTCTATTTGTTTCCTCCATCCATGTGAGGGGTATTTTTTTTTCATCCTTTCACCTTCAGTCTGTGAATGGTTGTAGGGAACATCCCTCAAACTTATCTGACAGCAGTCACTGACACCATGGTCTAAGTAAGCCAAACAGTCTGAACAGAGAAACTGAGGTAATGGTAAAGACTCGCCATGGAATGAAGGTCTTTGCAGCTGTTGAGGCTGAGTTAGAGCTGAGGGGAGGCCTCCTTCTGACATGCATCCCAGAAAGCTATGATGTGAGCTCGCCTGCACTGCCTTGCCTCACGCTGTGTGCAGGAGCTTGCCATTCCCCCTGTCCTTTGTCTCAGACCTGTTGCTGGGCAGAATTACTTAGCCATACTTGGTTTGTTTGTACTACCTCGACCCTCGACATATAGTTCACCTATAGTCTGACTCTGTTATACTTTAACAAGCATGTTAACCTGATTGGATAATGTGCCTATATATGTCATGTGCAACCCTAAATAAAATTAGATCTGTGCCTTCAGAGCTTGATCTCCAATGCCTGAGTAAGTGCACTGGGTAAGGCTAAGAAGGATAGGCATCGTTCGTCCTCACCCTCAGCAAACCCGTCTCTGAAAATCTACAGATGTCTTTTCCTGTGAGATGAGTCTCTTGAAGACAACAGATGTTAGGTCTTTTTTTTTTTTTTTTAAATCCAATATGCCTGTCTGTGTCTTTTGATTGATGAATTTATGCCATTAACATTCAGGGTTTTTATTGAGATATGATATGTATTCCTGGTCATTTTGGTGTATTTTTGTTTTTAATTTGACTTGCTTTCTCCTTTGATTGTTTTTTCCTTTAGAGTCGTTCCTCCCTTTACTGATTTTCATTTCCTCCTCATGGAACATCTTGCTGAGAATGTTCTGTGGTGTAGGCTTTCCAGTTGTAAATTCTTTTATTTTTTGTTTATCAAGGGAGGTTTTTATTTCATCTTCAAATCTGAAGCTTAATTTTGTTGGATATAAGATTCTTGGTTGGCATCCATTTTCTTTAAGAGCTTGTTATAGGTTATTGCAGAACCTCCAATCTTTGAGGGTCTGGGTTGAGAAATCTGTTGAGATCTGAATTAGTTTCCCCCAATATGTAATCTGATACTTTTGTGACCTTTAAAATTCTATCCTTATTCCATATGCTAGGCATTTTCATTATAATGTGCATTGGTGTAGGTCTATTGTAATTTTGTACATTCTGGGTTCTGTAAGCCTCTTGTATTTGATTTTCCATTTCATTCTTTAGGTCTGGGAAATTTTCTGATATTATTTTATCAAAAAGATTATGGATTTCTTTGGTTTGTATTTCCATGACTTCCTCTATTGTGTAAGTCTTAAATTAGTTCTTTTCATGTTATTCCAAGTCTTGGAAGTTCTTCCCATGGTTTCTTACCATCTTCCCTGTGTGGTCAACTTTATTTTCAAGATTCTATGTTTTGTCTTTGTTGCCTGATGTTGTGTCTTCCAAGTGATCTAGTCTGTTGGTGATGCTTTCTATTGAATTTTTAATTTGGTTTATTGTTCCCTTTATCTCAAGGATTTGCTGTTTTTTTTAAATATCTCTCATTGTTGAAGTGATCTTTTGATACCTATATTTCTTTATATCATCCTTTACTTTTTAGTTCAGTTTAACTATGTATATTCTGAACTCCTTCTCTGACATTTCTTCTACTCTGTTGTCTTCTTGTAGCATCTTGGTTTGTTTAGGACTATTTCTTCCCTTGTTGTTCATGTGTCTTCCCGTCTAGCAGTGCCCATTCAAGGTATTACAGTTTCTACCCTATAGCCTTATAGCACCTGTGTAGATTTTGTCTTTAAGAGGGTGAGCAATATTAACAGCACCCAATGCAAACAATATGCCTCCTTAAACCAAATAGCTTCTATTAAGACATTTACAGTTTTGTTGCAATAAATAATAATGATGTGTTCAACCACTGTCTACAGTATTAACAATAGGTTTGCCAAAGTGTCTACAATTTCTAATGGTGGACAAAGAGAGAACAGAATTTGATGTTTATGTGGTGGTGGTGTGGAGATGGAAATATTAGATCCTAGGAATCATGAAAGAGGAATCAAAAGAATTTGGCTATTAGCAGGAGAAAAGGAGAAAGGGAATCGAGGGAAACAGTTAAATGAGAGGTATACATAGAGAGACAGTTAAAAAAAAAAAAAAGAACAAGAAAGAAAATAAGAAAAAAAGAGAAAAAACATTAAAGAAAAAAATTTAAAAATAAAATAATATACAACAAAACTGTAATATATTACTCAGATATCCCTGTCTTCAATAGCCTAATGCATGAAAAATACTTCATTTCAATATTGCTGGGAATGTGAGAGTGGGAAAAGAAATGAAAAGAAGAAAAACTCTCAAAAGAAAGTTGAACAATTATTTCTCAGGGAGTTAAGTAGTTTCTCTGCTTCCATTCTCTCCCAATAGGTGGATATTTTTAGAGTTTGCTGGTATCTCCATGCTCAGGAAGGTGAGGGTTCTAGGGTGGGAAGTTAGTCTTGGAGTTGAAACTGCTGGAAGTGGGGTATAGCAATTGCCAGTCTGCATTGGAAGACTATACTCCAGGAATCTCCTTTGGAATCCGCTCATGTGATATAGGAAACTGATTTTAGCCCCTTATGTCACCTGTGAACCCCACAATTCCTGGTCTCTAATTTAATCTCTAAATTGTATGTCTCCCACCCCCACCCTTTTGACTTTCTGGTCAGGCAACTCTCTCTCCAGAGGTTCTGGGGACTGAGTGCCAGAAAATGTGTGCCTGTTATGGAGAGCTATTCTGTATTGAATGGATCAAGGCCAGGAATTGAGAGCTGGGGTCTTGCCATGTAGCTGCAAGTGCTAGGTTGGGTTGACGGTTACAGAGGGATTGGGAGACTGGGGATTGGGAGAATGGAGGGCCCTATTGATTGCCAAACCAGTGGGACCAGTGGATCAGTGGTGGGGAGGGAGTTGGGGGCTGGTCTGGTGTCAGGTCCCAGCCAGTACCAGCCTGAGTTGGCCCTGGAAACCTGGTGGGTGCCAGACTGGATGGATGGACAAGATGAGAGCAAGATTCCTCTCAGTCTTCTTTAATGTACCAATCCTGTGCAAGACTCTTTCCTTCTTCTGCAGCAAAATGGTGACTAAAAGCACACGGAGCAAAGAGACCTCAGCTGTAACTGCACTTGCAGGCACCTTTATGATGGTCTTCCAGGCCCTGGCTGGTGATGGAAGCAGAAAACCTGTAGGTATCTTGATGTTGGGCTTCCAGGTCCTTGGTAGTGTCTCAAGATGGAGGCGGCCATGACTTGAGATGACAAAGGCAGTAGTGGAGGTAACCCAAGATGGCAGCAGTGGTGTCCCAAGATTGAGGCAACCATTTTCAGAAATGGGGCAGCAAGGGCAGACTGTGCAGTGACAGTGGGTGTCCAAGTTCAGAGATGCATGACTGTGGCTTGTGGTGCCACAGTTGGGAGCTGCCTCCAGTTCCTATCCAGTGTCCTAAGGTGGAGGCTACCACATCAAGGTGGTTGTAGTGGCAGCTGTGGTGTCTCAAGATGGAGTTGGCAGCATTGGGAGATGAGGCAGCAGTGGCAGGCAGCTCAGTGATGGTGGGCGGCCATATGGGTAGATGGGTAGCCTGCAACACAGTACAGTAAGTCTGTGCAATGCTGTAAGTCTGTGCAGCATGGCCTTCCTGTAGGGTTTTTTAAAAAGCATTGGTAAGAGCTGCCAGTCGTTTCCTAATTACTATTAGGATTGTATGTCTTCTACCATCCTTTTACTTTTAATATGTATTTATCTTTATATTTAAAGCATATTACCTATAGATGAATGTAATTAGGCATTATGTTGATGTATTCTAACAATCACTGATTTAGACCACTGATATTTAAAGTGCTTATTGATATGTTTGGATAAATATCTAATATATTTGTTATTATTTTCTATTCATTGCCCTTTTCCTTTCTTTATGCTTCACCTGCCCCTCATTTATTTTGGGGGTGGGGATTCTGGTTTTTATTGAGCATTTTATGTGATTCTATTTTCTTTTCTTCTTTTTTTTTATTTTTGATTGATTGTTTTTATTTATACTTGTAGAATCTATTTTGATCTATTTATGCAAGCATGGAATATATCTAATTCTAAGTAGGATCCCAGTCTTGTAGTTGTACACAGTGGTGGTATTCATTGTGGTGTATTCACATATGGATAGAAAATTAGGAAAAGACAGTGAAATGATTCCATTTTCTTTTCTCTCTTAACATGTAAAATTTTACTTCTAACTTAGCCTTTTTAATGGGTCATTTAAGTGTTAAATATACATTTACAAGTTATTCACTTTTTAATTTTTTTTAGTTGTAGATGGACACAATACCTCTATTTTAGTTATTTATTTCTATGGTGCTGGTGATTGAACCCAGTGCCTCACACATGCAAGTGCTTTACCACTGAGTCACAACCCCAGCCCAGTAGTTCACTTTTGAATAACACTTTACTACACTATAGGCACTGTGACTACTATAAATTATTCCTAATTTTATTCTCCCATTTTTAATATCACTCTCTTCATTCATTTCACTTATCAATACATTATAAAGTTCAAATACATTGTGTTGTTTTTGAATAGTTATTTGTTATATTAAAAAATGAGAAAAAATAAGACTTTTTATTTTATCTTTATTAACAGTATGTAATGTTCTTCTTACTGTATGGACCTCTAAGTTTTTGACTTATTTTCCTTTTTCCTGAAGAACTTTTAGCATTTCCTGTAAATGACTGTATGGTGGAATATTTCATTATTTTATTTTTGTCTGAGAAGGATCTTATTTCTCTTTACTTTTGAAGCTGATGTTTTTCAGGATATCTTACTCAGGTGGGTGGATTTTTTTTCTCTCAACATTTTTCACTGGCTTCTTTTTCTTTTTCTTTCTTTCTTTCTTTTTTTTTTTTTTTTTTTTTTTTTTTTTTGGTACCAGATATTGGACCCAAGAGCAATTTACCACTGAGCCACATCCTCAGCATTTTTTCTTTTTTTCAATTTTAAGACAGGGTCTCACTATGTTGCTTAAGGCCTCACCAAGTTGCTAACGCTGGCTTTTAAACTCAAAATCCTCTTGTCTCAGTCTCCTGAGCTACTGGCATGCTCCATGCAGATCACATAGAGTCTGGGGAAGATTCATTGCTTCTACTTCAGTCTGGTTTATTTTGAGAATTTCTATTTGCCTTCATTTCCTGCAGTTTGTATAAATACCTCAGTTAAATTTCTTGGCACTCATTGCTTTGTGTTCTCTGAGCTTCCTGAAACTTCACATGGATTTTTTAAATTCTTAGCACTTATTGAATTAAATATTTATTCAGTTGTTTACTGTCTTTATTCTCCTTCCGTAATACACATCAAATATATATTACACTTTTTGAAGGTATCAATGATTCTTCACTATTACATTGCATGGTTTTTCAATCTTTTTCCTTTCTTTTTCAGTTTGGGAAGTTTTTATTCACATCTTATTGTATGTATTTACTGTACCAAATAATATCATCACATTTCTGAATCTTTCCTCTGCCATGTCAAATCTACTAATGTACTTGACAAATTATTTGTTATTATATGAAGTTTTTGTTTTGTAGCCTTTTAGAATTCATATATTTCTGATATGTTACTTTTTTTCCAAAATACTCTCTACTCTTTTCAATAGAACTCAGCATATTTATTACTGTGATGTTTAAGTTTCTGTGATTTCAACATCCTCACTATATGTAAATCTAGTTGTGATGATTACTCTTTCTTCAAATTGTGATTTTTACCATTTAATATGTCTTGTAATTTTTTAAGTTGAAAGTCAGACATGATGAATTGGTAAAAGAAACTTTATTAAATAAGTTTAATGATGTGATGGTAAAGGATGTGAGTTAAGCAAGCATTCTATTTACTTAAAATTCAGTTTATTCTTTTGCGAGATTCTGTCCCTTGGCTGTCGTCTCTACTAGTGTTACTTAGGTCACTCTCTCCCTTCTTGGAGAAGGGAACCGAAGGCTGAAGGGAAGTATAAATATGCGTTTCCTTCCATTCAATAAATAAATAAATAATAGAAACAAATAAAACAGGTCTTTAGTTTGTATTTTATACCATTAAAATATTGCATATAACCCAGCACTTTTATAGTTGTTGCTGTGGACTCAGGAACTGAACTCACTGAACCACTGAGCTTCACCTCTAGTTCTTTCTGTTTCTTATTTTAAGACAGTGTCTTACTAAATTGTTTAGTGCCTGGTCAGTTTACTGAGGCTGGCCTCAAACTCGAGAGTCTTCTACAGCCTCCTGAGTCACCAGGATTACAGGCATATGCCACCATACACAGCCTCCTGAGTCACCAGGATTTACAGGTCTATGCCACCATACAAAACAACCTAGCACTTTTTCATGTGGTTATTTCTTTAACAATTTTTTATAGTGATAAAATTAAATAAGCTGCATATATCTCTGAAAGCAACAAATAGTTCATGAAGTATTTATTTGTGTCACTGTGCCAAATAGTTTACTATATTCATGTAGTACAAAGGGATAATTGCTCTATATAATACTTTAGATGTTCTGTATATGTATATGTGTATTTCATTAACACTTAAAAATACTAGCTATTATTAACATGTGATCTTATTTAATCAGCAAATATTTAGTTACTGCTTAGTACTCTAAAATTGAAATTGTAATAATGTACCTGGCCTCTAGTAAATATTTCTAGTTTACCTCTATTTTTTTTTCCCAATCTTGGATTGCATATTTGGATCACATAGACATCTTTTAAAATTTTCAAAGTTCAGGCCTTTTCCCAGACCTTATGCTTTGGAGGCGCAGCACAGATATCAGTATGTTTTGAAATTCTCCAGATAACTCCAGTGAGCAAAAATGAATTTCTAGACTATTTCTAGAGAATTTCTGGACTACATTTTAATAGAGTTTAGAATAATTTATATAGTTCCAATTATCTGTAAATAAAATAGGTGTAGAAATAAGTTTAACACCATTAAAAGACTTTTATTAATGGTCATACAAGTCTTACCACTATTAGCCTCTGCCATATTTACCATCTTATCATCAAATTTTAGAGCATAGGTTCCAAACTATAGAATTCTTTCTGAAATAACATGAAAAAATTGCTATGTTTTCAATGAAGAATAAATTCTTATTATTCTCTCTTTTGTGAGCATTGAATAGAATTTTATACATATCAATACATAATCATTTACTAAAACAAACTCTTACAAATTAAGAAGTTATCTATTTAACTGTGTTATATCTTTTCTTTATTTCAATGTTTAAAAACCATACCAGAGAAGCACCTATGAAATGATAGTATAAAATGTTTTGTTCTACAGTGAGGGAACCTGCTAAAGGAAAAGAAACCATTGAATCTTTTAGAGTTTTACAATCAAAAGGTTTATTCCTGGAGGAACTATAAGAGAATTAAATGAAATACTAACAATAAATTAAATGCTTTATAGGTCAGTCATCCTATCAGGTCTCTTTAGGGAAGTTGTTCTCTTATAAAGTATACCATAACCTATTTGCATAATGACTCTATCTTAACTGTGCCTTCTGCTCTTTTATGCCATGCTGTTTATCCTGATGCTTGGCTAATATAGGAAAGATGTAAAAAATGTTAAAGTTGGCATTTATGATAAATAAAATTTGTTGTAAATTAAAGCATAATAAACCAAGCATATCAAGCCATTGGGTCTTTAAAAATGATAAATGTGATTTGATATAGAATACTTAAGGCTATCTTGTCAAGGACAAAAACAAAGAAAGAAAGAGGGCAAAAGGAAGAGAAACAGCAGATAGTTGAATGTTTTAGGTAAGTTGTAGAAAAATAAAACTGCCTATGGAAGAAGTTTACATTTCATTGTCTGAGTTTTCAACATTTTTCATAAACAGAGCCTGAATGAACTATAGATTGTTCAATCCTGCATTTCACTTTACTGACATGTGCAAAGATAAACGTAATAAGTATAGGCAGAAAAAAATTTTGTTCATACAATTATAATGCATTTTGTGGTGAAAATAATTATATATATTATGTGTATTTTATAATTATCATTTCCTGATAAATTTATTCTAAAAGGGGAGAAGAAGTGATTATCTAAATATTAAAGTAAAGTCCCTATGCCAATCTCAGCATTCTTCATTTATCTTAGTGCTTCTAATCTCTCATTTACTAAATGAGGTAAGAAATGTTGATCACCAGACACCTTAATCAAAATATAAATCTCTTTTCTTGATAGTCCCAAATTTCATGTTTATATGCATACTTCATTATTGAAATTAATGTGATTCTGACACTTTGTTTAATATTTTGGTTTTTATTTGTAGCATTTATGAAGTTATGATAAACTATATCATATTGTTTTATAATAAGTATAGAGAGTAGTGGACCTCATTGTAGCATAATCATAAATGTACAACATATTTGGATCAATTTCAATCCCCAGTACCTCCCCTTGCTGTACCCTTATCCCTTCCCACCTTCATCCCCTTTATTTATCCTACTGGTGTTCTTTCTACATTTATGAGATCCTTCTTTTCCTTTTTTTTCCCTCTCTAAATTTCACATACAAGAGAAAATACATGACATTTGACTTTCTGAGTTGATGAATTTTACTGTTAGATAGTAGTAATGAGCAGTTAAATGCATGACAAGGTCACAGCTTTTCTTTCAGTCACTTTTAAAGTTTTCTTTAAACTAATTTCAAGGCAGATAAGTAATTGTTTATAGGAGATAACTTGTAGAAAATTACTAGGTACACAGACATCGAGGTAAACAAATTAAAACAAAAGCAGTTAATTGTAGAAATATGTCAAGAAAGAAGGATTAATGGGACTAACTCTTCACAGGGACCTCAAAGTTAAGAGTAAAGCTAGGAATTATGGCCATACATATATCCATATATCTTGGAGGTAACTTCTGACGACTCCAGTACCCACACTAACATAAGATTGACTTGTAGATAACCCCCCTAACAAATAGGATTGCCACCATGAAGTAGGGCAGATGAAGCTGGACACCTGAGGAGTTTTCAGGAAGCAGGTTTATTTAGCTGCAACAGTCCAGAGCAACTATCACCTAAAAAAATCTCTGGATCTTGAGTCTGGAAATTCTTTTAGATTTATATTCAGTGTGATGGTTACATGGGAATAGGTGGGAACAGTTACTCTTTGTCCCATATTCTTAGACTAAACAGAGGTTTCACAAGTTCCATCTAACCTGGCATTTACAAGATAGAGGAAGTTATAAACCACAATACCTTCTGCAGAAATTTTTGCTAATATCCTGCTGTCAGACACCCTTTGTAAAAATGTTTCTGACAAGAATTGAAGCTTATTTATGGCAAGGGTCTTTTTGGTGGGCATACCTGTTCTGCTTCACTTCTCCGTTTGATGATGAGGATTGAATTTTTTGAAATCAAAGATCATCATCATCCTCTTGATTTAAACTCTATATAATGTCATAACTTTAGTTGTTGTCTTTCTTTTAGCAGTTATTTCTATAGTTGACCCAGTAGTTTTAATGCAAAGGGGAGCCAAACAAGGGAGCAATAAACAGGGTAACAGCATAATACCTACTATGCCAATTAAGCTCTCAAATTTATCAAGAGTATAAAACCATAGGAGGTCAAAGGCTGCAGCAGTTTGATGAGTAAAAATTTCCAGTACAGTTGGTAAGTGAATAATGCAGTTTATCATATAAACTAGAGTTCCCTAACCCCAACTGCTGTTCTGTGCCTAGGTAGAAGGACCATAAGTGGTACTAATCCTTTGGGGTGGTCAGTCATCTTCACCCTAAGTTTCTTGACCACCTAGATTAAGTTCATCCTCAATGAACCTGTATTTTTAAAATTTTCGTGGGCCCTAGATCCTCATACAAGGGGATTCCTAAGTTTTTTAGTTCATATTCTGCTGCATGTTCATCAGTCAGCTCCCAAGTGACTGAATTAGGGCTATTGTTTCCTCAAACTTTGGTCATACACAAGTTAGTCAGCTTCCAGAATGACTAGAGCAGGGCTGCTGTCCTGATCCTCAATTTCTTTGGTGTTTCTTTCCTGTGGATGGTCAGCTTAAGGAATGCAGTGGAATCTGGTGCATTTCCAGTCCAGAGCTGTGGGTTTCAGACTGGTGTACTGAATGTAGGGACCTATCTCTGTAACTTTCACTACAGTTAAGGTAGAGAAAAATAACAGTGAAAGGACCCTTCCAAAATGTTTTAAGGGACAAATACTCCATTCTTTGATCCATACTGAATCTCCAGGTCTGAAGGAGTATGTATCCGTGGTCAAACTTACTGGCAATTTTTCCTGACCCATTGGTTGAGTCTACAAGTTTTTTCCGAAAGCTTAGAGTTATTGTTTTAATGTTAATTCTCCTATTTCCTTTAAATCTCCCTGCAAGCCCCTGTCAAGTGGGGGAAGTTTCCCATACACCAGCTCATAGGGAAAAAAATCTAGTCCTCTTAGTGGGAGTGGATCTAATTTTTAACAGTACAATAGGGAAGATTTTCTCCCAATGCAGGTGAATATCCTGACACAGTTTATTCAATTGAGTCTTTAAAGTCCTATTCATTCTCTCGACTTTTCCAGAACTCTGTGCCTATAGGCAGTTTGTAAATTCTATCTGATATTTAAACTCTTGCCAATAATTGTGTCATCTTTGCCATAAAACTGGCCCATTGTGTGAGCCAAAAGATTTTGGAATGTCAAACCTGGGAATAATTTCCTGGACCATCCTGGCTACCTCTTGAGCCTTTTCAGTGTGGGTTGGAAAGTTTCCATCTAGCCAGAATAAGAGTACACAAAAAACAAAAGATATTTATAGCCCCATGGGCATGGTGGTTCAGTAAAGTTTACTACTATTTTCTTAAAAGGTGCTCCTCTTACCATTTGAATTCCTGGTGGATGCTGTGGCCCCTGGCATGAGTTGTTTTGGGCACAAGTTTTGCACTGTTCACAAGTTACCTGACAAATGCCTGTGAGCTGGGGGAACATAAAGATACTGACTCAAAACAGTTTCAAGTGCCATTTGCCCTTGTGGAATTCTCTGATAAAGACAGGGCTAGCATCTCAAGCATGGCTATTTGGCCATCAGAAAATCTCCACCATCCTGTTCTGTCTGCTTTCTGTAAACTGCAAATTTTGCTTCTCGATCTGCTCTTCAGTTGCCCTGAGCAACCACAGTGTTCCCCTTCTGGTGGCCCCTGCAATGTATAAGCACAACTTTTTTGAGTACCCATACTGCATCTAGAACGTTAACAAATATTCCTTTGTCACTCCAATCATATTCTAATCAGAATGCAAATTACAGTGCATTATTCAGTCTCCCTATTACCTAGGTCTTTATAAACCCATCTTCTTGTTTCATTGGTTGATCAAAGGCTGTCATGGGACCTAATATGGATAAAACAGTCTTGATTTATGCTTCATAAGAATAGAAGCTGAGAAAGAGATTCTCTCCTCACACAGTACTGAGTCCATTATTGGAGTGTGACTTAAGGCTAGACAAAATTGAGATCATGTCCACTTCAGCCCTCTGACAACAGCTACTATCCTCTCAATTCTATGAGCAATATCAGTATTCTCTTAATGCATTTCATTTGTGATCATCAGATTTATCTTTTGTTACTTGTGATCTAAATGTTTCTTACTAAATATACCATACCAGACAAATTAGGAAGATGTTGACATCATTTGTAGCAAATGTCACAAATTGCACTCTCTAGAAGAGTCCAGTATATACCAGTGTTGTGTTTATAAGCCAGCTTTCTGGAAAGTGAAGAATAAGAAAGAGAAGAAAAAGATTTATAGTACTAATTTATTTCCATGGTGTAAATACATCAAAAGAGCTAAAAATAAAGCTGGAAAAATATGTGAATAATTAGATATCATAAGCACTGGATGGTCCATTGCTGGCTTCATTGATCCAGAAATAAATGTGGGAGAATATAAAAGTGATTTGGCCTAGATATTATTGGTCCACATTGTCATGGGCATGTGCATTCATTACTAATATTTAAAATTCAAACTTAAAAATCACATAAAATGTTAGGCTTTAAAATCCTCTCTCAAAATCAGAAGATTTGGCCTGCATTCATAGTTAGGAAAAATGACTAGAAACTGTGTGTCCATCCCAGATGTCTCACTGACCCCTATTATTCTCATGACAATAAGATTAAATATCCATTGTGAATTTTGTTCTTATAAGCAAGCTTTATCTATACTCCTTCCATGGCTTCCAAAAGTATTTGAGTTAGAAATCTCTGCCCTACACAAATTGTTTACATTCATAATTTCTGTCATTGCTTGCTTTTTCATACTGTAACATAATGCTTGATACTGGGTAATTCATAAATAATAATAATTCATTTGGTTCACAGTTCTGGAGGTTAGATAGTCCAGGAGTATTATTCTGGCATATACTGAAGAATTTGTTGCTGCTTTATCCCTTTATGAAAGGAAGAATAGTAAAAGAGTGGTATAATAAGAAAAAATAATTAGTATCATACTTATTTTTATCAGGAGCTCCTATTATAATTAACATGTTCCTATAATAACTGTCTACTGATGCGGGCAGAGCTCTCATTACCTAACGAGCTCTTAAATATTTTACCTTTCAACACTATTACAATGGAAATTAAATTTCAATAATTTTTAGAGGGAATATTTCCTAGATCAGTATCCAGAATTTCAATTTTTAATGAATTTTCTAAGTTATTTATTAATAGTTGAAAATAACAGGGTATTCACTAAATTTCCTTTTTAGATTGTTAAAAGGAACAATTCCTATGAGTTGAACAACAAATTAATAAGGAAATACAAAGTTAAATACGCTTTACCTATCTCTAACTGCATGGACCCTTAACTAGGGATTTTAGATACTACGCCAGAAATCTCACATGTGTGCATAACACAGAATTGTACCTTCTCTTTGATCCATTGCTTTGTTCTTAATTCAAGGGAGTGGTGATTTAATATTTCTTATTGCTACTTGCTATGTTGGAAAATGTGTTGAAGTTTAAATTAGTTGTAAATGAGGTAAAATTTCTTTAAGGTTGGCAGAGTTTATCTGAGTGTTTGTAGACAGACCTAACTACAAGGGAATAAATCCTTATATTTTAACATTTTATTTGCAAAATTAATTATATGGTAAGCACATGATATAATTGTTTTCATCTGTTATGTATAGTAATATAATACTTTGAATTCATTTCTTCGATCAAGGTCTGAATAATTTGAATTTTTAAAAATTATCAATACTAGATTATATAATCTTCAAAAAATGACCTTAGAGAAATATTCCTCAGATACCATTATGCAGGACTTATTTATCCTGTTTCTTGAATATTAAACAGCAAATGATGGTATAGTCTACATTGATAGTGAAGAGTGGAATTAGAAACTTCTGAATCCTAAGCCTATATTATCCAATTCCTAGTAAAACTTCTGAAAAAGTAAATTATTCTGGATTACTTATTTGCTCCATTAGTTAAAAGAACAACATAATAGCATCCAACATTTTAGCTTGATATGAGGGTGTTAAGATACAATATATTCTATTTTATATCAGATAATTTGGTAATTGTCATATCTCTACAATATTGTTATTCATGTAAAATATTATGTTTTATTAGGTCAACACATAAATTCAAAATCACTTCTATATTAACATATGTTTTACATTTTCTATAGGAACCTTCCTTATTATTCTAAGGTAGTGTTTCTCTACCATGACTATACATAAGAATCACATGAGAAGCTTAAATACTGTCCCCAGACTCCTTGAGAGATTCTGATTTAATTTGTCTGGAGATGAGGCAATATCTTCAAACTTGTTTAAAACTCCCTAGATAATTATAATGTGCAATCAAGATTCAGAACCACTGTTCAAAGAAACCAAAAGCTCCATATGTTAAGGACCATCTGCTTATGTAAATTATTGATCATGAGAGTTCAAATATATTTTTGAGTGAAAAGTACAATTTTATTTGCATACTTAAGTAATTATTAGAGTGGACTCTTCACAGTCACAGAGTTAGCAACACAATTTCACCTGCTTACATTCAAATTTGAAAGCTCCAAGACAGGCTCTAATGCATCTTGTATTTGGATGATTAATTGGGTCAACTGGAAATAAAGGCATGTACTAAAACCTGAGATGATGATTGAGCCTAACAAACATCAGCATATGTCCATGAAAACAAGGCATTATTTTTTTTTTAATTTATGTATAAATGTAAGGAACACACACACAGACATTTTTATGAAGTGTTGTGGTAGGTCATTGTCCTTTAGGCTCTAGAAAGGTCACTCAAAGTTTTTATATTATTGATTGGAGTGTACATTCTATTACACAGAATTTCTGTGATTTCCTACTGCTCTCACACTCTAAGGATCACTTTAGCTCTGACTTCAGTTCTCACATTTTAACTCCTATACCCATTCCTCTGCCCTCATTTTGGTAGAAATGTGAAACTCATTCCTTCAGTTTTAGAATAAATTCTCTACTTGTATATTTGAATAAAATGAAAAGTTTACTTTAAGCAGTTTTCCTCAAAACAAAAAGACAATATCTTTCTAAAGATGAATTATAATTTTTTGGCAACTTTAAATTAGCAGGTTGTTCCAACTTCTATCCACTATTCTTTAAACTCCTGGGAATCCACTCTAAGAGAACTCTCTCAAAATTCTTCCATCTCTAGAACATATATGGTCTATATAAAAGGGTAATTTCTCAAGACAAAATAAATATATTTTCTTAGAGGATGCCTTTGGAGAGTCAAGAGTGAGAAACTACTGTTTTTTAACAAGTTATCATATTAGCAATAAGTTATAACAATAAATCTATTATTACATTTTTAACACTTCAAATGAAAATATTCTCCTAGCTTTTTCCATAATAACATGAGGATTATTTTTTCAAACCAATAGCAATTTATTACTTGACAAGATGTTCAATATCTCAGAAAAGATTATCTTTTCATAGAAATCCTGGCATCACACTGAGCTCTGCTGAAACATCAATCAATATTGAAATATTGATTAAAACTGTCAAACCAGTTTTTATTTTCTTTCATCATATCTTAGTTTGACTGCATCCTGAAAAAAATTGGTGACTATTGGGTCCCAATACCTATCTCAAAGTATGTATCAGTACAAGAATCAAAGTTCCCATTCCCAAAAAAAAATGAAACATTTTATACTATATATCAACTAATTATACTTAGTTAATTATATCTATTTATCTAGTTATAATTAATTGATTATATCTAATTATCTTAGTTGACTATAACTAGTTATATTTCATTGATTATTCAACATGTGGAAGTAATGTTATATGCTGATAATACCAATTACTTAGAAACATGGAAAACTAAATGGTCTATATTAGCAGCTTGTATCAGTTGAAATTAGTTATAAACTACTGTAGGTAGAAAAGAAACATTGTTATCCCTTACCATTTGAATATTCCATGTAGTTGATAAGTCTTAGAGCACTTCTTTTCATGTGAGTGGTTTTAATGAGAAATTCAAATACTGGGAATGTACATTTGTGTAGCCATGTGATTCCATATTGTTTCAGTGTAATTATCTAGTTTATAAAAGTCCAAGTAAGCATTCTATATCAGTTTTCATCTATTCCCTTTCAAAGGGAAGAATTATGTTTATACTAAGCACCTAGGCTTGCTGTTTCAAAGAGTTTCAGATCCAGGACTGCCACTATTCACCTGCCACTTCCAGACCCCAGGGCACCCAGGTCCGGCATGAACTCTGCACCCAAACTGTGGCTCCCCAGTGTGTTTGGAGGCTGGTGCAGACATCTTAAATTATTCCTGAGTGTGTGGCCACCTTCTTTGGGTGGGGTAGTTCCTGTATTGAGACACGTGCCGGAAACTAGAGGCCCTTTTACAGGCACCTTGCTTGCGGCAGGATAGTGAGGACTAGGAGGTTTGAGTGGTGGAAGACTGTGTACTATAGTTTTCTTTTTTTAATTTTAAGTTTTCATTTCTTCTTTTTTTTTCTCACTCTATTTTCCTTTTATTTACCTGTTTTCTCAGAGTCTCTTTCTCCCTTTTCTCACACTAAAGACCAACTTCATTTGATCCCACTCTCACTCTTCCCTTGAACTAGTGCCTCTATATACTCACTCCTTATCCCATTAACGGTTACATACTACACAACTCCTCATCCTCTTTGTCCACCATTAGAAATTGTAGAGCTAAAAAAAAAAAAAAAAATTGTAGAGCTCATTATAAGCCTATTGGTTATACTGTAGATAATAATCAAACTCATCCTATCTGTTTATTACAACACTGTTAATGTCTTTATAGGGGCTATCTGGTTTAGGGTTGCATATTGTTTGTACTGGGTGCTGCTAATATTGATGTCCTTCTCAAAGGAAAGGTATTGGAAACCTGCAGAATCACAATAAGCCTACAGGGGGAGAAGCTGTAATACCTCAGATCTTCACTGCTACAGAGGAAGATAAAGGAGAAATATGAAAAAATAGTAGAAGAAAGTGTCCTTAACAAACCAAGATGCTATTTTGATAGGATCCAATGACAACATGGCAGTATAAATGACAGAAAAGGAGTTTAGTATGTACATGATTAAAATGACCCGTGAAGCAAAGGATAAGATAATATAGCAAATGCAGGCAATGTATGATCACTCCAATAAACAGTTAAAAGAGCAAATGCAGGAAGCAAAAGATCATTTCAATAAGGAGATAGAGATTCTAAAAAAAATCCAAACAGAAATACTTGAAATGAAGGAACCAATAAACCAAATTAAAAACACAATAGAAAGTATCACCAAACGAATACATCTCATGGAAGACAGAATTTCAGATGATGAAGAAAAAGTATTTTAATCTTGAAAATAAACTTGACCAAAATGAGAAGATGGTAAGAAATCATAAACGGAACCTACAAGAATTATGGGATACCATGAAAAGACAAAATTTAAGAATTATTGGTATTGAGGAAGGCACAGAGATACAAACCGAAGGATAGAACAACCTGTTCAATGAAATAATATCAGAAAATTTCCCAAACCTGAAAAGTGAAATGGAAAATCAAATACAAGAGGCTTACAGAACATCAAATGCACAAAATTGCAACAGATCCACACCAACGCACATTACAATGAAAATGACTCACATATGAGAAAAAAGATAGGATTTTAAAGGCTTCCAGAAAAAAGCATCAGATTACATATAAGGGGAAATCAATGTGAATATCAGAAGATTTCTCAGCCCAGATTGTAAAAGCTAGAAGGGCATGGCCCAATACATTTAAAGTTCTGAAAGAACGTGGATGCCAATCAAAAATCTTATACCCAACAAAACTAAACTTTAGATTTGATGATGAAATAAAATCTTTCCATGATAAACAAAAGTTAAAATAATTTACAAATAGAAAGCCTGCACTACAGAGCTTTCTGAGCAAAGTATTTCATGAGGAGGAAGTGAAGAACAACAATGCAAGTCAGCAAAGGGAGGAACTACCCCAAAGGAAGAGCCACTCAAAAGACAAAACAAGTCAAGTTAAAAACCAAAAATAAGCCAAAAGGACCAGGAATACCAATCATATTTCAATAATAATCCTGAACATGAATGGCCTAAACTTATTAATCAAAAGACATAGACTGGCAGATTGGATTAAAAAGAAAGTCTCAACAATATGCTGCCTTCAAGAGACTTATCTCATAGAAAAAGATATCCATGGACTAAAGGTGAAAGGATGGGAAAAACATACCATGCACATGGAACCAGTTAAAAAGCACGGGTCTCCATCCTCATATCAGATAAAATGGACTACAAACCCGTTAGTCAGAAAAGATAAAGAAGGACAATTCATACTGCATAAGGAAACCATAAAACAGCAACCTGTTCAACAAATGGTGCTGGGAAAACTGAATACCCATATGTAGTAAAATGAAATTAAAACCCTGTCTCTCACACTGCACAAAACTCAACTCAAAATGGATCAAGGACCTAGGACTTAGCCCACAGACCCAGCACCAAATAGAAGACAAAGTAGGCCCGAATCTTCATCATTTTGGTTTAGGACCAGACTTCCTTAACAAGACTCGCAGAGTGCAAGAAATGAAAGCAAAAATCTCTAAATGGGATGGATTCAAACTGAAAAGCTTTTCTCAGCAAAGGATAAATTAATAATGTAAAAAGAGAGCCTACAGAATGGGAGAAAATATTTTCCACATGCACCTCAGATAAAGCATTAATCTCCAAAATTTATGAAGAACTTACAAAACTTTACAACAAAATACAAAGAATCCAATCAACAAATGGGCCCAGGAACTTAACGGACACTTTTACAGAAGACGATGTACAGGCAATTAACAAATACATGAAAAAGTGTTCAACATCTCTAGTAATTAGAGAAATGCAAATTAAAACAACTCTAAGATTTCGTCTTACTCCAATTAGAGTGGCTATTATTAAGAACACAAGCAGTAATAGATGTTGGTATGGATGTGGGGGAAAAGGCACACTTTTACATTGCTGGTGAAGTTGCAAATTAGTTCAGCCACTCTGGAAAGCAGTGTGGAGATTCCTCAGAAAATTTGGAATGTGCCCACCTTTTGACCCAGTTATCCCACTCCTCAGTTTATACCCAAAGGGCTTAAAATGAGCATACTACAGTAACACAGCCACATCAATGTTTATAGCAGCTTAATTCACAATAGCTAGATTGTGGAACCAACCTAGATGCTCTTCTACAGATGAATGGATAAAGAAACTGTGGCATAGATACATGCTGGAATATTATTCAGTCATTAGGAAGAATATAATTATGGCATTTGCAGGTAAATGGATGGAATTAGAGAATATCATGCTAAGTGAAATCAGCCAATCCCAAAAAAACAAAGACCGAATGTTTTCCCTGATAAGTGAATGATGATACACAATAGGGCTGGGGGTGTGGGGGCTGTGAGAAGCATGGAGGAACTTTAGATTTACATAAAGGGAAATGAGAGGGAGGAGGGTTATGAAAGATGGTGGAATGAGACTGACATCATTACCCTATGTACATGTATGATTGCATGAGTGGTATGAATCTACATCATGTACAACAATGGAAATGAAAAGTTGTACCCCATTTGTGTACAGTGAATCAAAATGCAGTCTGTAAAAATTTAAAAAATAAATGTACGCATAAGAAACCAATACAAAGGGAATTCAATGATCCAAAATGAAGCCACATATTGTACATCAGAGTTTTGTTTTAGCTGTATTTAAATGAAAGTATTTTTCATTTATTTTATAAACAGAAAAAAAAGAATTTCAGGCTACATTGTAAATATTAACAATATATTCCACTAATTATAGTAGAAATTTGTTTTTCAAGACTGCTGATATCTTTGAGCAAAAATTAGATCCATTATTATTTTATATTTATCCATCTCCCTATGTAAACAAAATGATAGCACAAAGATTTGAGGATTGCACTTTTGGGGAAAAATACTATATGTATCTTTTGTCATCACAAGGGTTATTTAAGATTTTTTTTTTATGTTAGGTTTTGCTTTGTTCTATAACCCCAAATGAATATCTGATTTTCTCATCTCATTGTGTTTTCTTCAATTCCTTCATTGCAAGCTTTGGTTAATGATTTAACCTGGGTTATTTAACCTTAATTATATATGGAGTTGATATCCTCAATTTCTATCATAATTTCCACAGAAAAAATCTATACTGTTTCCTTTTGAAATGGACTGATTCGACCATTAGGTCTCTGGAATTGTCACTAGATTATTCCATTGATGTGTGAAAGACTGGGATGTGTGACCTTGTTGGAAAAAGTAGGTCACTGGAGACATGCCCTGAAAGGGTTTATCTTCTCCACTACCTCTCTTTCTTTCTCTTTCTCTCTCTCTCACTCTCTTTCTCTCCCCTATTTATGACTTCCATAAGCTAAGAAACTTTCCTGAATGCTTTTTCACCATAGCATTCTACCTCACTTTAGGCCTACAAAATGGAGTTACATAAACATGGATTGAAACCTCTGCAACTATAAGCCAAAATAAAATCTTTCTCCTTTAAGTTGTTGTTTTCAGGTATTTGTCACAGTGACACAAAAATGACTGGCAAAGAAAATTGGTACCAAGGAGTGGGGTCATTGCCATATCTATACCTGGTGTTTTAGTTAGGTGTTTTTTGCTGCTATGACTAAAAGACGTGACAAGAACAATTTTAGAGGAGGAGAAGTTTATTTGAGGGATTATAGTTTCAGAGGTCTCAGTTCATAGACAGCTGTCTCCATTCCTTGGGGCTCAAGGTGAGGCTGAACATCATGTTGGAAGAGTGTGGTGGAAGAAAGTGGCTCAGGATATCACACTGGGAAATAGAGAGAGAAACTTCCTTCACCTTAGACCAAAAAATGCTCCCAATGACCCATTGCCTCAAGCCACACCCTACCTGCTTACAATGTAAAATAATTTACTTCCATGAACCCCTATAGTCCAAAGTTGGTACCCCTTTCTTCTCATGGCCTCTCCTCCATCTGATCTACATGAGTAACCAAGGGCAGAAAAGGAGTTGTTCAGGCATACAGGCAGGAAAAGAGCCACCAAGGGACATTTATTAACAACTCTTTGCTGAGAGGAATAATTTCCTCAAGGCAAGTTATCTTGGCAACAGGTGAGAAAGGGAAATGTCCTGGAGGTATTAGGATTTTATTTTCTTTTGAATCAGCCCCCATATTCCTGACCCAATCATTTATTATCTACACTGACTGTCCTTTGGACTTGTCCACAAAAGCAGTGCAGGCACTCTGGCGGTGGGCCCCTCCCACACGGCCACCTTCTCCGGTTTCTCGGAGCAGGCTCCCCAGTGAGAGCCTTTCTGATCAGAACCAGCTCCAAGTCCTGGAGCCAGCGCGGCATGCTCCAGCCCACAAGTGGCTTCAGGGACCAGGACAGGGCAGCCAGGGACTTCCCCAAGCAACCTGCCTGCCCCCCTCCAGCGGGAGGTGCCTTTCAAGGCTAGCTTCTCGGAGCAGACCGCCCAGTGAAAGCCTTTCTACACAGAGCCAGCCACAAGTCCCCAAGCCAATGGAGAGCTTTGACCCTCAAGCAGCCTCTGGGATCAGGGCAGGGCAGCCAGAGACTTCTCCAGGCGGCCCTGCCCCCTCTGGCCACAGGCTCTTTCCACAGGGTGAACCAAGATGGCGGACTAGAGGGTGACCGCATCTCCAGTCACTCCAGAACACAGGAATCAAGAGGGGGAGACATTGAGAGACTCGGACTAAAATAGAGCCAAGGGGTTAGACTCCCCCACCGGGTGAAGCTCGGCCTGGGCAGCAGGCACGATAGGGGTGGCTTATCAGAGCAGGGTAGGGCAGTTAGAGTCTTCCCCAGGTAACCCTGCACACTCCAGCAGTGAGCACCTCCCACACGGCCAGCTGCACGGTGCAGGCCCCCAGGGAGAGCCTTTTCGCACACAGCCAGCTCCAAGCCCTGGAACCAGTAGGGGGCTAGGAGCAGCTTTCTTTGGAAGCACTACATTATCAAGTTTCTCCAAGACTTCAGGCTACTGAAGGCTGGGAGGTGATACACTGGAAATCTACAGGGACACTATAAGCCAATAGAGGAAATCTGCAATATCTCAGAGTCCCACTGACATCTGACCAATATGAGAAAACAAGGGAAGAAAATGTCCCAAACCAACCTAGATACTATATCAATAAAATCCAATGACAGCACAGCAGAAGAAATGTCAGAAAGGGAGTTCAGAATGTACATAATTAAAACAATCAGGGAAGCAAATGAGGACATGAAAGATCAAATGCAGGCATTGAAGGAGGAGATGAAAGAGCAAATGCAGGCATTAAATGATCACACCAATCAACAGTTAAAAGACCAAATGCGGGAAGCAAGAGATCATTTCAATAAAGAGTTAGAATACTGAAAAAAAAAAAAAAAAAAAAAAAAAAAAAACAGAAATCCTTGAGATAAAGGAAACAATAAACCAAGTTAAAAACTCCATAGAAAGCATAATCAATAGGATAGAACACCTGGAAGACAGAACCTCAGACATTGCAGACAAAATATTTAATCTGGAAAACAAAGTTGGCCAAACAGAGAAGATGGTAAGAAATCATGAACAAAATCTACAAGAATTGTGGGATATCATGAAAGGCCAAATTTAAGAATTATTGGGAATGAGGAAGGCTTAGAGAAACAAACCAAAGGAATGAACAATCTATTCAAAGAAATAATATCAGAAAATTTCCCAAATCTGAAGAAGGAAATGGCAAACCAAGTACAAGAGGCTTATAGGATTCCAAATATACAAAATTACAACAGACCCACACCAAGGCACATTATTATAAAATACATAACATACAAAATAAAGACAGAATTTTGAAGGCAGCGAGAGAAAAGAATCAAATTACATTCAGGGGGAAACCAATAAGAATATCAGAAGATTTCTCAATCCAGACCCTAAAAGCTAGAAGGGCCTGGAACAACATTTACCAAGCCCTGAAAAAAAACGGATGCCAACCAAGTATCTTATAACCAGCAAAACTTACTTTCAGATTTGACAATGAAATAAAATCCTTCCATGATAAACAAAAGCTAAAGGAATTTACAAAAAGAAAGCTGGCATTACAGAACATTCTCAGCAAAATAGTCCATGAGGAAGAGATGAAAAACAATGATGCAAATCAGCAACAGGAGGAACTAGTCTAAAGGAATAGCCAAATAAAGGAGAAACCAAATCATGTCAAAAAACAAAAATGAGTCACATGACTGGGAATACAAATCATATCACAATAATAACCCTGAATGTTAATGGCCTGAACTCATCAATCAAAAGACATAGACTGGCAGATGGGATTAAAAAGAAAAATCCAACAATATGCTGCCTGCAATAGACTCATCTCATAGAAAGAGATACCCATAGACTAAAGGTGAAAGGATGGGGAAAAACATACCATGCACAAGGACACAGCAAAAAAGCAGGAGTATCCATCCTCATTTCAGATAATGTGGACTTCAAGCCAAAACTAGTAAAAAGGGATAAAGAAGGACATTACACACTGCTTAAGGGAAGCATAAATCAGCAAGACATAACAATCATAAATATCTATGCCCCGAACATTGGCTCATCCACTTACGTCAAACAAATCCTTCTCAATTCCAGAAATCAAATAGACCACAACACAATAATACTAGGCGATTTTAACACACCTCTCTCACCACTGGATAGATCTCCAAACAAAAACAGAATAAAGAAACCATAGATCTCAATAACACAATCAACAGTTTAGACTTAACTGACATATATAGAATATACCATCCAACGAAGAACGAATATACTTTCCTCTCAGCAGCACATGGATCCTTCTCTAAAATAGACCATATTTTATGCCACAAAGCTACTATTAGCAAATACAAGAAGATAGAGATACTACCTTGTACTCTATCAGATCATAATGGATTGAAATTAGAAATAAATGACAGAATAAAAAACACAAACTTCTCCAATACCTGGAGATTAAATAACATGCTATTATATGATGAATGGATAACAGAAGACACCAGGAGGGAAATAAAAAAATTCTTAGAAGTAAACGAGAACAAAGACACATCATATCAAAATCTCTGGGACACTATGAAAGCAGTACTTAGAGGAAGATACATTTCATGGGGCACATTCAACAAAAGAAGTAGAAATCAACAAATAAACAACTTAACACTACAGCTCAAAGCCCTAGAAAAAGAAGAGCAGAACAACACCAAAAGTAGTAGAAGACAGGAAATATTTAAAATTAGAGCCAAATTAAACGAAATTGAAACAAAAGAAAACAATCGGAAAAACTAACAAAATAAATAGTTGGTTCTTTGAAGAAATAAACGAAATTGATAAACCCTTAGCCACACTAACAAAGAGAAAGAGGGAGAAAACTCAAATTACTAAAATTCAGAATGAACAAGGAAATATCACAACAGCCACGAGTGAAATACAAAATATAATTAGAAGCTATTTTTAAAATCTATACTCCAACAAAACAGAAAACCTCAAAGACATCAACAAGTTTCTAGAGACATATGAATTACCTAAACTGAACGAGGAGGACATACACAACTTAAATAAATCAATTTCAAGCAATGAAATAGAAGAGGTCATCAAAAGCCTACCAACAAAGAAAAGTCCAGGACCAGATGGGTTCTCAGCCGAGTTCTACAAAACCTTTAAAGAAGAGCTCATTCCAATACTCCTGAAAGTATTCCATGAAATAGAAGAGGAGGAAACCCTCCCAAACTCGTTCTATGAAGCCAATATCACCCTGATACCTAAACCAGACAGAGACACATCAAGGAAAAAAAATTTCAGACCAATATCCTTAATGATCATCGACGCAAAAATTCTAAACAAAATTTTAGCAAATTGCATACAAATATATATTAAAAAGATAGTGCACCACGATCAAGTGGGTTTTATCCCAAGGATGCAAGGTTGGTTCAACATCTGGAAATCAATAAATGTCATTCACCATATCAACAGACTTAAAGCTAAGAATCACATGATTATTTCGATAGATGAAGAAAAAGCATTTGATAAAATACAGCATCCCTTCATGCTCAAAACACTAGAAAAAATTGGGTAGTGGAACATTCCTTAACATTGTAAAGTCCATCTACACTAAGCCATGGCCAATATATTTCTAAATGGTGAAAAACTGAAACCATTCCCACTAAAAACTGGAACAAGGTAGGGATGCCCTCTTTCACCACTTCTATTCAACATCATTTTGAGACTCTAGCTAGAGCAATTAGACAAATCAAAGAAATTAAAGGGATACGAATTGGAAAAGAAGAACTCAAACTATCCCTGTTCGCTGATGACTTGATTATATATTTAGAGGAACCTGGAAATTCCACCAGAAAACTTTTAGAACTCATAAGTGAATTCAGTAAAGTAGCAGGTTACAAGATCAATGCTCATAAATCCAATGAATTTTTATACATAAGTGATGAATCTTCAGAAAGAAAATTTAGTAAAACTACTCCATTCACAATAGCATCAAAAAAATAAAATACTTGGGAATCAATCTCACAAAAGAGGTGAAAGACCTCTACAATGAGAACTACAGAACACTAAAGAAAGAAATTAAAGAAAACCTTAGAAGTTGGAAAGATCTCCCATGTTCCTGGATAGGCAGAATTAATATTGTCAAAATGACCATACTACCTAAAGTGCTATACAGATTCAATGTAATTCCAATTAAAATCCCAATGATGTACCTTGCAGAAATAGAGCAAGCCATTATGAAATTCATCTGGAAGAATAAGAAACCCAGAATAGCTAAAGCAATCCTCAGTAGAAAGAGCGAAGCAGGGGGTATCGCAATACCAGATCTTCAACTCTACTACAAAGCAATAGTAACAAAAAGGGCATGGTATTGGTACCAAAATAGACAGGTAGATCAATGGTACAGAATAGAGGACATGGACACAAACCCAAATAAATACAATTTTCTCATACTAGACAAAGGGGTCAAAAATATGCAATGGAAAAAAGATAGCCTCTTCAACAAATGGTGCTGGGAAAACTGGAAAACCATATGCAACAGAATGAAATTAAACCCCTATCTCTCACCCTGCACAAAACTCAACTCAAAATGGATCAAGGACCTTGGAATCAGACCAGAGACCCTTCATCTTAAAAAAGAAAAATTAGGTCCAAACCTTCAACTTGTTGGCTTAGGATCAGACTTCCTTAACAGGACTCGCATAGCACAAGAAATAAAAGCAAGAATGAACAACTGGGATAGATTCAAACTAAAACGCTTTCTCTCAGCAAAGGAAATTCTCAGTAATGTGAAGAGAGAGCCTACAGAGTGGGAGAATATCTTTGCCACTCATACTTCAGAGAGAGCACTAATTTCCAGAATCTATAAAGAACTCAAAAAACTCTACACCAGGAATACAAATAATCCAATCAACAAATGGGCTAAGGAAATGAACAGACACTTCACAGAAGAAGATCTACAAGCAATCAACAGATATATGAAAAAATGTTCAACATCTCTAGTAATAAGAGAAATGAAAATCAAAACTACCCTAAGATTTCATCTCACCCCAATTAGAATGGCAATTATCAAGAACACAAGCAACAATTGGTGTTGGCGAGGATGTGGGGAAAAAGGTACACTCATACATTGCTGGTGGGGTTGCAACTTAGTGCACCCACTCTGGAAAGCAGTATGGAGATTCCTCAGAAAGCTTGGAATGGAAACGCCATTTAACCCAGCTCTCCCACTCCTTGGCCTATACCCAAAGGGCTTAAAATCAGCATACTACAGAGATACAGCCACATCAATGTTCATAGCTGCTCAATTCACCATAGCCAGATTGTGGAAGCAAGCTAGATGCCCTTCAGTTGATGAATGGATAAAGAAACTGTGGCATATATATACAATGGAATATTACTCTGCTATGAAGAATGATAAAATTATGGCATTTGCAGGCAAATGGATGAAATTGGAGAATATCATGCTAAGTGATATAAGCCAATCTCAAAAAACTAAAGGACGAATGATCTCGCTGATAAGCGGATGAGGACATATAATGGGAGGTGGGAGGTGTTAGCGTTAGGATTAGGGTTAGGTTTAGGGTTAGGGATAAGGAGGGTGGTAAGAATGGAGGAAAGAAGGACTGTATACAGGGAAAAGATGGGTGGGAGGAGTGGGGAGAAGGGAAAAGAAATAATGAATCAAACATCATTGCCCTATGTAAATTTATGATTACACAAATGGTATGCCTTGACTCCATGTACAAATAGAGAAACAACATGTATCCTATTTGTATACAATAATAAAGAAAAAAAAAAAAGAACGAAGGATCCAAAGCACATTAAAAAAAAAATAAAGCAATGCAAAATCCAACTGGGGAAACAAGTAGCTCCATATCTGGCATCTGGAGCACATGGCACCTTTGTGTTATTTCCAAAGGGCTTGTGCAGACCTGTTCCTGTGGCTTTGTGTCAGGGGCGGGTTCTGAGGGCCCCAGAGCCGCACCTTGACCTGATCTCTAAGATGGCACCTGGCAGCTTGCCAGACATAGCTGCACTCATATACAAGTTTTAGGAAGTAACTCTGGTTGACTGTTGTACATGAGGCAATCCTGGTATCTGCCTGGAGACTGTTCCTTGATAGGCTGACTTTCCTGGTAGTCTACTCTCTGATAGGCTGATGTTCTCAATATAAGTCTGAGACTTGTGGAATAAAACCCTTTTGGTTCCTGTGATCAAGAAGAGCGTACGCGTTGTGGTTGTCCCCGCGGGTGGTGGGCGATCATAGCTTTGCTGGTTGCAGTACACATGGCCTCTCCTGTTGGCTTGTTTCTATTCAATTCCTGGAGCTTTCCTAAGCAGATGTCCCACAGTACTGATGTTAAGGGACAGATAAGTAAGAATGGTGGGAACACAAGTTTAACAGAATAGTTCTAGAAAAGGGGTCCACTGTTCTGACCTCCACATGCTTTCTTTGCCAAAAAGCAATTCTTCTACAGCCCTGCCTGACCTAAGTGGACAGGATATGTCATAATTCTAAACAAACTGATGCAGGCTCAAAGATCACGCAGTCAGTGTAGGTAATGAATGATGAGGGTTAAGAAAGTGACAACTGCTTTTCAAAGAGAGAACAGTGGGTAGATAACAGTCATCCTCTGTGATTGTGCTCCTCAGTACTCTGGGTTGCTAACAATTAGCCTCTGCATTTCTGCTCAGAGTCAAGTATACTGGGAAGAAAGAGAAGACAATGATTAAAAAGGGAGGCTTTGAGGTCATTAAGAAGCAAGTCTTATCCTCTCCTACGGGTTTTCAATTCCAAGGTCTCTTTCTCCTTTGAGAAGTCTGTCTCTATCACTCTCTTAAATAAAACATGCTTTCTACACTAGTCTTGGCATCTCTGGAGTGGTTTGTTCTTCAATATTGGGGAACACAAACCCATACTCAATCTGCAGGGCACCTGTATCACTGACATATTTTTAATCTTGAGGGTCTCTACTGATGTTTCAGCTTCCTCACATATCCATGAATTGCCATCTCAGGGGCTGCCTGAAATTTTGATGGAAGCTTCCATGGCTCCCTAACTCTAGAATCCTACATTTCTGTAGAACCAGCATCATATGGTTGCTCCAATGTTGAACCTGAGATGGGTGTGGTCATGTCAATTCCTTAGATGCCCTCAAGTCATCTTTCCCATTGTCACTAGGGTCTTTAGCATCTATTTAGTGGCGGTAATGTCTTCAACAACACATTCCTTAACCCCGGTTTCATCCACAATTATCAGGTCAAATTGCAAGTTTTTCCAATCTTTATGCTTTGCTTTCTGCTCCATTATCCCAAAAAACTTGGCTAAAAGCTTCCAACAATATCCATGGTCCACCTGAATGATAAGATGCCTGAAAGTTTCTTTCTGGTTTTGGCACCAAGATAAAGCTGGCCTCATAACATGACTTTGGAAGTACTCCCTTCTAGTCTATGTTCTACAAGTAGAAGATCAACAAATTAATAGAAAATTTGAACAAAATTTGGATATCACCCTAAATCTCACTGACATATAAAATACTCCAAAAACAGCAGAATAAATGCATATGACATTTTTCAAGATATATAATGTTAGACCATAACCATTACCATAATGAATGTTAAAGAATAAAAACTTAAAGTATATTCTCCCTTCGCAATGGAGTGAAATTAGAAATTAACAGCAAGTAAATTTGGGAAACTCACATTATCTTTGGAAATTAAACAATATACTCTTAATCAATGTTTGAAAGAAGAAAAAGGGGAGACATTAGAAATTACTTGTAATTACTTTAAGATGAATGGAAACAAAGATATAATATACTGATAACATGAAATGCAGGGAAAGCAAATTACAGAGAGAAACATACATCTCTAAATATAATTTGTTATAAGAAGAATCTCAAACCAACCAAACATTCTGTATTAAGACATTGGAAAAAAGAGGAAACTAGTCTTAAAGAAAGCAAAAGGGAGAAAGTAATTATGTTCTGGGTGCTGTGGCACATGCCTGTAATCCCAGTGGTTTGGGATGCTGAGATAGGAGGATCATGAGTTCAAAGCCAGCCTCAATAACTTATCAAGGCCCTAAGAAACTCAGCAAGACCCGGTCTCTAAACAAAATACAAAAAAAAGGGCCTTGGATGTGGCTCAGTAGTTAAGTGTTCCTGGGTTCAATCCCCAATACCAAAAATAAAATTTAAAAATAAAAAAAAATATATGTTGAGAGCAAGAAAATGGAGAAAATCAATGAAATAAAAAAAATTGGTTCTTTGAAAGTACTCATAAAACATACAGTTTTTACTAGACAGAGAAAATTTTTTCTTTCCATTTCAAAAGGAACATTACTACCAATGTTCAATAAATAAAAAAATTGATAGAGAATATTATGAACAACAATGTATGAAAACAAAGTAGATAAATTAAATGAAATAAAATGCAAGTGCCAAAAACATTAAATGAAAATAAGAATAGAATTGGTTTTCTCTAAAAGAAAAACTGCCCCATTCCTCTGTCCTGGCTTCTAATCATGGCCAATAATCTGCAACAATTCCAGCCTTTTAAATTCATTGCTCCTTTCTCTGCCTTTACCTCATGTTGATTCTCCATGGTTCTTGATGTCTTCCTCACTGTTTATGTGGACATGAGACATTAGATATAGGTCCCACCATAAATCCATTATGATATCATGTTGAGATCTTATGCAAATTATATTTGCAAAGAAATTACTTACACATAAGTTCATATTCTGAGGTTCTGGGTAGACATAAATTTTTTAAAACACTATTTTATCCACTGGTAAGGTTAGTGACTAAATTATATAAATTCTCACTCAATAAAGTATTCTAAAATAAATTCATTCCAAATTTCTTCCACTTTCCCTTCCTTCCTCCCTCCCTCTTATTCTCCTTATACTCCCCTGAACTTCCCTGTATCTTTATGATATCTCATCCCTTTCCTCACCACCTTCTTTCCCTTATTCTGCTCTAGCCTCCACATATGAGAAGGACTATTTAACCCTTAATTGTTGAGTCTGGCTTATTTCACTTAGCATGGTTTTCTCCATTTTTGTCCATTTACCATGGAAGGTCATTATTTCATTCTTTATACCTGGGTAAAACTGTTGACAGGTATTTGGGTTGATTTCATGATTTGGCTATTGTGAATTGTCCTGCTATAACTATCAAAGTGGCTGTATTTTAACATTATTCTGATTTTAGTTCTTTTGGATGAATACTAAAGAGCAGGATAGCTGGGTCATATGTGTGTTCTATTCTTCTTTTATTTTAAGTAAACTCTACAATGCTTTCAGATGGTTCTACTAATTTGCAGTCCCTCCAACAATATATGAGTGTACCTTTTCCCCCACATTCTTTCCAGCACTTTTATTATTCATATCCTTGATGACTGCTATAATGACTGGAGGGAAATAAAATCTTTGTGTAGTTTTCATTTGCATTTCCCTGATTACTAGAGATGCTGAACATTTTTTCATATATTTTTGTCTTTGTAGTTCTTCTTTTGAAAAATTTCAGTTTAGTTTTTTTGCCCATTTATTGATTTTTTTTCTGCATTGCATTTTTTGAGTTCTTTATATATTCCACATAAACTTTCCACATAATTAATTAATTCCACATAAAAAGAGTATGTGGCAAAGGTTATCTCCCATTCTGTAGGCTCTCTTTTCACTCTCTTAATCATTTATTTTGCTGTGCAAAACATTTCAATTTAATGGCATACCACATATTGATTCTTGGTTTTATTTCTTGAGTTTTAGAGCTCAACAAGAGTTGAGGAAGTTGGTGCCTGCACCTACATAATGGAGTATTGACCCTATGTTTTCTTCTACCAATTGCAAGGCTTCTGGCTTAATTCCTAAGTCTTTGACCCATTATGATTTGACTTTTGTTGAAGGTCAAAGATAGGGATTTAATTTCATTCTTCTACAGACGGATATCAAGTTTTCCCAGCACCATTTGGTTAAAAAGTCTGTCTTTTCTCCAACATAGACTTTCTTTTTATCTGTTGTAATTAGTTATACATGACAATATAATGCATTTTTGACTCATCATACATAAATGGAGCTTAACTTCTCATTCTTCTGATTGTACTTCATGCACAGTTACATGGGTCCTATAATCATATATGCAAATATGGTAATAATGTTTGTTGTAGTAGAATAATTAATATAGGTAATAATTAATATAGAATAATTCATCCTATTATTCTTCCTTCCCAGATACCCATCCCCTCCCTTCACTTCCCTCTGTCTAAACCAAAGTACCTGTATTCTTCCTTAGTTCCCCCTTTGTGAATTAGCATCTGCACATCAGAGAAAATATGTGGCTTTGGTTCTTCGTTTCACTTAGCATGATATTCTCCAGCTCCATGCATCTACCAGAAAATGCCATAATTTCATTCTTCTTTAAGGCTGCATAATATTCCATTGTGTATGTATATTGCAATTTCCTTATCCATTCATCTGTTGTAGGACACATAGTTTAGTTCCATAATTTAATTATTGTGAATTGAACTGCTATAAACTTTGATGTGGCTGTGTCACTGTAGTATGCTAATTTTAGTTCCTTTGAGTATAAACTGAGGAGTGTGATAACTGCATCAAATGGTGGTTCCATTCCAAGTTTTCTGAGGAATCTCCATAGTGCTTTATATAGTGGTTGTACTAATTTGCAGTCCCACCAGCAATGTATGAATATACATTTCCCCCCACATCCTCACTAACATTTATTGTTCACTTATATTCTTGACAATTGCCATTCTGATTGAAGTGAGATGGAATTTCAGCATAGTTTTGATTTGCATCTCTCTAATTGCTAGAGATGTTGAACATTTTTTTCACATATTTGTTGATCAGTTGTTTTTCTTCTGTGCAGTGTATGTTCAGGTCCTTGGCCCATTTATTTATTTATTTAGTTTTTGGTGTTATGTTGTTTGAGTTCTTTTTATATCCTGGAGATTAATGCTTTATCTGAGGTAAATGTGGTAAAGATTTTTTCCCATTTTGTAGGCTCTCTCTTCATATTATTGATTCCACCATTGGTTTTGGACCTGTTTTTCTAGATACAAGTAAGGAGAACCTGAGATGCATAATGTAATTTTGAAGGTCACAGGAATAAATCATTTAATAATATACTTATGGTACTGCCATTAGACCCTAAAATAATAAGCCCCTGTCCTAACTCATGTTTTGGGTCCCTTGACTATAAGATGATATGTCTAAGTCTATCCATAGCCCTCAAATGTACTTCCAGTCTTCAAGGAGAAGGTGGCAGAATGTGCTGCAATATTGAAAACCCCTAGGACCAAAGGAGCCAAAGAATAGCTATTTTTATGTATATGGAGGGGTGCTATCTTGATGCAAGATAGAATCAGTGTGAAAAAAGAAGGGGTGGCATAGAAAATGAGGTTCAGGACCATAATTTCCTAATTATGTTTGGGTTTGCAATATTTGAAAAGCTCAGCATTCTAAAATTATATTTTGCCTTATAACTAACCAGTTATAAAGTCGAAGGACAACATATATTTGAGTAACAGTTTAACTTTGTTTACAACTTTTAAATACATAAAATTTTTGTAGTTTTTACCCTGGATGCCATCCTATAAATGTCACATGTGGGTCTGCCTCATCAAAGAATTGCATAATGGCTAAAAGTCTTCTATGAGGTTCATCTTTTTAATTTCATAGTATGTCTTAAAATGAATAATCAGAATGAGTAAGTTTTTATTTTAAGTTCACTTTGTTTTTTCATGTTTTAGATTTTCTTCCTTCATTTTATTTATTTTAATTAATTTTTATTTGTTGTAATTGGTTATACATGACAGTAGAATGCATTTTGACACATTGTTCACAAATGGAGCACAACTTTTCATTCCTCTGGCTGTACGTGGTGCTGAGTCACACCAGTAGTGTAATCATGCATGTATATAAGGTAATAATGTCTGCCTCATTATACCTTCCTTCCCATCCCCATTTTCCTTCCCCTCCCCTTACTTCCCTCTGTAAAATCCAAAATTTCTTCATTCTTCCCTACCAGCGCCCCATTATGAGTCAGCATTTGCTTATCAGAGAAAATATTTGGCCTTCAGTTTTTTGGGATTGGCTTATTTAACTTAGCATGATATTCTCTAGTTCCATTGATTTACCTGCAAATGTCATAATTTCATTCTTCTTTAAGGCTGAGTAATAGTCCATTGTGTATATGTACCACATTTTGTTTATCCATTCACCTGTTGAAGGGCACCTAGGTTGGTTCCATAGTTTAACTTTTGTGCATTGAGCTGCCGTAAACATTATGTGGCCATGTCACTGAAATATGCTGATTTTAAGTCTTTTGGGTATAAACCCAGAAGTGGAATTACTTGGACACATGGTAGTACCATTCCAAGTTTTCTGAGGAATCTCCATACTACTTTCTATAATGGTTGCACCAATTTTCAGTCCCACCAACAATGTATGAGTGTACATATTTTCCCACATCCTTGTAAACCTTATTATTGCTGGTATTCTTGATAATTGCCATTCTGACTAGAGTGAGATGGAATCTTAAAGTAGTTTAGATAAGCATCTCTCTAATTGTTAGAGATGATAAACATTTTTTCATATGTTTGCTGATCGGTGGTATCTCTTCTTCTGTGATTTGTCTGTTCAGTTCCTTAGCCCATTTATTGATTGGGTCATTTTTTTTTTGTTACTTTTTTGAGTTCTTTATATATGCTGGAGCTCAGTGCTCTCTCTGAGGTACATATGGTAAAGATTTTCTCCCATTCTGTAGGCTCTGTCTTCATGTTATTGATTGTTTCTTTTGCTGAGAATAAGATTTTTGTTTGAATCCATCCTAATTATTGATTATTTTTTCTTATGTTTTGATTCATTGTGCACAAATGGGGTACAACTTTTCATTTCTCTGGTTTCACACGAAGTAGAGTACAACCATTTCTATAATCATACATGTACATAGGTAATGATATTTGTCTCATTCCATTATCTTTCCTTACTCCCTACCCCTCCCTGTTATGTATCAACTTCCTCTTATCAGAGAAATATTTGGCCTTTGGTTTTTTGGGATTAGCTTATCTCACTTAGCATGATATTCTACAACTCCATCCATTTATCTGAAAATGCCATAATTGTATTCTTTATGGCTGAATAATATTCCATTGTGTATATATACCACAGTTCCTTTATCCATTCATTAATTGAAGGGCATCTAGGTTGATTTCCCACTCTAGCTACTGTGAATTGAGCTCTATAAATATTGATGTGACTTCGTCACTGTAGTATGCTAATTTTAAGTCCTTTGAGTACAGGCCAAGGAGTAGGATAGCTGGGTCAAATGGTAGTTCCATTCTAAGGTTTTTAAGGAATCTCCACACTGCTTTCCAAAGTAGCTCCACCAATTTGCAATCCTACCAGCAATGTATGAAAGGTACACTCATTTATTGATACTTAATTTTACTTCATGTGCTTTTGGGGTCTTATTAAGAAAGACAGTTCCTAAGTTCACATGTGGAGATGTGGGTGGACATTTTCTTCTATTAGGCACAGGAATTCTGTTCTAGTGCCTAAATCCTTGATCCACTTTGAGATTATTTTTGCACAGGGTGAGAGATAGGGGTTTAATTTCATTTTGCTACATATTGATTTCCAGTTTTCCCAGCACCGATGGTTGAAGGTTATCTATTCTCCATTGCATGTTTTTTGGTGCCTTTGTCTAATATGAGGTAACTGTATTTATGTCAAGTGTCTCTGTGTCTTCTATTCTGTGCCATTGGTCTACAAGGCTGTTTTGGTGCCAGTACCATACCATTTTTATTACTATGGTTCTGTAGAATAATTTAAGGTCAGGTATTGTAATGGTTCCTGCTTTAGTCTTCTTGCTAAGGATTGCCTTGGTTATTCTGGGTCTTTTATTTTTCCAAATGAATTTCATAATAGCTTTTTCTAGTTCTATGAGGAATTACATTGGGATTTTAGTAGGAATTGCATTAAATCTGTAAGGTGCTCTTGGTAGTATGGCCATTTTGCCTATCCAAGAGCATGGGAGATATTTCCATCTTCTACAGCCTTCTTCAATTTCTTTCTTTAGTGTTCCCTAGGTTTCAGAATGAGTAAGTTTTAAACTAACTTTCTTTTGTGATGTTAAATATATGCAAGCAGGTAGGAGGGAACAGTAGTAGAAAAGTGCCATAAAGGGGTAAGAGTACCATAAAGAGAAAATAAGTTTTATCCCTAGTTCTGTTAATTTTATAAGTACATGTGTTATGTGTATTTGCTTATTTTACATATGCCTGTTAAATCTATGCTAAGAAAAAATCGGTATAACAAAGCATAATTGAAATAAATAAAGTCTAGCCTTCACTGTACCCAAACATCATTTGGAAGGTCAGGCATATAGGCAAAACTATTATATAAAAATTATTTCTTTGAAATAGTTTTCCATTTAAATTGCAATATTTATGAAATGACTATTATAGAAAAATCTGTGCTTATATATAAGCAAGACTGATCAATGTCTAAAAAATGTCTCATTTGGTTTCTCTGGCATTCTTAATAACAAGAGCAAGTATGAAAATTTTGCTTAATCAGAATATACTATCTCATTTTTTTTATTATAAACACATGTGATACATATTGTTTCTCTATTTGTACATTGAGTCAAGGCATACCAATTGTGTAATCATAAATTTACATAGGGTAATGTTCTTTGATTCATTGTTATTTTTTTCCTTCCCCCCACCCCTCCCACCACTCTTTTCCCTCTATACAGTCCTTCCTTCCTCCATTCTTGCCACCATCCTTAACCCTAACCCTAAACCTAACACTAACCCTAACGCTAACACCTCCCACCCCCCATTATATGTCCTCATCTGCTTATCAGCGAGAGAATTTGTCCTTTAGTTTCTTGAGATTGCCTTATCTCACTTAGCATGATATTCTCCAATTTCATCCATTTGTCTGCAAATGCCATAATTATATCATTTCTTATGACAGACTAATATTCCATTGTACACACTTTCTTTAACCATTCATCAATTGAAGGGCATCTAGGTTGGTTCTACAATCTGGTTTTGGTGAATTGAGCAGCAATGAACATTGATGTGGCTGTATCTCTGTAGTATGCTGATTTTAAGACCTTTGGGTATAGGCCAAGGAGTGGGAGAGCTGGGTCAAATGGTGGTTCCATTCCAAGCTTTCTGAGGAATCTCCACACTGCTTTCCAGAGTGGCTGCACTAAGTTGCAACCCCACCAGCAATGTATGAGTGTACCTTTTTCCCCACATCCTCGCCAACACCAATTGTTGCTTGTGTTCTTGATAATCGCCATTCTAATTGGGGTGAGATGAAATCTTAGGGTAGTTTTGATATTCATTTCTCTTATTACTAGAGATGTTGAACATTTTTTCATATATCTGTTGATTGCTTGTAGATCTTCTTCTGTGAAGTGTCTGTTCATTTCCTTAGCCCATTTGTTGATTGGATTATTTGTATTCCTGGTGTAGAGTTTTTTGAGTTCTTTATAGATTCTGGAAATTAGCGCTCTCTCTGAAGTATGAGTGGCAAAGATATTCTCCCACTCTGTAGGCTCTCTCTTCACATTACTGAGAATTTCCTTTGCTGAGAGAAAGCTTTTTAGTTTGAATCTATCCCAGTTGTTCATTCTTGCTTTTATTTCTTGTGCTATGGGAGTCCTGTTAAGGAAGTCTCACCCTAAGCCAACAAATTGAAGATTTGGACCTAATTTTTCTTTTTTAAGATGCAAGGTCTCTGGTCTGATTCCAAGGTCCTTGATCCATTTTGAGTTGAGTTTTGTGCAGGGTGAGAGATAGGGGTTCAATTTCATTCTGTTGCATATGGTTTTCCAGTTTTCCCAGCACCATTTGTTGAGGAGGCTATCTTTTTTCCATTGCATATTTTTGGTCCCTTTGTCTAGTATGAGAAAACTGTATTTATTTGGGTTTGTGTCCATGTCCTCTATTCTGTACCATTGATCTACCTGTCTATTTTGGTACCAATACCATGCCGTTTTTGTTACTATTGCTTTGTAGTAGAGTTCAAGATCTGATATTGCGATACCCCCTGCTTCGCTCATTCTACTGAAGATTACTTTAGCTATTCTGGGTTTTTTATTCTTCCAGATGAATTTCAAATTGCTTGTGCTATTTCTGTAAGGTACATCATTGGGATTTTAATTGGAATTGCATTGAATCTGTATAGAACTTTAGGTAGTATGGTCATTTTGACAATATTAATTCTGCCTATCAAAGAACATGGGAGATCTTTCCATCTTCTAAGGTTTTCTTTAATTTCTTTCTTCAGTGCTCTGTAGTTGTCATTGTATAGTTCTTTCACCTCTTTTGTGAGATTGATTCCCAAGTATTTTATTTTTTTTGGTGCTATTGTGAATGGAGTAGTTTTACTAAATTTTCTTTCTGAAGATTCATCACTTATGTATAAAAATTCATTGGATTTATGAGCATTGATCTTGTAACCTGCTATTTTACTGAATTCACTTATGAGTTCTAAAAGTTTTCTGGTGGAATTTCTCAGTTCCTCTAAATATATAATCATGTCATCAGCGAACAGGGATAGTTTGAGTTCTTCTTTTCCAATTCGTATTCCTTTAATTTCTTTGGTTTGTCTAATTGCACTGGCTAGAGTCTCAAAACGATGTTGAATAGAAGTGGTGAAAGAGGGCATCCCTGCCTTGTTCCAGTTTTTAGGGGGAATGGTTTCAGTTTTTCACCATTTAGAATGATATTGGCCATGGCTTAGCGTACATGGACTTTACAATGTTAAGGAATGTTCCCACTACCCCAATTTTTTCTAGTGTTTTGAGCATGAAGGGATGCTGTATTTTATCGAATGCTTTTTCTGCATCTATCGAAATAATCATGTGATTCTTAGCTTTAAGTCTGTTGATATGGTGAATGACATTTATTGATTTCTGGATGTTGAACCAACCTTGCATCCCTGGGATGAAACCCACTTGATCATGGTGCACTATCTTTTTAATATATATTTGTAGGCGATTTGCTAAAATTTTGTTGAGAATTTTTGCATCGATGTTCATTAAAGATATTGGTCTGAAATTTTTTTTTCTTGATGTGTCTCTGTCTGGTTTAGGTATCAGGGTGATATTGGCTTCATAGAATGAGTTTGGGAGGGTTCCCTCCTCTTCTATTTCATGGAATACTTTCAGGAGTATTGGAATGAGCTCTTCTTTAAAGGTTTTGTAGAACTCGGCTGAGAACCCATCTGGTCCCGGACTTTTCTTTGTTGGTAGGCTTTTGATGACCTCTTCTATTTCATTGCTTGAAATTGATTTATTTAAGTTTTGTATGTCCTCCTCGTTCAGTTTAGGTAATTCATATGTCTCTAGAAACTTGTTGATGTCTTCGAGGTTTTCTGTTTTCCTTGTTCATTGCAAATATTAGTAATTTGATTTTTATCCCTCTTTCTCTTTGTTAGTGTGGCCAAGAGTTTATCAATTTTGTTCATTTTTTCAGGGAACCAACTATTTATTTTGTTAATTTTTCTGATTGTTTCTTTTGTTTCAATTTCGTTGATTTTGGCTCTAATTTTAAATATTTCCTGTCTTCTACTACTTTTGGTGTTGTTCTGCTCTTCTTTTTCTAGGGCTTTGAGCTGTAGTGTTAAGTTGTTTATTTGTTGATTTCTACTTCTTTTGTTGAATGCACCCCATGAAATGTATCTTCCTCTAAGAACTGCTTTCATAGTGTCCCAGAGATTTTGATATGATGTGTCTTTGTTCTCGTTTACTTCTAAGTATTTTTTTTATTTCCCTCCTGGTGTCTTCTGTTATCCATTCATCATATAATAGCATGTTATTTAATCTCCAGGTATTGGAGAAGTTTGTGTTTTTTATTCTGTCATTTATTTCTAATTTCAATCCATTATGATCTGATAGAGTACAAGGTAGTATCTGTATCTTCTTGTATTTGCTAATAGTAGCTTTGTGGCATAAAATATGGTCTATTTTAGAGAAGGATCCATGTGCTGCTGAGAGGAAAGTATATTCGTTCTTCGTTGGATGGTATATTCTATATATGTCGGTTAAGTCTAAACTGTTGATTGTGTTATTGAGATCTATGGTTTCTTTATTCTATTTTTGTTTGGACAATCTATCCAGTGGTGAGAGACGTGTGTTAAAATCGCCTAGTATTATTGTGTTGTGGTCTGTTTGATTTCTGGAATTAAGAAGGATTTGTTTGGCGTATGTGGATGAGTCACTGTTTGGGGCATAGATATTTATGATTGTTATGTCTTGCTGATTTATGCTTCACTTAAGCAGTATGTAATGTCCTTCTTTATCCCTTCTGACTAATTTTGGCTTGAAGTCCACATTATCTGAAATGAGGATGGATACTCCTGCTTTTTTGCTGTGTCCTTGTGCATGGTATGTTTTTTCCCATCCTTTCACCTTTAGTCTATGGGTATCTCTTTCTATGAGATGAGTCTCTTGCAGGCAGCATATTGTTGGATTTTTCTTTTTAATCCCATCTGCCAGTCTATGTCTTTTGATTGATGAGTTCAGGCCATTAACATTCAGGGTTATTATTGTGATATGATTTGTATTCCCAGTCGTGTGACTCATTTTTGTTTTTTGACATGATTTGGTTTCTCCTTTATTTGGCTATTCCTTTAGACTAGTTCCTCCTGTTGCTGATTTGCATCATTGTTTTTCATCTCCTCCTCATGGACTATTTTGCTTAGAATGTTCTGTAATGCCAGCTTTCTTTTTGTAAATTCCTTTAGCTTTTGTTTATCATGGAAGGATTTTATTTCATCATCAAATCTGAAAGTAAGTTTTGCTGGGTATAAGATACTTGGTTGGCATCCGTTTTCTTTCAGGGGTTGGTAAATGTTGTTCCAGGCCCTTCTAGCTTTTAGGGTCTGGGTTATAAAATCTGCTGATATTCTTATTGGTTTCCCCCTGAATGTAATTTGATTCTTTTCTCTCGTGGCCTTTAAAAGTCTGTCTTTATTTTGTATGTTAGGTATTTCATAATGATGTGCCTTGGTGTGGGTCTGTTGTATTTTGTATATTTGGAGTCCTATAAACCTCTTGTACTTGGTTTTCCATTTCATTCTGCAGATTTGAGAAATTTTCTGATATTATTTCATTGAATAGATTGTTCATTCCTTTGGTCTGTTTTCTAAGCCTTCCTCAATCCCAATAAGTCTTAAATTTGGACTTTACATGATATCCCATAATTCTTGTAGATTCTCTTCATGATTTCTTACCATCTTCTCTGTTTGGTCAACTTTGTTTTCAAGATTAAATATTTTATCTTCAATGTCTGAGGTTCTGTCTTCCAGATGTTATATCCTATTGGTTATGCTTTCTATGGAGTTTTTTACTTGGTTTATTGTTTCCTTCATTTCAAGGATTTCTGTTTGTTTTTTTGTTTTTCCAGTATCTCTCTTTATTGAAATGATCTCTTGCTTCCCATATTTGCTCCTTTAACTGTTGATTGGTGCGATCATTTAATGCCTGCATTTGCTCTTTCATCTCCTCATTTGCTTCCCTGTTTGTTTTAATTGTGTACATTCTGAACTCCCTTTCTGACATTTCTTCTGCTGTGCTCTCATTGGGTTTTATTGATATAGTATCTAGGTTGTTTGGGACATTTTCTTCCCTTGTTTTCTCATATTGGTCAGATATCAGTGGGACTCTGAGTTATTGCAGATTTCCTCTTTGGCTTATAGTGTCCCTGTAGATTTCAGTAACCTGAAATCTTGGAGAAACTTGATAATGCAGTGCTTCCAAAGAAAGCTGCCCCTAGCCCACTACCGGTTCAAGGACTTGGAGCTGGTTCTGTGTGGAAAGGCTCTTACTGGGGAGCCTGCTACAAGAAGCTGGCTGTGTGGAAGGAGTCCACTGCTTGAGGGAGCAGGGCTATCTGGGGAAGACTCTAGCTGCCCTGCCCTGCTCTGAGAAGCTGCCCCTGTCCAGGCCTGCCGCCCGGGCCGGCCTTCACCCGGTGGGGAGACTCATCCCATGGCTCTATTTTAGTCCAAGTCTCTCAATGCTTCCCCTTCTTGAATCCTGGGTCCTGGAGCGACAGGAGATGCAGTCACCCTCAGGTCTGCCATCTTGGATCACCCCTACTATCTCATTTAAAAGGTTAATTCCTTATATTTAGAAAGAGTGCCTCTGAGGCACAACTTAGAGAATAGGAGTTAATATGTAAAGTCCAAATGCACTAGGTATGTATGGCAGGCGGATCCCAATTTCAAGGCCAACCTCAGCAATTTCATGAGACCTCATCAACTTAGTAAGACCCTGTTCCAAAATAAAAAGGGCTGGGGATGTACCTCAGTGGTAAAGCACTACTGGGTTCTGATACCACTGTTGACCGGTGACGAGTTCTGCTCCCTCTAATGTTGAAGTTTGAACACTAGAGAAGCATGCCAAGGCAAGCATATTAAGCAGGTTTTATTTAAAAGTAGTAATCATACAGACTTCTCCCGGGAGGGAGAAGAGGGCCATGGTTGATGTTCTAAAGTCCCCAAGAAGTGAGCCACTCTACATCTTTTATAGATTAAGGTCTTTTTTATTCTCCAGTCTCTCCCCCCTTATCTCTCCTTCCTACCTAAGTAACTAAGCCTGGTTTTGCATAAAGTGAGAAGTGATGGGCAGGGGGAGGGCCAAGGTGATTCATGCAGGTGGGGGCGGGGCATTAATTAGCATCTCCTTGCTCGAAGTCCTTGATAAAGGCAGGTAAATTTGGTAATCAATGGGCTCCGGATATCCTTGACATTCCATTCTTCCAGGGGCAGTCTCCAACTTACAGAGGCCAATGGCTTTCACGGCCTTCATTTCCTTGATTTGACCCCATCCCCTATTTGTACACTAACTACCTGTCCCCAATTCTGGCTTCAGTTCCATCTCCAGTACAAAAAAAAAAAAAAAAAAAAAAAAATTAAACAGAAAGGAACTACAGACATTGTTCTAATGGGGCACAATGTTGAATATGATAATGAAATGCAGTTAAGTAATTATCACTTCCAGAAAGTTTTGGATTGGGGTTTTCCTATTTTGTGACTTAAAAATAATCAACTTGTGAAAGTTGTTTGCAGGTAAAATTGGATGAAAAGAATTAACTCACATTCAGGTTTAGATCCCAAAGTTCAGAAGTGCCTGATCTAGAAAGAAAGAACTAGTCAGTGTTGTCACCACTATCATGTTAGCTGGCACCTTGTTATCTAAAGCAAATGACAAAATGAAGACGACAACCCTTTTGCGAAAGCTGATAATTCATACCTGCTAAACTCTATTATCTTCACATTTTGGTTAAAATAACTTGCAAATAACAGATGGAGAATTGATCATAGCAATTTTGTCTTCAAGAGTAATTAGCATACCAGATGCAGTATCTGAATGTGTGAAGGGAGAATGTGGTGAATATTAGTTAAAAATTAGCAACTAAAACTTGTTAAACGTTTTAAAAAATTGAGGGTGTTATAGGTACATGTGTCTGTGCTGGAATGTCATGTGTCACTTCCTTTCTTCACATCCTGACCTGGTCCTATAGAAAAATTCCAATCACTTTTGAAGAGGAGAATTAATTCTGTATTTATAGACTTGTAGAAAACTAAGCACCAGGGGAAATAATTATCATGCATTGATTCTGTATAAGATAATTTTAAATTAAATATGATTATTAAGGACATTGAAGACAATAAGTAACTCACAATTCCTGCAAAAATAGTTATTTTAAATTAACTCCTACCTGTTTAATGCACCAAAATTATATTATATTATGAACCTCTTTCCTTTTGTTTTGGCCTCCTAGTTTTGGCAAGGCATAATATATGCAATTTTCTTTTGTGCCATTTCCCTGTGTGTGTGTGTGTGTGTGTGGTTATATAAGAGGTATGCTCACAAAGTATGTGGTTATAAATATAAGTATACATACAACTTGCTAAAATTCAGCCTCGTGTGAGCTAAGAATCTTGTACCCATGTAGAGATCTCCAAAAATTATTCATCAGACTTTCTGTGCTGGCTTTACTCTGCTCAGAATCAGGTTGTCTTTAAACCTCATCCTTAAAAATGTCAATCTTACAAGAATTTCCCAAGTTGATGCCTGAGAGAATATATGAATTATCTGAAGGGTATGTCCATCATTAGAATAACCCTTAGTCTAATGTCTAACCATCATTATGGCCATCATTAGAATAATCCTTACCTGTCCTTCTACACTTTGAATCCTTGCAAAATTCAGTCCTTCTCATTTTTACTTCACAAATTAGCTCTTCATCTTTATATGACTCTAGGTTCATCTTTACACATACAAATAGTCATTAATGTATTCAACTAACCATTTATTTCTAACAATGGTTCTGAAAGCAATTTCCATAAAATAATTTCCAATCAAATGCCAATAATATACAAGATGCTAACCAAAAATCCTAGAAGTGGTTTTGTATTAATCTAATAATGAAATAAAAGCTTTTTTTGTTTTTTGGAAAAACTTTAAGATTAAATTTCCATAACATTAACAACACCATTTTAAAGTCTAAAACTCAGCAGATTTTAGCACTTTCACAAAGTTAATCAATCCCAAAATATTGCCACCACACCATGGAGAAATCCTATACTTCTTAGGAATTCATCTCTAATGTTAAAAATACTAAATCTAACAATCCATGTGCATAATATGTCTTTTTGGTCCTATGTATCTTTATTAATTTCTTTTGACAACGTTTTGTGGCTTTTGCCTTCTTGGTTAAGTTTATTACTAAATATTTTATCTTTTTAATGTTATTATTAATTGAAATATTTTCTTTTCAATTATTAATTTTTAATTTATATAAATGCAAGCGATTTTTGCATGTTGACTTTGTATTGTGCAATTTGCTGAATTTACTCATTTATTTACTTTTAAGTTCTAATAAACTTCTGTGAAATCTTTTAAGTTTTCAAACAAAACATTCAATTTGGATGTCTTTTATGTTTCTTACCTAATGTTACTTATTAGGACTGCCAATACTCTGCTGAATAAAAGGAGTAAAAGTGAGGATTGTTGATGTATTTCTACTTTTAGAGGAAAAGCTTTCAGTCAGCTCTTTCTACTAAAATATCGTCTGTGTTAGGAAAAAATAAAAAAATGCAAAAATGCATCACCAGATGTTAGGGACAGTTGTGGTTCGCAGATAGCTCCCAGAAAAACGCTCTGCAGACACGAGGTCTCACACAAGGGACTTTATTTATGCGGTCTGCTCAGGGAGAAAAGAAGGAGCGAAAGAGAAAGATGGTATGTGGCTTCTCCCAGATATTGGAATCAGGCGGGCTGGGAGGAAGCAATCGTGGAGGAGAATTCTTGCAGGCCAATAGCATGTTAGGACATAACGTGAGAGGCAGCAAGATGGCGGCAGTGTAAGCCGGAAATTCCTGATACATAAGAGGCAGATTGACAGGTGGTGGGAAGGCTGGAAATTCCTATAACGGAAAAGGCGGGTGGAGCGCAGATTGACAAGTGATTGGGAGGCGGGAAATTCCTGTAACGGGAAAGGCGAGCGGCTTTATACCTTACAGTCCGGAAGGTTTTTGCACATTTTTTTTCTCTGTTGAGGTATCTTTCTTCAATTATTATTTTTATTTTTTTGATTTTGAGGTAGTTTTCATAATCCTTGTAGTTTTGATTATGAAATTTTTTAAAATTTCCAAAACAATGTTAAATTCATCAAATTCTTAATTTGCATCATTTGAGATGACCATGTTTTATCTTCTCCTTTATGCTAATATGTTATACTGAGAGATTTTGTTGAACTTCATGTCCTACTATATAATCATTCAATATGGTATTGAATTTGGTTCAGTGTTATTTTACATTGATATTCATAAGGGATTGTGGTATATAGTTGTTTTTTTTTTTTTTTTTTTTTTTTTTTTTTTTTTTTTTTTCCTATGTAGTGGCAGCCTGGTTTCTTCCTATGGATTTGGTAGAAAGGTAATACTGGCTTTGTAAAATGAGTTAGGAAATATCTCCTCCTTTCTAAATTTTTGAAAGAATTTGAAGAGGATTGGACTTAATTTTTCTTTAAATGTTGGTAGAATTCACTGGTGAAATCCTTTGGTTCTGGACGTTTCTTTGCTGAGAAACTTTGATTACAGATCCAATCCTCTTTCTAGTTACAGTCTATTCAAAGTTTCAGTTTCTTCAATATTCATTCTTGGAAAGTTATGTATTTCTAGGAATTTTTTCATTTCAACTAGATTACCCAATAATTTTGGCGTAGAAAACCAAGTACATAATAGTGCTTTTTAACTCTTTTCATTCAAAAATTTAATTATAATGTCCACACTTTTATACCTGATTTCAGCTGCATGGGTTTTCTCTTATTTTTAGTCAATTTAAATAAAGGTTCATCAATTTTTTTTACCTTTTGGAAGAATCAACTCTTAGTTTCTTTGATACTATTATTTTTTTTATTCTCTATTCTGTTTATCTTATAATCTCTGTTATTTCCTTCTTCATGCTAATTTTGGGTTTAGTTTGCTCTTCTTTTTCTAATTCATTAAGTGTGTGCTTTAAGATCTCTCCCTTTTCTGTGGTGTTGGAGAGGGAACCCAGGGCCTTACACATTTCAGGCAAGTGCTCTACCACTGAGCTACTCCCCCAAGCCTAAATATTCTTTCTATTTTAATATAAGCTAACATTTTTCCTTAGCTATTCTCTTATCTTATTCCATAGGTAATATCTTGCTCCCATGATTGTGCATGTCTCCAGTTCTAGAATTTTTGTATACTGGAGACTGCCACTGCTTCTTGGGTCTTAACTAGATTGATATCATAGCTATGGTGAACCATGCTAACATTCTCTTGTGATCTCTAAGTTTGATAGGACATAAAGAATTTCCTTTGGAAGTTTGTCATTGGACTAGAGTGTTACAAACAATCTCCTCAATTTTCTTTTCATATGAAGAAATGGAATTCAAAATTGAGCTGTTTCCTTCTTTATTTTTTAAATTTTGTACTTGAATACGTTATTTTTCTTGAGTATGATGTAAAAGAAAGAACAGGAACCTAGGATAAGTTAGAAATAGTTCTGTAAATCTGATGAAGTTTACAGTCTTAAAACTCATACCCATATTTTTAAATATTTTAAATATATCATAGAAAATTTTTTTTGCCTAACTTTTTTTTTAATCACAATGACAGAATGCTAATTATGTTTTGATGTAAATGTTGAAAGAATGACTATTTTTTTTTTTTTTTTTTTTTGGTACCCAGGGTTGAACTCAGGGGCACTCAAGCACTGAGCCACATCTCTATCCCTGTTTTGTGTTTTATTTAGAGACAGGGTCTCACTGTGTTGCTTAGGGTCTTGCTTTTGCTGAGGCTGGCTTTCAACTCGTGATCCTCCAAGTCACTGGGATTATAGGCATGTGCCACCATGCCTGGCTATGAGCTAAACTTTTTTGAAATGATTTTAATATGTTTTTCTTTATAAAGTAACTGTTTACAATGTTGTAAGAGTTGCCCTCTTCTGAATGCACCATTGCACATTAGCAAGATGATAGACAGTGTATGTAAAAATGCTGTGGACTTTCCTACTGTTAAGGCACTATTCTCAAATTCCCAAATAAATCTCTGTGTCTTTTTAAAGTGAAAACAAGGGCTTTATTGCTGGCGGGGATCAAGAGAACACAGATGAAGCAGTTCTGCAACACTCCACCCGGACTTGGGGTAGGAACAAGCATATAAGGCTTAAAACCACAAAGAATTGGGAGAGCAGGAGAGGCAATTATAATCACAAGATACATTTTATAAGTGGAAAAGTACCAGCCTACAGGTTCTCAGAAATTATATTTTTAGAAGAGCAGAACCTACAATCTCAGAAAAACAATCTTGCATTAGTTACATAGAGCAAGGATACTGTGGTTAGTGTGCAAGTGAGTGGGGATGGAGGTGTTTGTCTTCTATGCCAGTGGGTTCATGTGGAAGGGGACCAATTTCACACAGGGTGATGCATTGGAACAAAATGGGGTATGTATGATTCAACATTCAGACCATAACATTCCCCCCTTTTCTAGAAACAATCAAATCCTTTATTCTTCATCTATGTTGGCTTTGGGGCAATAATAGCTGTGCATATAAATCAGTTTAACAGAAGAAATATGTTGCTTTTGATAAGTCAGTTTCAGACACAAGGGATGATGAGCAATCCTATGAACATTAGGACTACAGGTCCAGCTAGGTCTGTGAGGAGAGTAGTTAACCAGGGATTCCATTTGTACCATCTCTGGAATCAGGACTCTCTTTATTTTGCTTCTTGATATCTCCTGTGTATATTTTCTCTTACTTTGGCAAGGGAACTTTTAATAATTCCAGATTTATTGGTATAAAAACAGCAGGCTTCTCCCAGGGCCATACATATTTCTCCTTAGGACACAAACAATAGGTCTAGACCCCTTCTATTTTGAAGTATGACTTCTGCCAGAGATTGAACCTGTTCATGTAAATGATCAAGAACTTGTTCAATATGGCCTGAATCTATGTTTACTTCGTGGGATAGGTGAGAGAGCCCTTGTTCTCCTTTTATTAGTACTGCTGTTCTAACCACAGTTGATCCTACTACACCTAACTCTATTAGGGCCAGAATAAAATTGGGAATGACTCTTTTGATTCTGTGATTTATATTTTGAACATTTCCCGTTGAGAGGCGATGAGTTCCCTCTGGTCCCTTATAAACATAGACCTGGGATGATAACACATACACAATGATACAAAAAACTGGGTAATGAGTAAGGAAAATGCAGGAAGACACCCAATGTCACATGCAAACCAAGTTCCTTTAGGAACAAAATAGAACATAGTAGAGTTTCTAGTAATATTATACGAGCAAACATCCATGGGGAAGTTGACCCCCATTTACCTAAGTTAGGGAAGATAAGGCAAGTATCATTTCCTGACAAGTCCCCCAGGGTGAGGTGTGGTCCAGGATTGACAAAATTAGGTTTACTTTGGATTAGGAGCATTTGAGTTGATCTGACTCCTACAAAATAAGAAGGTTTGAACTTAAGACACAATTAGGTTTACTTTGGATTAGGGGCATTTGAGTTGATCTGACCCCTACAAAATAAGAAGGTTTGAACTTGAGACACAATTAGGTTTACTTTGGATTAGGGGCATTTGAGCTGATCTGACCCCTACAAAATAAGAAGGTTTGAACTTGAGACACAACCAACAGTCATTGGCTAATGCTGGCCAAGACTGGTTAATAATATTTAGGAGAGCACACACAAAGTGTGGAATAAGTTGGATCCCTGGGGTTGTTTAAGGTGACTTGGTGGAGACAGATGGGAAAGAGCCTTTATATTGGGAGCCCCTTGGTCATAATCATAGAAAAGAGGGGATGGTAGATCTACTAGGGGTCTGGTAGATCTTCTGGGGACCATAGGGATATTTCCATTCTTTTCTTTGGAAGGTTAAAAGTCCCCCATTATCATATCCTACTTGGTATATTTGGATTCCTCAAGTATATCCAGTGTGGAATATATAATGTACAGGTTACATGATTCTGACTCTTAAAAGGGCCATCAGGGGAAAGTTAGGTGAATTTTCTGTCCAGATCTAAAGTCAAGTTGTATCATTAGGTCCACATTTATAGGTGGCTATTTTGACACAAGATCAGAAGGGAAATTAAAAATGAGAGAGATCCCTACACTCAGGTGTAGGTGAATCATAGGAGATATATATATATATATCATGCCACCTTAAGCTATAAGGATTGCCAGTAAATTAGGAAACTGTCATCCAAATGCACAGTTACAGTTAGTAATGACTTATTCAGGTCTGTCTGATCTGGTCTAGGAATTCATCCATCCTCTTGTGCTAGAATTCCAAGGGGAGAAGACATGGTAAAATTGTACCTGGGGAGTTCAGCAGCCTAGGCTTTAGGAAACAATCCAAGCAAATGAAAAAATATGATTAGCATTTTTTTTCAGTTTCATCTTTAGAGGATGGATAGGGTCTCAGTGGGTGGTCCATTCCTCTGCAGGAGGTGTCTTTGTGAGCTTCACTCTGGTATGATGAATTCATGCAGTGAGTCCGTCCACCTTTATGGCTGTCGGGTGATCAGGATGATGGAGTAAGGACCTCTCCAGTTGAGTGTCAATCCTTCCTTTTGGAACTGTTTGATGTAGATGTTGTTTTCTGGCTAGAAAGGTTGTTGGAAACCAGTGGTCTCTCGGGGTTGGTTCTCACCAAGGAATCTATAAACCTTTTCTTGTATCTGCTGGAGAGACTTAAGGTAGTTAACAAGACATTGGTGGCTGGTTTCAGCCAAATGAATATCAGATACCTGTGGGAGCAAAGGGGGTGATCTCCCATACATGATCTCAAAGGGAGAAAGATTTCCCTTGTAAGGGGTGTATCAGGCCTGCAAAAGAGCAATGGGCAAAAGCATTGGCCACAGAGCACTGGTCTCTAATGCAGACTTACTGAGCGTACTCTTTAGGGTCCATTCATGTGCTCAACTTGCCCAGAACTTTGGGGCCAGTAAGCACAATGAAGCTTCCAGTCTATGTTTAAAACCTTTGATGTTCCTCATGCTATGGCTACAGTGAATGCTGGCTAGTTATCGGATCCTATGGTAACAGGCTGTCCACGAGTGGTATGATCTCATTGAGCAGAAATTTTGTCACAGTTCAGGCAGTCTGTATTTGGTACAATATATTTCTGGTCAACCTGAGAAAGTAGCCACAAAAATGAGGAGATATTTATAAACATTGGAAGGAGGTCTTACCTCAGCAAAGTCAACTTCTCAGTGGTCTTCAGGCAGTTCACCTCATTTATGGACCCCAGGGTGGGTCCTCCTTCAGGCTGGACATTGCTCAGAGATGTCATGGGCTATTTACTTTAGTCCTGGGAAATAGTATGTTTTTGGATAAAAAGTCAGTTAATTTGTTCTTTCCCCAGTGGGTAGCTGCATGTAAATACAGTTTTAATGTTTTCCCCAAGGCTCAGGGAATCATGAGACTGGAGTCAGGCAGGGTCCACCTGTCTTCTGATTTTGTTCTCCCCTTTTCTTTAGTCTTCTCTTTTTTTTGGTAGATAGTGTGGGAGAGAAGGAAGGCTGGTTTGGGGATATAAAGTCAGAGCAGACACTGTGATTGGTTCTGGTTTGTTGTCCAGGACCACTCGTTAGGCTCTCTCAATGGGAAAATTATTGCCTCTGTCTCCTTTTTGGTGACCCCAGCAGCAAATGGCAGGCACCTGCTTAATTTCCTTTCATTTCCACATAACGGAAACTACAGAATTTCTTGTAAGACACTTCTAGGGATAATAAATTTCATAACCTTTTTCTATGGTAATGACTTCATTTCTTTCATTTTTGAAGGATATTTTGACCACATAGCATTTTTGTTTTCTTGAGAATTATTTATCTTTAAACACTTTAAATAATATCTTTTAATATCTTTCTGATCTCCATGTTTTTTGTTGAGAAATTAGTTGCTAATATTATTGAAAGTCCTCTCTCTGTAAAGTGGATGTTTCTAAGATTGTTTGTCTTTGACCTTTAATGGCTTGATTACAATGTGATTTTTTGATGTGTCTCTGATTTTTTTTCTGCTTGGAGTTTATTAAATTTTCAAATGATTATAGTGATGCCTTTTATCAAATTTAGAAGAACTGGGTCAATATTTATTAAACACATTCTCTACTTCTTTTTTTTTTTTCTCTCTTAATAGCATTCCAATTATGTGTTTGCTTTAATAGTTGATGGTATCCTATGGGTCTTTAGGCTCTGGTAATTCATATTTTAGCTCCAGGATTTCTATTTGGTTCCTTCTCTATAAATCTATCTATTATTGAGACATTGTATTCCTGGTTTCCTATAAATTTTTACCCATTTTTTCGTTTAGAGTCTTAAGAAATTTAGAATACTTAGAGTATTTTTCTAGTAACTTCAATGTCTGTAATTCCAAAGAGGTGTTTGTTAATTTATTGATTTCTTTCCTTTACATGTATGATTTTTTTTTAAAACTGGGCATTTTGACAATTCAATATGACTATTCTGAAAATAAGATCATTCTACTTCTCTAAGATTTGTTTTCATTTGTCCTTTATAGATGTTTGCTGCTTTAGTGACTTTTGCAAAATATTTTTTAAAGGATGTATTCTTGTATATTGTTGGGACTAATGACACGTTAACTAACTCAGGGTGACTCCTTACTCCCTGGCAAGTGAGCAAGATCAAGGCTTCAAAGGCGGTTTCAATAGTTAATAACAATAAATCGACCACCGTCAGGGATTGGTTAACAACAGTTCCACGAACGGGATCAACTCATGCTTGCCATATAGTCCTATAAGGACTCTCACCTGAGTGAACCCCCGTGCCTTGCTGACCTTTAAGCTGATTGGTTCCCACCTAGCCTCCACCCTACATAAAAGCTGTGTGACTTCCTCAATAAACGAGTTCCTGCCATGACTGGTGTCCCTGATGCTTCTGATTGTTCTCCACCCTGAGGGCTGGGTGCGGGCGGTCAGTCGCCCCTACCTTTCCCTGTCTGACTTTGTTGGAAAGTGTACTCTTCCCTTGTTGCTGGTCGAGAAGAGCAAGGGGGTTTAAGACCCGACAGTATATGTTTTCTGAAGTCTCTTTTCCATTAGGTTGACTCAGATTTCCCTAAAAAGCCATATCAAAAAAAAAAAAGGAATTATAAAATATATTTTAAAAAACAGAAAAAAAAAGAATAAGACAAGAGAGAAAAGAGAGGAGAGTTAAGGGAAGGAGAAGGAAGAAGTGGGAAAGGAAGAAAAAAGAAAGGAAGAGGAGGCAAGATACTCTCCAAGTTTTTGCAGATAAACCATGTCAGGATTCTCCTGAAATACTTACCCAGACTGTTTACACTGTAACCTTTATTTCATTTCTTCCTAGTACTTAGCCTTAAGATCAAAGAGAGGAGAAAGCTTATGGTATTCTCAGGACTTTTGTGATATTGCATCCTATTGACATACATGTTCTGATTTTCTAGATTTCCCGATTCATGCGGGAGTTTTTCATAGTCATTATTTTTCAAAGTATCTTTCTTCTCAGCTCTTCCTCCTGGCCTTTTATCAATTTTATTGCTTGCTTGAATGGCTATTTTTTTTCAAGGTGACAGTACTTTCTTCATTTCTGTAATTTTTTTTACTATATAAAAAGGACTTGGGGAGGCTGCCTTTGCTAAAAGGCATTACCCATTGGGTAAGTAAAAACAGGATAAAGTTTGGCATATCTGTCTTTATTTTGTATTTTTCTCCTTTATAACCTTGAACTTTATAACTTTCTCAACTATGGACACAGGCATGTTAATCATTTACAGAATAATCATCTACAAATTGGTGATCCAGGGTTTGTTAGTCTTAAATTTACCTAATCTGTTTTGTTCTCCTTTATGACTGAGAAAAGATTTGTGGGACATTTACATAATTTTTTTTTCAGACTTCGGGTTGGCATCTACAAGTCTTCGTCTTTTCCCTACTTCTTCACAGAAGAGCAGACTATCACCCCCTGAGGGCACTACCTCCCTAAAATGAGCAATTGACTCATTGGGACTTAATTTTCTCCTTTCAAGATCACAAGTCTGATAGATAAATATCCTGAGCAGCAAATGGAGAATGCTCCTCCAGTGATTAAAGTGTTCTCCAGAGCCACCTCACAGAACTAGAACTGAGACATGCTCAACCATTCTGCATGTTGACCTCACATTGCCTGCCCCAATTCTTCCCCTATTTAAATCTAAAAGTTCATGTTTACACCCTGAGACAGGAAGAAGATGCTTGATCTCACTTTACTTTCCAACTACGATCATATTGATGATCATAGCAGAGTACCTTTCTGCTTTTTTAAATCTTTTTTGATTTTTTTTTTTTTTTTTTTTTTTTTTGAGAAAGTGGCCATACAAGGACTCTGGCTGTACTAGACTGGTCTTCCCTTTTTTATTTATAGTTCTTTTATTATTAGTGTTTTTAGATAAACATAAAGGTAAAATTTACTGTGGCATCTTCATATGTATATAAGATAGTTTGGTCCATTTCATTCCATTGTCCCTTCATTTTCCTGTCTCCCTTTCTTCCCCCTCAATTGTCTTTCCTTACTACATTGTTACACTTTTCTCAGAAGATTCATTATTGGAATACAGGAAAGTGATTCACTGATGAATGTTGATTTTGTACCCTACTACTTTGAAAAAATTATCGGTTCTAGAAGTTTTCATTGTAGAGATCTTTTAACTCCTTTGTTAGATTTATTCCTTTTTTTTTTTTTTTTTTTTGAGGTTGTTGTGAATAGTTCTACTTTTCCTGATTTCTTTTTTTGGAAGATTCATTATCATAATATAGAAAAGCAATTGATTTATGAATGTTGATCTTGTATGTTGGTATTTTACTAATTTGTTTATCAGTTCTACAATTCAACTGAGACTCCAGCTGATCCTGGGTTTTTCTTCATCGGAAGACTTTTAATTGCCTCTTCAATTTCATTTCTTAATCTTGGTCTCTTTAAGTTTTGTCTATCTTCATGGTTCATTTTTTGTAGGCCATATTTCTCTAGAAATTCTTCAATAACTTCAAGATTTTCTAGCTTATTGTAGTTTAAATGTTCAAAATAGTTTCTAATGATTCTCCCATTTCAGAATGTTTCTGACAATATCTCATTTTTTCATCACTCATGTTTTTGTTGTTGTTGTTTTAATTTGGGTCTTCTTTCTTTTGGTTAGTTTAGCTAAAGGTATGTCAAACTTGTTTGTTTTTTCAAAGAATCAATTCCTTAGTTTATTGGTCATTTTCTATTGTTTTCTTCTTAATTTTATTAATTTCAGCTCTAATATTATTTCCTATCTTCTACTGATTTTGGAATTAGTTTGTTCTTTTTCTAGGGAATTGAGGTGTGATATTAGATTATTTATTTGTGATCTTTCTATTTTTTTACATATACGAACTCAGTGTTATAAAGTTTCCTCTTAAAACTGCCTTCATTCTCTCCCAGGTATTCTGATACATTGTATCTCTATTCTAATTTGTTTTGGAGACTTTTGAAAGTTCTCCCCAAATTACTTCCTCTTTCAAGATTGTATTATTTAATATTCACAAGATAAAATATTTTCTCTTTTGTATTTTGCTAATTTCTAATTTTATTCCATTACGATCTGATAGTATGCAAGAAATTATATCTATATTTTTGTATTTGCTAAGATTTTCTTTGTACCCTAAATTATGATCTGCTTTAGAGAAAGTTTTATATACCACTAAGAAGAAAGTGAATTCATTTGTTGATGAATGAAGTAGTCTATCGATATGTGTTCAAGTCATTTGATGAGTAGTATTTTTAATTTCTGAAGTATCTTTTATAGTTTATGTCCAGATGAACTGTGCAATGATGAGAGGTGTGCTGAAATGACCAAGTACTTTTGTACTGTGGTTCATTTTTATATTCAAAAGAGCTTGATTTCTGTATGTAGTCACACCATTGTTTGGGGGTATAAATATTTACAATAATTACATCTTGTTGGATGATTCCCTTTACCAGTGTGAGGTGACCTTCCTTGTCTCTTCTAATTAATTTCTGTATTAAATCTACTTTGTCTGATATGAGAATAGATTTCTTTGCTTTATTTGGTTTCCGTTTGCATTGTATAAGTTTTCTTATTTTAATTAATTTTTTATTTGTTTTAATTTGTTGTACATGATATTAGAATGCATTTATACATTTTGATAGATTATATATATATGGAGTGCAATCTCCCAACTCCCCAATTACACACACTGTAGGATCACATTGGTCATAGCATTCTATAATATTTTCTACCCTTTCACATTCTGTCTATGGATGTCTTTGTCTGAAATGTGAATGTTGCAAACAATATATGACTGGATCTTACTTTTTTAAAAATAATTTTATTTATTCTAGTTATACATTACAGTAGAATGCATTTATGCACTTTGTTATATCATACATAAATGGGGTACAATTTCTCCTTTTTCTAATTGTACATGTTGTAGAATCACATCGATCATGCAGTGATGTATGTACATAAGGTAATAATATCTGTTTCATTCTACTATTCTTCCTATCTCCATATCCCCTCCCCTCTCATCACTCCCCTCTACCAAATCTAAAGTAACTCTATTCTTACCTAGCACCACCCTCGTATTGTGAATTAGCATCCACATATCAGAGAAAACATTCAGCCTTTGGTTTTTTTGGGATTGACTTATTTCACTTAGCATGATATTCTTTAGTTCCATCCATTTACCTACAAATGCCATAATTTCATTCTTCTTTAAGGGTGGGTAATATTTCATTGTGTATAGGAACCACATTTTTCTTATCCATTCATCTGTTGAAAGGTACTTAAGTTGGTTGCATAGTTTAGCTATTGTGAATTGAACTGCTGTAAACATTGATGTGGCTGTGTCACTGTAGTATGCTGTTTTTAAGTCCTTTGGGAATAAATGGAGGAGTGGGATAGCTGGGTCAAGTGGGAGTTCTATTCCAAGTTTTCTGAGGAATCTTCATATTGCTTTCCATAATGGTTGCACCAATTTGCAGCCCCACCAGCAATGTATGAGTATGCATTTTTCTCCACATCCTCCCCAACATTTATTGTTGCCTGTATTCTTGATGATGGCCATTATGACTATGGTGAGATAAAATTTTAAAAGTAGTTTTGATTTGCATTTCTTTAATTGCTGGAGATGTTGAACATTTTTTCATATGTGTGTTGATTCATTGTATTCTTTCTGTGAATACAATCTTCTGTTCAATTCCTTAGCCCATTTATCAATTGGGTTATTTGGTTTTTTGGTGTTAAGTTTTTTGTGTTCTTTATGTAACCTAGAGATTAATGCTTTATCTGAGGTGTATGTGGTAAAGATTTTCTCCCAATCTATAGGCTCTCTCTACACATTATTGATTGCTTCTTTTGCTGAGAAGAAGCTTTTTAGTTTGAATCCTTCCCATTTATTGATTCTTGATTTTACTTCTTGCTCTTTAGGGGTCTTAAGGAAAACTGATCCTAGGCTGACATGATGATTTGGGCCTACTTTTTCTTCCATTAGATGCAGAGTCTCTATTCTAATGCCTAAGTAGTTGATCCATTTTGAGTTGATTTTTTGTTCAGGGTAAGAGATTGAGTGTCAGGGGCGGGCTCTGAGGGCCCCAGAGCCGCACCCTGGCCTGATCTCTAAGATGGCGCCTGGCAGCTTGCCAGAATAAGCCGTACTCATAAACAAGTTTCAGGAAGTAACTCTGATTGGCTGCTGTATATGAGGCGATCCTGGTATCTGCCTGGAGACTGTTCCTTGATAGGCTGACTTTCCTGGTAGTCTACTCTCTGATAGGCTGATGTTCTCAATATAAGTCTGAGAGTGTGGAATAAAGTCCTTTTGGCCCTTTTGGTTCCTGTGATGAAGAAGAGCGTAAGCATTGTGATTGTCCCCGCGGGCGGTAGGTGATCATAATTGAGGTCTAATTTCATTTTGTTATACATGGATTTTCATTTTTCCCAGCACATTTGTTGAATAGGCTATCTTTTCTCCAGTGAATGTTTTTGGCACCTTTGTTTAGTATGAGATAACTGTATTTATGTAGATTTTTCACTGTGTCTTCTATTCTGTACTATTGATCTACTTGCCTATTGTGGTGCCAAAACCATGCCATTTTTTTTTTTTTTAAACTATTGCTCTGTAGTATATTTCAGGTCTGGTGTTGTTATTCCTCCTGTTTCACTTTTCTTGCTAAGGATTGCTTTTGCTATTCTGGGTTTCTTATTTTTACAAATTAATTTCATGATTGGTTTTTATAGTTCTATAAGGAATGTCATTGGGATTTTAATTGAAATTGCATTGAATCTGTATAGCACTTTAGGTAGAATGGCCATTTTGACAATATTAATTCTGCCTGTCCAAGAACATGGGAGATCTTTCCATCTTCTAAGGTCTTCTTCAATTTCTTACTTTAGTGTTCTATAGTTTTCATTGATAGGTCTTTCACCTCTTTTGATAGATTGAATCCCAAGTATTTTTTTAAATTTTTTAAAAAATTTTTTGAGGCTATTGCGAAGGGGATAGTTTTCCTAATTTCTCTTTCAGTAGATGCATCGCTATTTGTGTTTGATTCATGGGTGTTGATTTTATATCCTTCTACTTTGCTGAATTCATTTTTTAGGTCTAGAAGTTTTCTGGTGGAATTTTTTGGATGTTCTAAATATAGAATCATGTCGTGGGTAAATAGTGACAGTTTGAGTTCTTCTTTTCCTATTTTCATCCCTTTAATTTCTTTCTTCTAAGTGCTCTGACTAGAGTTTCAAGTATGATATTGAATAAAAATGATGAAAGAGGACATCCCTGTCTTATTCTATCTTATAAAGGGAATGTTTTCAATTTTTCTCCATTTAGAATGATGTTGGTCTTGGGCTTAGCATAGATAGGCCATACAATGTTGAGATATGTTCCTACTATCCCTAGTTTTTCTAGTGTTTTGAACATGAAAAGGTGCTGTATTTTGTCAATTGCTTTTTCTGCATTTATTGAGATGATCATATGATTCTTGTCTTTAAGTCTATTGGTGTGATGAATTATGTTTATTGAGTTCCATATGTTGAAACAATTTTGCATTTCTGGGATGAACCCCATTTGATTGTGATGCACCCCACTTGATCGTGATGCACTATCTTTTTAATATGTTTTTATGTGCAATTTGCAAGAATTGTATTGAGAAAGTTTGCATCTATGTTCCTCAGGAATATTGTTCTGAAGTTTTCTTTCCTTGATGTGTCTCATCTGGTTTTGTATCAGGGTGACACTAGCCTCATAGAATGCATTTAGAAGGGTCCCCTCCTTTTCTATTTCATGGAATAATTTGGGGAGTATTGGTGTTAATTCTTCTTTGAAGGTCTTGTAGAACTTGACTGAGAATCCATCTTGTCCTGGACTTTTCTTCACTGGTAGGTTTTTGATGAACTTTTCTATTTATTACTTGAAATTGATTTGTTTAAATCATGTATGACCTTCTGCTTCAGTTTGGGTATGTCATATGTCTCTAGAAATTTGTTAGTGTTTTCCATATTTTCTACTTTATTGGAGTAGAAGTTTTCAAAAATAGTTTCTAATTATCTTCTGTATTTCAGTCATGTCCATTGTGATATTTCCTTTATCATCACATATTTTAGTAATTTTAGTTTTCTCTCCTTTTCTCAATTAGCATTGCTAGGGTTTTATCTATTTCATTTATTTTTCCAAAGAACTAACTTTTTAAATTTTTTCTTTTGTTTAAATGAAAATGTCTTACTTTTTAATTCAATTGCTCAATCTTTGTCTTTTGATTGGATATTTTAGGCCATTTTCATTCAACATTATTATAAAAATATGATTTTTACATCCTTCATTTTGATGTATTTCTAATGCTTAATTTAGACTTCTTTCTCCTTTAGTTGAATTTGCTTCTGGTGTGATTTAACCCTACACTGGTTTTTATTTTCCATTTTTTCTTCATGAACTATTTCATTCAGCATGTGTTTTTCTGCAGTTTTTTTATTCATTCTTTTTAGTTTTACATGACAGTAGAATTTTGACATATCACATATACATGGAGTCTAACTTCTCATTTTTGTGGTTGTACATGATGTACATGGCGTCACATTGGTCATGTATTCATATATGAACACAGGAAAGTTATGTCTGATTTATTCTACTGTCTTTCCCATTTCCATCACCCCTCATTGAGTATGTTTATGCAGATTTAGTGCTTATGATTTTTTTAGTCTCTGCTCTTCATGGAAAAATTTTTATTTAATTTTGAGGGAGAGTTTTGCTAAATATAGTTTAAAATATAGTTTTGCTAAATATAGTTTGCTAAATATAGTTTTGAGTTGGCATTGTTTTTCTTTCTTTTTTCAGGGCTTGATATGTATTATTTCTGATAATTAGGTGTTTCATATATTTCATGTCTATAAATCTATTTATGTGTTTTATTATATGTATTGATTTATGTATATTGAATCAACCTCGCAACTCATATCAAACCCACTTGATCATGGTGTACTGTCTTCTTAATGTGTTTTTCAATACACTTTTAGGATCTGGGTTAAGACATCCAAAACGAAATTCAAATTGACTTATCTCTAAATGAGTTCTGATATTTGCTCTTGAAACTTTTAAAATTCATTCCATATATATTTTATTCTGTATATATTTTAATTATGATGTATCTTGGAGGGCATACTTTTTATCTTACCTATTTTGTTCTATGTGCTTCTTGTGTTTGGATTTCCATCTCATTTGTAACATTTGGAAATTTTCCCATTATTATTTCATTGAAAAGTTGTATGCTCTTTTATTCTGTATTTCAGAACCTTTATCAATACCAATGGTTATTAGATTTGATTTCTTAATCTTATCCCAGATTTCTTGAATATAGTGCTCATGAACTCTTAAAATATTTTCCTCATTATCAACTTTAAAGATTATGTAGTTTGTCTTCAAGACCTGAGATTCTGTCTTAAAAGTGTTCTAATCTATTGCTGATGCTTCCCATTGAAGTTTTAATTTAATTTATCATGTATTTCATTTTCAGAATATCTGTTTAATTCTTTTTTTGTTTTGTTTTTTTATTTTTTATTTTTACAGACTGCATTTTGATTCATTGTACACAAATGGGGTGCACCATTTTGTTTCTATGGTTGTGCAAGATGTAGATTCATACCATTCATGTAATCATGCATGTACATAGGGTAATTTTATCTGTTTCATTCCACCATTTTTCATCCCCCCTCATTTTCCTCCACATAATTTAAAGTTCCTCCATTCTTCTTTCACCCCTACCCCCCATCCCCATTATATATCATCATCCACTTATCAGGCAAAATATTCAGCCTTTGGTTTTTGGGAATTGGCTTACTTCATTTAGCATGATATTCTCCAATTCCATCCATTTATCTGCAAATGCCATAATATTATTCTTATTTATGGCTGAATAATATTCCATTGTAATTGTTATCTCTTTATTGAAACGTTCTTTCACTTCCTGTATTTTCTAAATTCATTTCTTACATCTTATTTTAGCTCATTGAACATTTTAACTCTGAACTTTCTAAATTCTTTCTCTGAAATTTCCTTCACTGTATTATTAATGGGATCGGTTGTTGAAATGCTGTGGCTGTTTGGGTTGGTTTATTCCTTTGCTTTTACATATTTTTTTTGTATATCTACCCATCTGTTCTAATTTTTATCTCTTTTATGCAATTTCATATTTAGTGAGCTTTTTATCTTTTATGAGCCTCAGATTGGTGAATATCCAGGTATTGTTAATTTCACTCACTGTATGTCCTCTGCTGTTCCCAGTATCATACTCACTTTGAAAGAATACATTAAACCCTACTTACTATAATCACTTCAGAGCAAAGCCTCATACTAATAATCATTAGGAAAACCCAAAAATTTATTGACAATGCTCTCCACAGTTGTTCTAATCCAGGTATAAAATTGTAATAATGTTCTAGAATAGGTTGTGAAATTAGTTATTAAAGATAGCAAAATTACTATTATATTGTATAGGAATATAAAGGAGGGAAAGAAAATTTGGGCAAAAGAAGAAAAGAAAAAAAGGAAAGAAAAGATAGAAAATAAGAGTATAAACCAAGGTAAAAAGAAAATGATGAATGGGGGAGAACCGAGTCATAGCATGTAATGTATAAGGGAAAAGAGGGGTTAAGAGGAAAAAATGTAAACTTGAGCTAGGAAGACAAAGATAAAATATTTTAAATTAATGCTTTAAAATATTAGAAAAATATAATCAAATTGTTGATGGCACAACACTGAATACTATGGGACCTAATATCAAATCGGAAACGTAATATATGTATGATTAGAATCCATGTTATAGCTATTTACCATAATCCATGCCAAGGTAGATAAAATCTTACTAAGTTTTCCTGGTTTGGATTTCATCATGATTAGAGAGCTTTACAAAGTACCCATCACTCTTCAACTTTGGATCCTCATAGAAGTGGTAGGCACAGGCACAGGTGTGACTTTCCTTATTGCTATAAATTTCTCAGCAAGTGGTTCTTGTGGTTCTTGTTTACCAGCAAAGGCACCTGAGGCAGCATGCTTGGAGCATGCTGTATTGAATCTGTTGGTTCTTCCTTTTATGTGCAGGAGCATAGGATGCATGACTTAGGGCTGTTGCTCTGACTGCAATGGGATGCTGTACACTTACTCTCCCCTCCACAGCAGATTCCATAACGTGTCATAAACCTGATGGCTATCTGTGCCTGAGCTCTCAGTACCTGCAGTTGTGAATTGTGTGTGCTGTTCACTTTTGGTGACTGGATTAGAGACCATTGACACACCTGTTTCTTTGCTCTCACTTCCTGTGTTCATGCATCATGTGTGTCCCCTCCTGTCTTTGTCTGATATCCTGAAGAAGCTGTGTGGTACAATTGTTTCTCTTTGATCATTTTCTTTTTATGAGACTTTAGCTGTACACCAACTTTATTTTTAAAAAATGTTCTCCATTAATCCCTTGAACTATTGAAATAGTGTAATTTTCCTTTCAACATCTTTATTAAATGCAATATCTGGAACCTGGTTCCAGTGATTTCTGTTACACACTTTTTTTTAAATTCTGAATTTTTGTCAAACTTTTCTGTTTCTTTTCATGTCTTATAATTTTATGTTGAAATTTTTACTTTTGTATAACAAATGAAACAGTTCTAGGTATTGTTATAATCTGTATGTTTATGATAAATATAAAACTGTAATGAATCCCTTATCCTTGTCATTTTTTATTTCTATAATTTTAAAATTTATTTTTATTAAAGAATTATACATAGTTGGGTTCATTTCAGTGAATCATACGTGCATTCAATTTACTACATTTCAGTCCCCAACCCCCACCTCTTACCTTCCTACATTCCTCCCCCATTATCCTTTCTCTACTGATCTTTCACTAATTTATTTATTTTTGATTGGTGCTTTCTATGCATACATAAAGGTGGAATTACCTTTAGTATATTTATATATGCACATAGCATGATTTTGTTGATTCAGTCTTCATTTCCTCCCCTGTCCCATTCCTCCTCCCTACCTCATGATCTCCTGTTTCTTCTTCACTCATCTTTCCTATATCTTTATGATATCTGATCTCCCCCATTTTTGTCACTTATTTTGCTATAGCTTCTGAATATGAGAGAAAATATTCAACTCTTGATTTTCTTAGTCTGACTTATTCCATTTAATATGATGCTCTGCATTTCCATCCTTTTACCAGCAAATGTCATAATTTCATTCTTCATTATACTGAGTAAAACTATTGTGCATATATACCACATTCCCTTAATCCATTCATCTGTTGAAGAGCACATGGGCTGGTTCCATGACTAAGCTATTCTGAATTGTGTTACTATAAATATTGATAAGAAGGTGTCACTATACTACGTTGATTTTAGACCTTTTGGATAAATACCAAGGAATCGGACAGCTGAGTCATATGGTGGTTCCATTTCTAGTTTTTTGAAGAATTTCCATACTGCTTTCTAGAGCTATGATTGTATTAATTTGCAGTCCCATCAATAATATGAGTGTACATTTTACCCACAACCTCGCAAGAATTTATTATTTGTGTTCTTGATATTTGCCATTCTGACTTGTAGTGAAATGAAATCTTAGTGTTATTTTGACTTGCATTTTCCTGATTATTCACAATGCTGAACATTTTTTCATACATTTGTTGACCATTTTTGTTTCTTCTTTGGGAAAATGTGTATTTACATATTTTGTCTATTTATTTATCAGATTATTTGGAAGTTTTTTGGTGTTAAGCTTTTAAAATTCTTTATGTATTCTGAATATTATTCCCTGTCAGAAGAGTAGCTGGCAAAGATTTTCTCCCATTATGAGGGCTCTTTCTTCATGCCCTTGTTTCCTTTGCTATGAAGAAGCTTTTAAATTTGATGGTTTTCTACTTATTGATTCTTAGTTTTATCTCTTTAGTTGTAGGGGTATTTTTAAGGAAGTTGGTGCCTGCATGAATTACTATTGCTGTGTATTTGTTTAGGGAATTGGCTGGAATGTTTATTAAAGAAATCCATACTATGTCGTTAGCCTTTCATTCTACTGCTACAAGGATACAGTCTTGAATGTACAGTTACTCTGGAATGACAGTGGTATTACAGTATTCTCTTGATCTCTTTGCCTGATTACTCCTAGGTTTTAAGCTCCACTAATTGCTTGGTCCTTGCTCCATTTTTGTTTATAATAACCTGGGGCATAAATTGTTCCAATCCTAGTGCAAGTAAATTTGGGGGCTCCTCTAGTGTTATTTTATGAGTCTTGTCTTTGGGATTTATTCTGAACACAAAATTGCTTATTTTAGCTGTCTACTCCTCTGTTTCTTTCTGGTAAACTTGCTGTCCTGTGGCTTACCCTGGTCATCTCATATTTCCCTACATATTACCATTATATTGAAGAGTGTCATTATACTTGAACATTCCTATGTGATATTCCAAATACAGTCATTTTTTGGAGAAAGTTTTAGATCTCACTTTTACTAAGAATTTTCTTTGCTCATGGGCAAAGTCTCTCAACAAATACTCCTGAGATAGGAGAAAGGACAGTGTTCTGTTTTTTCTCAGAACTGTATTTCATCTTTCCAAGTTCGGTACTAGGTTAATATAGAAAATTTTGATTTTCTTGGCATGCTTCACATATGTCAAACCTTTGATCTGTTAGCAAACAAACTGGAATGAGAGCAATAGTCTTCTTCCATGCCTGATATCCTCTTGGCCATGCTCTCTTTAAAATTTCATCAGTGCAACACAGAGCTAAGGATGATGAGAAATGTAGAAACAACATCCTGGGGATATCATGTTGTACTTAACTAGGAGATCCAGGTATAGCATAGATACTTGGAGTGGAGTTTCCACAATGATAAACATAAGGCAAGGAAGTTATATCAAAGTTCACATTCCATATATTATATCTGTTTTTAATAACTTTTAGTGGAACTCATGGAATAGGTATTTGCTCAAAAGCTGTGTTATGTTAGGGCCATTTCCAACACATTTAGACGTGATATTTTTATTGATGTTACGTTTAAAAAATTCATAGTTTTTAAATAACAGTTTGTTATCTCATAATTCTGGAGATCATAAATTAAAAATGGTTTTCACTGGACTAAAATAAAGGTGTCAGTAGACTTGTATTCCTTTGGAAGATTCTAGACGAGAACTTTTTCCTTTGTCTTTTCCATGTTCAGGAGATTGCCTACATTCTTTGGCTCCTGGCCCATTTCTCTGTTTTCAAAGCCAGGAGGATAAATCTTTAAATACCCTCACGTGTGATACTCCTGCCTCCCTGTTATAAACATTCCTGAGATAATATTGGGTCTTCTCATTAAAAAAGAATAATCTCCCTTCCTCAGCATCCTTTGCTTAATCACACATTCAATATCCCTTTTAACAGGTGAGGTAACATAGTCACAGATTCTGAAGACTTCAATGTGTATATCTTTGTATAGCCACTTTTCTGCAACAAAAAAGGAAGAAAGAATGGCTAAATGTCCCATTGTCTTCAATTCAAATATGAGAACATGTTTTTGTCCTTCAGATAAATATTTGATTTCATTTATATTAAATAAAAGTATGATTAAATAACAAAGCAAAGAAGATACAGATGAAAAATCAGTTGTTTATAGTGTTTTTCTAAAGTGTTCTAATAACTGTTCACAAAGCTAAATAAAAATTTACATTTATACCAATGTCCCATGTGCTCATTTGGTAAAAATTTCCAAGAACTTTCTTAAAACATTTTTCTCTTTTCCTCCTGTTAAGGCCTACTTTCCCAAATTTATTCTTTTAATTATTATCTATCTATATAAAAATTCACATTAAACATTGTGAAGTTTCTAATGTAATAATTTATTATGCCAAACTTTATTCAAGGAAAAATAATGAGAATCTTATCACAATCTACTATGTCATAATAGGATGATGCATGCTAAAAGATTAAATGCCATATTTCATATGCTACTTAGCTATTGTGGTATCTATGGAATAACTTAAAAAATAGTAAATTTGACACTCAGGTCAAATAGGAACAGTAAATGAAGGCCTAAGATTTGCTGTCATTATCATTTTTCATATGATCTCACAGGAACTTTAGCAACCTGTATTTGATAGGGCCAGGAACAAATTCTCTACATCTTAACGCTTAGAGTAACTTTCAAAAGTAATTCCCAAGGAGAAGCAGGAAGGAAATAGATGTAGTTTAAAATTTGCTTTTCAATTCTGACTATTCTACATTTGACTCTATATTAAATAACTATTATAACCCCAAAATCACTGCCAGGGTTCACGTCTTTTTGAGGGGAAAAAGCATTTTTTAATAAACAAACCCCTAAAGATTATTTTCTCCATGGGTTTTACTCTATGATGCACTGAGAGAAAGCATCTGGTTTTCTCTGTGAATCCAAAGTCAAAAAACTGCACTGGCTCATAATGTCTATTGTCTGTCTTCATTTCCTGACCTTTTTCAGTGCTATTATTCAATGTCTCGTTCTGCACTTCTATTATGCTCTGCCTCATTAACTGCTAATGAGTTGAGAAACAATACAACATGTCTTTCTTCTTTCTATACTTGTTCCTTGTATTTACCAAGGAGTTAAGAAAAAAGAAGCTATATTTTGCTATGATCTCTCAGCCTGGTGCTACTATCATGTACTTTGTGTTATTGTTAAACTTTCCTGAATAAATAAATATACTTACTTGATATTGAAAAATGACAATTTATTCCTGTGGAAATTTATAAGAACAACAAATTCTACGATTCCACTGTCTGTTCTTATTTGACCTGAGTGCCAAATTTATTATTTTATAATTTTTCAAAGTTACCAGAATAGCTAAATGTTATATAAAGCATGGCATTTAATCATTTGACAAGCATCATCCATTTGTAATGTAGTTGATGTGATAAGATTATCTTATTATTTTTACCTCCAATTTTGCCCAAACCACTCAAATTATTTTATAATTTCTTCTAAAAATATTTAAAATTTTTGTTAACATAAGATAAATTTTTCACATAATTAAAAATAAAAATAAATCTCTTAATAGGTTTCTAATAATTCCCAGTCTTAATCTAACACAATTTGAACTTGACGGATTTTTTTTTTCTGATACTGCTTGTTTTACAACAAACCAACTCTGAAACAAAATTAGTTTAACAATGCTGTACCCATGATTAAAGCTTTCTTTCTTTGGTTTCTTGGCTTGTATTATTATTTATTAATTGGTTTCTGGGTGCTCATATGCTACTTATCATATCTTTTCTTCTTAGGATATTTTGTAATGGTAGTATTCTTTCTCCTAGAGGTTGTTGGATTGATAGAGATAAGTTGGAATGTAAGAACAGAGAACCAATGCTTTGTCCATCATTACCTAAAACTTATTTCTTGGCACCTTTTCACACCATACATAACTGATTTACTTCACTTTCTCACTCCAAATCCCACATTTCCCTTAAGCCACACTTATTTGAATATTTTCAGGCAATGATTTACTTTTGATTCTGTTGTATCTTACTTGGATATTTTCCTTTAATGATTGCACGTATTTCCCAGTTAGAATATAGATTATAGCTAAAATACAAACTCATTAGACTAATCAACAACAAAGATAAATAGCAACAAAACCAGTGTATTCTGCCTCAGTCCTTATGTTATTTTTTCCTCAACTACAAATAATCATTTGGATGTTGATTTAAAATTAAGCTGAGTTATGGCTGAAGTTGGAGGAAGAGGTGAAAGAACAAGGAGTGTGGTGCATTTACAGCTTTCCCTTTGTGTACCATGACCGGTTTACATGTGCATGGTAACAATATCAGGAATTAATACTTATCCTAAGAAAAGGGAAAGCTTTACTGAATAAATTTTTATTTCATATTTAAAGGTTAAAAATTCAAAGTTGTTAAAAATGTGATTTGTCCACTTACCCTATCCTTAGGAGAATGATGTTTTCATTGTTTATCTCTATAGGAATATGACCATATAAGACAATCTATTCTGTTTCCATTCTAAATTTGTCTTGGTAAAGGTAGCATTTTAGCACCTAAAATATAAATCTTTGTAGTTTAATATACTTTTAAGCCATCTTCCATAGCAAATACAATAGTAGAAGGATAAATAGTTATTTGTTGCCCTTCTCAAAATTCATTTACCTATTTAACCTAAAATAAAAGTTTTTACCCGTGCTGAGGGATAGAAAGACTGATTTTGACACAGAGACTGCATTTACAAATATGGCTTATAAATTATTTTAGTTTTAAATTTGAGCAGACATTGAAAAACGTTATTTTTAACATTAAACAACACCAGATTTACCATTTTGAAAAGTTTAGTTCAGACCTTGAAAATACACTGTGTGTTAAAGTGAGGCTATGTGCCTCAAATATGAGACAAACAATGAATGACAAAGGGTCGAAAAAGGAATAAATAGAAAATGTTTTCAACTTTCTGCATGGAAAAGTGTCTCTAGCTAGATATTATTGTTCTATTTGCATATTCATATGTGCTTTAAGTGGAAAAAAGTAATAATTAAAAATGGTGTGGAAAGAATATTAATTTCCTTTAATGCACAGAAATATTAATATTAATTTATGAATTTGAATGAATAATTAAAAATGAAAGCTAACTAAGAAAAGTGGGGTATAAAAAGATTAATTCATTAAATTGTGAACATTTTAAGATCAGGAAATCAAGGTCTGATTTAACATATGACTATTATACCTGTATTTACTGTTTTTCCTTTTCTTTTTTATCATGTCTAATAATATTTATTTGCTTGTTTTTAATTTTGATGCATCTATAAATTCAAATTACTACATATAGATGGGGAGAAATTTTGCCAATTATTTTCCATTTTAAAATTGATACATAGGAAGCAAATAGTACAAAGAGAGGCATATTAACAAAATATTAAATTGTTATGATGTTGATAACTATATTCTAAATTCAAATAAAACTTTATCTTTGCCACAGTCCACTATGACACGCACTAATACTCACAAAAACTAATTTATATATTCATATATAATTAGTTTCCCCTATGTAAGCACCAGGAGGGCAGGAATATTACCTGTTCTTGGTTTTTTATTTTTTTTGTCACTGCTCAATCCATAGTTGAGAGAATAATGCCCAGTTGCATAGTAATTAACCAAATGTACATTTGTTGAATAAATTATAGAAAGATTGAATTTATTTCTCATATAATTATCTGATGCAAAAAGGTACAAAGATAGATATTACTGTCCTCATTTTATGGTAAAATAAAACATTAGCATCCAGATAATAAATATTGGGGGAAAAAGTTAATAGTATCATTAGGTTTAGAAAAAGCTTTCTAAATAGATTTTAATCATGTAATTTTGCTGCATACAGTTTCAAACCATCTTTAACTTCTCTGGCATAGTGGATCTCAACTGTAATTTTTTTTTTCAATACTGGGGATCAAACCCATAGCCTTGCTGGTTAAACATTTTACCATTTAGCCACATTCTAAGCCTGTCAATTATAAATTGAAAATAATATGAAATGACATTACTTGACCTAATGTGTATGAAGGTATTGTATGCATGTCTCATACAATGAATAAATAAATACCTTATTACAGGTATTTGATTAGAATTTTTATATATTGTATTAATTTTCATTTCATCTTCAAAACAATTATTCAAGAGTGGTACAAAAATCAGTTTTATAGTTAAGAAAAACTTATAAGAGAGCTACATATTTTTTTCTCAAATTTGTACAGTTGTGACATGGAAAACCTAGGAGTTACAGGTCCAAATCTGTGTTTTGGAAAACTTTTTCTAATATTTAGATGATTTTTAAATTTTAGGAATAGATTATTTCAGTTCAACAAATAAATTGTTCTGTAAACTACTTGTTTGACATTGTATATAACACTGGAAATAAAATGAATTAAAATTCATATATACCGGTGGTAGGAGTTTTAATTGATACAATGACTTTGGAAAACTTTGACATTATTAACTAATTTTGAGCATTCAAATAACCCATACAATAAGATTTTTATTTCTGTAGAATTATATGCGTATGTGCAAAACATAAAATAAAACTAAATAAAATCTATAACAGCATTTTTCATAACTGGTGCTATAGACTGAATGACTCCCCCACCAATACAAAAAAATGTGTATTTGAAACCTAATCCATAACATAATCATGTTAAGAAGTGTGGCCTTTTGGAGGTGATTAGATCATGGGAATAAAGCCACAATGAATAGTATGAGCATTCTTATAAAAGACTCCAGAGAATTCTCTTAACCCATCTGTTTTATGAGGACAGTGAGAAGGTGGCTTTTTACACCAAATCTGCCAGTGTCTTGATTTTGGACTTCCTAACCAATAGGACTGTGAGAAGTTAATTTCTATTTTTAATAATTCAACCAATCTTTGCTATTCTGCTATAGCAGCCCATATGGACTAAGACAGTAGCCATAACTTGGGAATACAAAGACCTATAATATAAAAGATTGAGTAAATTCCCTAGATTCACACAACAAAATATTTCATAATATTGTATGGTATATGAAAAATCATAAATGAATCTCTAAAATATAATATTAAGGAATAAAGGCTGCTAGTCAGTTTCTCATCACTGTGACAAAATATCCAAAAAAAAAACAACTTGAAAGAACAACAATCTATTTTGGCTCAGTTTCAAAGCTTTCAGTCCATGGTTGACTGGTTCCGTTATTTTTGTGCCTGTTGTGAGGCAGACCATTCTCGCAGAAGGGCATGCTGGCAGAGCAAATCTGCTTAGCTAATGAGAGAACTAAAAAGCAAGAGAGAGAGAGTGAAGAAGGGCCATGGACAAGAAATACCTTTCTAGGGCATGCATCCAGTGCCCTACTTCCCTTAACTAGACCCACCACAAGTCCTATAATTTCCACCACTTCCCAATAATGCTGTCAACTACCAATTCATCAATAGTAGCCTGTTGATGTAGTTAGAGCCCTTTGATCTGATTACTTCCCAAGAGTCCTTCCTCTGTACATTACTGCATGTGAACCAAGTCTTCAACATATGAGACTTTCTGGGACATTCCAGATTCAATCCATAACAAAGACACAAAATAATACATTGTGGATGAGTCAATTTATATAAAATTTAAAATCAACAGTTTAATACATAGTGTCATAATCGCCAACTTTAAGGTACTATCTTCATCCAAGAGAATAATTCGATCTTGATTTCTAAAAGAAAAGATTAGACTTTAATGTTTTTGAACTTTACTTAAACAGTATTTTGTACTATAATTTCAGCATTTAATATTTTGTATCTGACTTCTTTACCTCTGCATCAATATGTCCATGTGTAGGGATGAGTACTGAGTTCTTAATTTAATTGTAAATGCTACTACTATATGGTTATTTCAAAACTTTTACTGAACAACCAGGTTGGCAGTAACATCCTCCTACATAATTGTCAATAAACTTTTAAATTACAGAGTAACATTAGATTTACAGAAAAGTTGTGAAATCATTAAAGTTTTCATATTTCCCACCTATAGGTTCCCTTATTATTAACATCTTATATAAAAGTGTTATACTGTCTCAATTAACAAATTTAATGTGTCATTATTATATTCCATATTTCATTTATATTTCCTTGGTTTTTACCTAGAGTTCTTTTTTCTTATAGTATTTCATCAGGGATAATCCATTTCATTTAGTCATCAGGTCTCTTTTGTTATCACAGGCCCTTTTTTGCTGTGATAGTTTCTCAGACATTTCATATTGTTGATGACCTTGATAGTTTAAGTTGTTCCTGCTCAAATGTTTTCTAAAATGTTACACAATTGGTTTTTAGAGTTTTACTCAATTTATGAGTTCTGAGAAGACATAAGAAAGATCACAGCACTAAACCACAACTCTTATCCCATCAAAGAAAGGGTACATATTAGTAGTATGACTTACTGCTGTTGATTAGACCTTGGTCATCTGAAGTATTGTTTTTGAGGCTTTTCCACTTGCAAATTCATCCCTTTTCCTTTTTCTGTACTATGTACTCTTAAAAGAATTCACATGTACATTCACATTTAAAGATTTGAGCTATGCTGAACCTATTTCATATAAATATTGAGATTTTTCTCCATAAGAGATTTGTCTATTCTGCTCTATTCAATTTGGTTCAACCTGTTATTTGTATATCAATATGGCCTCATGGAAACCTTTTGTTGGTCACTATGCTTTTAAAAATTAAATTTTCTATTCTTCAAATACGTATTTTCCTTTTTCTTTCTTTCTTTATTTTTTTCCACTCAGAATGGCAGGACATGTTCTCATTTCCTTGTGGGGCTTGTGTGACAATGTCATCTATCATTATCAGGAGGTAATTTCCCTTTTAAAAACAAGATATTTGTAATAAAAATCTCAGATTAAGGGCTAGGGTTGTGGTTAAGCAGTAGAGCTCTCACCTAGAATACATGAAGCACGGGGTTTCATCCTCAACACCACATAAAAATATAAATGAATAAATAAATAGAAATGAAAAAATATCTCAGATTGGTTGATTTTGGCACAGGAAGTTCTTTGCAGTGAATGAATTATCACTTACAGAGAAGGATATTTTTGTGCATAGAGTTTACCTTCTCTCAGAATCTGTCCCTAGGATTGATTCCTCTGAATTTTAGTATCTTCTCTTAGAAATGTTTATGTTCTTGAGAAATCACTGTTTGCACAGTAGTACTTACAATAATTATGATGAGTCTGATTATGGTGGGTTATAGAGCAAGGTGGAAAAAGGTGATAAGTTCCACAGGTCTAGGTTCTGTGATGTAACCACTTTGATATCTTTAACTAGTGGTATGTAGGTGTTCATCAATAAACACTGCTCTTTTTCCATCATCTGGATACTGACATGTTTTGCCATCACTCACATATCTATAAATCATTATTTCTGCTTAGAGAGGATGCTTGGAAAACTCAGTAATTTATAACTGGACAACTTAAACTTAAAACCTTGCCTTGTCACACTGAATTATTTATTTGACCTTTCACAGACTTAATGGTTTAAAAAATAAAACAAACAAGAGAAACAAAGCTGAAAAGTAAAAGTAACAATTTCTACATCAAATGGATGATTAAAAATGAATTGGAAAATACATAAAGCTTATGATAGCTTTGGAAACATGTAAAGTGCTTAATAAATCACAGAACTCATTCATATTATTGTTATCTTCATAATCATTATCAAAATCTTAACTGTGGTTCCACAACCTAGCTATTATGAACTGAGCTGCTATAAACATTGATGTGACTGTGTTACTATAGTATGATGATTTTAAGTCCTTTGGATATAAACCAAGGAGTGGGATAACTGGGTCAAAAGGTGAGTCCATTTCAAGTTTTCTGAGGATTCTCCACACTGCTTTCCAGAGTGGTTGCACCAATTTGCAACTCCACGGGCAATGTAAAAGTGTGCCTTTTTCCCCATATCCACGGCAACCTAGATGCCCTTCAACAGGTGAATGGATAAAGAAACTGTGGTATATGTACACAAAGGAATATTATTCAACCATAAAGAAGAATAATATTATGGCATCTGCAAATAAATGGATGGAATTGGAGAATATCATACTAAGTGAAATAAGCCAATCCCAGAAAACCAAAGGCCGAATGTTTTCCCTGATAAGTGGAGAATGATATATAATGGGGGTTAGAGTATGGGGAGTGAGAGAAGAATGGGGGAACTTTAGATCATGTAGAAGGAAATGAGGGGGAGTATGAAAAATGGTGGAATAAGACAGGCATCATTACCCTATGTACATGTATGATTACACAAATGGTATGAATCTACATTGTGTACAACCATAGAAATGAAATTATGTACCCCATTTGTGTACAATAAATCAAAATGCAGTCTGTAAGAAAATTGAAAAATAAATAATTTTTAAAAAAAGAAAAAAAACTTAACTGTGCAACCTGCACAATTTAGTCTTATGTGTTTCAATTATGTCATTTACAAAGTAAGAAAAATCTCAGTACCTACCTCAGAAGATTGTTGTATATATGAAATGAAATGATATATGTAAAATATCATTTAGTGGATGTCACATGATGAAAGCTCCCTGAATGTTAAGAGTATTGATAGTACAGATAACAGTTATCACCCAAGGCTATGTAATTATAAAAAGTAATATTATATCAGTGTCAGAGATAGCATGAAAAGAGTAGTGACCTCAAGCTGGGTGGTTTTACATTGTTTAACAAGAGGGAACTTAGGTGAGGAGAGACATTGGTGATGTTTGGCACTGAGATTAGTGAAATTAGGGGCAGTTGGATGTAGAAGAGGTAATTGGTAGAACTATTCTGGATTAGGAGAGAGACTTATGAAACTTGTGGAGATGATCTCAGTCCTTACGAACATGGTGGAATTTACCAAAACACAATGAACTTGGTATTCCTATGTCCATTTTTTCAATCATCTATTATTGTTGTTCTTTAAGGAGACTAACACAGAAGCAGAAACATATGATATAATCAGCCTCATCAAATTTGATTAAATTAAACAGAACTCTGGACCAATATTTTCCTAGAACTAAATTCTGAGCATCTCAATTACTATCTTTAATAACTCAGATATGTCACTTACCTTTTCTTAGGTTTAGTTTTCTGTTTTTTGTTTTGTTTTGTTTTGTTTTGTTTTGTTTTTTGCCCTATGGTCATGAACTTTTAAAAGGTTAAATAGGATAGGTGCATGAAGTCCTGAGTAACTTGCATTTAATTTTTGCCTATTAAGTATGTCTCCACAATATTATATATATGCAAATATAATTAGATAGCTGATATTCAAAGAAGACCTGGAACTGACTGTCTTGAAAGGAAAAATTGTTCTGCAAATTCATCATTAGCAGTTCATAAAACTGATGCAAATGCTATCCTATCAGACATTACACAATGTAACTCCATTTTCAGACAATGTGTGATTTTATCAGGCATATGTGTAATTACATTTAGAATCACAAATGAACTGATTGACTTGTTTCCTTCAATGTGGATTTTCTTTCTGGCTAGGGAATATTTAAAATCAAATAGGCCAGACTACAAATGTCATTGACATTGTTTTGTGAAACACAGTAAAGAACTGCATAAATTAGTGTTATCATTCTCATAAGAGAGGATGTTCTGCTTATACCACTCAGATTATTTCCTCAATTTGTGATGTCCTTTAATTGATTTAATAATTGGTAAGTACTACTTTAATCCTATTACATGCAAATAGCTTCATTTCTCAAGTTTTCTTCCCTAAAAATGAAAATCATTGAATAGTAAATTAGATAATTTAAACTTATCCAGAACTTCATAAACCAAGAAAATAGTTTACTTCCTTTTTTTTATGATTGTATTGATTTCAGTGGTTCTCAAAATGTGGTCTTCAAAGGAGCATTAGGGAAACAAAAGCCAATTGTCAGAAATGCAAATTCGCATGCTTCAACCAGACTTGCTAAATCCAAATTATCTTGCACGGGAGAAGACAGTCTGGATTTAACAAATTTATTAAAGGATCCCAATGCACAATAAAAATTGAAAATGTGTGGCTCAGAGTATGTTTTGGAGAGGACAAATGATTCCTTAGGAAGTAAAATAGGCATTTCACCAAGAGGGAAATGGCATGTGGTGATAGAGTTATCAAAAACATCTTTTATTAAGCCAATCTCAAAAAACCAAAGGACAAACGATCTTGCCGATAAGCCGATGATGACACATAATGGGGGGTGGGACGGGTTAGTGTTAGGGTTAGGGTTAGGTTTAGGTTTAGGGTTAGGGAGGGGGGCAAGAATGGAGGAAGGAAGGACTGTATAGAGGAAAAGAGAGGTGGGAGGGGAGGGAAGGGAAAAAATAACAGAATGAATCAAACAACATTACCCTATGTAAATTTATGATTACACAAATGGTATGCCTTTACTCCATGTGCAAACAGAGAAACAACATGTATCCCATTTGTTTACAATAAAAAAAAAGAAAAAAAATCTTTTACATTGTTTCTCACTTTATAAAGACAATTGAAGGGTCTGTGTAGTACTGGTTGAGGAGTATGTGTTCTAAAGGGACTTGGATTTAGATAAATAAATTCCTGTGAAAATAATGATCCCAACTAGTGGGACTAACATTGCAACTTCAATAAAAACTATTTGAGGGATCCATTATGCCTCTGAATTTAACAGGCTATCTGGAAACTATCAAGGAGAATAAAAGTTCTATTGAATGCTTTTTTTCAAGGACACAGCATTGGGTATTCTGAGAAATGAAATGTCTTATGGTAACTATCAGTAATGTCTACCAACTCCAAAGGAGATACTTTATAAGACTATTCATTATGGCTTTAGAACATCATTTATTCCTTCTTTTCTTCCTTCCTTTCTTCTTTTTGTCACGGGTATTCTGTGGGGGAGGAATTATTCTCTTTAACTCTCTTCCTATTCTTGAATTTCTTCCTTTAGAGATCCTCAGTCAGTATCATCAGGAATAGAGACCTCTCCAGTGGCAAAGGTTTTATGGATTAAGATTCTGTAGTTTGTCAATTTTGAATGAAACTTTTCACTATGTACAGGGATACTATGGATGTTTCCCATGATAACTCTGACAAATTTTTAATGTAATTGAGTTAAAAATGTGTGAGGGTTTCGGCCACGTTCCCCATGGTTGAGAAAAGTGTTAACTGCCAGAGGAATATGTTGGCTGTAAATCAATCAATTGCCTATAAACTTATCTAATCAATAAAAGCACAAGAGCCAATACTCCTTTTAAATGAGAGAGTATGTGATGGGATCAGGCCATACCGGATCTGTCCTCTAACAACATGAAGTAGCCCAACTCCCCTTTATTTATAATCACACTGGTAAGGGGCCCGGAATGGGAGGGGCTTCTTCTGTGATTTACAGGATGCGGTGGAGTTACGGGAGCCAATTTGCTCAGGGAAACTATCATATAACCAGGCGGGGAACCACTCCCACAGTGCCACATACCCCACAACAATGTAACAGACCTCCTTTTCTGCCACTTCCGAGAAGTCAGGCCTCTGTGTCATGAGGCTGTTGGTCCCATAATCGAGAGGCTGAAATCTTATAATCATGCTCTGCTTATAGCTTCTCTTTCTTACTGCATGGTCTTTTACCTTTTGGGTTTCTTGCTGTATAGTTTGTCTCTATTTGATTATTCAAGAATCAGGTCTTTGTTTACTTATTGTGCTTTCTTGGAGTTAGGGGAAAGAGATGAGGAAACAGTAGAGGGCTACCTCCTCCTCCGGGAATGGTAGTCAGTCTGTTCGGAAATTGAGCCCACATAGTACAGTGAAATCTATTTGTCTATGGCCCCTCTGGGTGTCATCAAATCCTGTGATTGCAAGCTTACCCTTTTACATGCTATTTTACAGAAGTATCGATGAAAGCCCAGGTGTACTAGCTAGAAGTTTTGTTTAGTACTGGGAGAACGGTTGAGTAGCAAATGCCTCTTCCCCATTTTTTTTCTCATCATTGTTGGACCATGAGAGACTATGGATGTCCTTTGGTACCCTTGGAACTCAGGAAAGCACACATGACATAGTAAAGGAAGAAACAACATGGAAGATTGGCAAGAATGTTGCCTTTACCTGAACAACAATCACTCTTACAAAGCAATTGGAAAGCTATCTTTAATTCCTCCTTTATTGGTAGCCTATAATTGTGCTTCTTTCCAGCCTTTTGGACATCATTATCAGGCTTTGTGTGTTGGAGATTGAGAAAAATTCCATACTGATGGATGACCAGGTGATAATTCAAATGGTCAATAGTTGACAGTTTACATGCAGTACTCTAGAATCTTTATCTTTTATGACCCTATTCCAATCATTCATAATAGTATGTAAGGGACAACCAGTCATAGAAAATTGTGTTTTTGTGTTCCCTAACAGCATTGGCACATTAGCCTCCAATGTCTATGCAGGTTTTTCCATACTTTGCCTGCCTCAGACTGAGCAGTGAAGTCACAGAGAATACCTACCAGATGCAGGCTCCTCCTATAGGCATCTTATACTAGCACATAGTTAATTAAGAGTAGTTCTTTCCTAGGGTATGAGAATGACACTTTAGACTAGGAGAAGGTGGCAGCACCTGAGAGAAAAACAACTGAATGCAGTACAACCTTAAGTGTAAGCTGGCTAATGCAAGTAATTTGCAGTTCCATCCAAGGCACCCTTTATAGTATCAGGATCCCATTCATTAACAAAGGAACAATTAAATAAAGTTGTCCACGTATCCTTGGTACTGGTTGGCACATTCTATTTGTGACACCAATTCTCCCAATATGTTCACTCCATCAGAGAAAGAAGGATCTCTCTCCTTATGTAGTATAAGATTTTGAACACAGACACCTGAGCCTGGACAGATGAGATAAACCGTCACCAGTCCCTTGTGGATGAGGGTAAAGGTTCTTGTAGGAGGAATGGACTGGCTGCAAAATAAAAGGCTATGAAATTTATTTATCGGGAATAATGACAGAAGACAGAATTATCTTAGAAGCAGGGGCATGACTGATTAAACCATCCAAAAGGGTCTGGCTCTAACAAAGGAAGGAGCCCATGCTTGGTTTTTCTTCCATGGAAAACAGGGTAAGGTGTAGAGTTAAGCAAGCCTTATGGCTCTAGTGTGTCATTCCCACATCCAGGGCTTGCATTTGAATTTAAGCAGTGAATCAGTGCCATATAACAACATGACTCAGGCAGTTCCTGAACCCAGATACTCCTGTCTAATAGCTCAACAAAGCTTGGTTTATATGCAAGTCATGGGTGGCTCCCCGCAATAAACATTAGTTTATTAGTCATATTCACTTATAGTGTGGGGTAGGAGAAACCACACATTATACAGAGCCACAAGGAGGGTTTCACTGGGGAGTAGAGTGAAACAAAAGGGCTGTAGGAGATGCCCTTTGTATTAAAAGAGAATGGGGTATTCCTTGGTTTCTGTGGGAAGTAAAGATAGGATTGACTTGTCTGAATAATTTTGCCCTATGGCAAAGAAGTGAAATCCGTAGGGTAAGGACTGGATAAGGGCCAGTCTCTGATGGGGGAATTAGCCTCTTAGAAAACTCCTAATCAGTGGCACACCACACCATTTGGGTATGGGAAACTCACAGTTAGCCAAGCCCTTGGGACCCTGTGATACACAAAAACGTCAAGGTGGCACTTGAAATTTTAAGTCTGAAATTGTGATTTGTTCAAATAATTGGCACATACTCAGCATTAAAAGCAACAGAAAATATTCTGCGGTCACTAGAAGATTCACATCAGTATGACTAGGCAGATATTAAGGTGTTTATAGTATGAAACTCCCTGTAAAGGATCAAGGTGTTGAGAGCAGGGTGGTATCTGTGCTGCTAACTGTCTCAAGGACAAACAGGACTGCTGGGCCCCTGTGCTTACCAAGGTTGTTAAGAGACATTTGTCCGAGGAATGTGCAGTTGCCTGGAGACCTTATCCATCAAGGACGAGAGCAGGGCCTAGCCCCGACTCAGCTCCTGAATAGTTCACCCCTTCCCTCCTCCCTTCTTCCTCTAGGACCGTCCAGTTCTGGCCGGACCCAATGAAAATCAAATAGATTGACCGGACCCAACCAGGGGAGGTTTAGCTGTTCGAATGTTAGCCAATTAGAAGAACACTGTAAAACTGCTTGCTTTTCCTTATAAAAACCCTGCTGACGAGGGCTCGGGGCCTCTCTCCTAGCGTCGTTGATTAAGGACGCAGAGGACCGAGTTCGAACTCGCTAATAAATGACTCTTTGCTGCTTGCATTGATCGTGGTCTCTGGTGGTCCTTGTGGGGTCTCAAGCCTTTGGGCACAACATATGGGGGCTCGTCCGGGATCCCCAAGCCCACCCAGACACCTGGTCATAGAGTCATAAGTGACATCTTCCACCGGTGAGTAAGGCATTGCCGTGTGTTTTCTGGTCTGAATTGCCTGCAGGCTCTGGTTCTGGGCTGGCACAGTCCTGGCGGACGCGCTATAGGACCCCAGCAGGGTCTCGGGAGACGTCCCCTCGACCCATCTGGTGACATTTGTCACATCTGAGCAGCGGGTGCTGCATTCTGGCGAGTCATCGCATCTGGTGACATTATTGTCACATCTGAGCAGCGGGTGCTGCATTCTGGCGAGTCATCGCATCTGGTGACATTATTGTCACATCTGAGCAGTGGGTACTGCATTCTGGCGAGTCATCGCATCTGGTGATATTATTGTCACATCTGAGCAGCGGGTGCTGCATTCTGGCGAGTCATCGCATCTGGTGACATTATTGTCACATCTGAGCAGTGGGTACTGCATTCTGGCGAGTCATCGCATCTGGTGACATTATTGTCACATCTGAGCAGCGGGTGCTGCATTCTGGCGAGTCATCGCATCTGGTGACATTATTGTCACATCTGAGCAGTGGGTACTGCATTCTGGCGAGTCATCGCATCTGGTGACATTATTGTCACATCTGAGCAGCGGGTGCTGCATTCTGGCGAGTCATCGCATCTGGTGACATTATTGTCACATCTGAGCAGCGGGTGCTGCATTCTGGCGAGTCATCGCATCTGGTGACATTATTGTCACATCTGAGCAGTGGGTACTGCATTCTGGCGAGTCATCGCATCTGGTGACATTATTGTCACATCTGAGCAGTGGGTACTGCATTCTGGCGAGTCATCGCATCTGGTGACATTATTGTCACATCTGAGCAGTTTGTGCTGCATTCTGGGTAAATTTGTCACTTCTGAGCAGCTTGTGCTGCACTCTGAGCAGTTTGTGCTGCATTCTGGGTGAATTTGTCACTTCTGAACAGCGTCTGCGCTGCTTCTGAGCAGCTTCAGTATTGCATTCGGACGACTGGCTGCATCTGGTTAACTCTTTGTCCCATTTGGGCTTTGTGTGGCACCTGGGAAACTACAAAATACCAGCTAGCCAATTTTTGATTTAGCATGCTATGTGTCTGTCTATTTGTGTATTGTACTATATGGTCTTTACTCTTGCATTCTATTAAATTCTTCATTGTGTTAATCCGATCTTAGGCTTAGGGATACTCATTGCAGGGTACTTTACAGTCCTCCTCCTTGTTCCTGAGAGATTTGTTTACTCCAATCCCCCTAGGCAGAGAGCTCAGCAGCTCCATTCCTCAAAAGTAGTGAGAAATAATGTTTTGTTATTTTCTGCATTCAAACCTAACCTGATTTCTCAACCAAGAAAAAAAGGGTTAAAAAGTCCTGGGTAATCCTCCCTCCCCTCTGCCTGGCCTTGCCAAAAACCGTGCATTGGAATGTAAGCTACAGCAGTCTCAGCGTGAAGGGGCGGGTAACCTGAAGAAAAGAAAAAAAAGGTGTCCGTTTAAACTTCTGGGCTGACTTATTTTCTAGGATTCTTCGTTTGTTTTGTTTTTCTTTAATGCTGTATTTTTGAGCTCATAATTTTGATCTTGCATACCTAGGTTAATGATTTTTTTTGATCAGTTCTATTTTTTATTCAACTAGAGTTTTTGAACATCTGTTACATTGCAATGGAGATAAAGTTACAAGGTCTTATCAAAACTGAGCGCTCCTAAAATTAAAATTTAAAAATGGATCCAAATACTTTTATTCACGTGATTTAAAGGTTCAATTCAAATTGGGTAAACTAATAAAAGTAAAATGTCTTTGAAAATAACTCATAAGTCTCTAGGTGGTCAAACTAATGGAATGTTGATGTTAAACAATGTCTAATATCAATTGTTTCTAGGACTTTTCTTCAACAGGAAAAAGACAGCAAATACTGTTCAGGACACCTGCCTGCTTTCTTGGTTTTTACAAAATAAGTGAATTAGAGTTAACATGTATGGGACTACTCAAATGTGTTTGTTGGTGACATCTGATTAATTTGCAAAATTAAAATGTTCATTGTTAAATAACATCAGGTACTCTTAACTCCTCAAATTCCATGGGGTATCATACTTAAACATTATTGGTGTTTTCATAGGTTGGTAAATTAAAAAGAGTTTAAAATTGCTTTGTGTCATTACTAAAAACAAGGTTATTAAGAGTTATGTTCTAACAGATAAAACCTCAACTCGGAGAGTGAGTGTTCCATCTGCTCCCTTACCACTTCCCCCTGCTCCCCCTCCAGTTCTGCAAAGCTCCAAGGAGCTCTTAGACTTGGATTTAGAGCTACCATCTCCCCTTTCACTGTGTTTCAGTTAGAGTTGTTTCAGAATGTGAACAGAAAGGGGTCAACAGGTAGGAAAGAAAGAATAAAAGGTTCTGGGTTTGGAAATATATTTAATAAAAAGGAAAAAAAATGTTTCTGGGTAAGAAAGTGCCTGTGTGATGGAATACATGAGGGTCTAAGTAAGTGCTAAGAAAGTCTGTGTGTAAGTAAAGGGCAAGTTTCAACAAGTCTGTGTGTAACTAAGTTGGTTGTGTGTATGTGAGACAGCTAAAGCCATTTAAGATTTTTCCTAAGGTGAAATACTAATGTTCTGATATAAGCCAAAGTTTAAAATATATGGTAAAATAACAAGGATTTCTTAGAAACACTAATTTACTCTTAACTTTGTGTCTATTAAGTTTTATTTTTTAAAACAATTAGTCTTAAAAATTGGGGTTTATACAATTATGGTTAAACAACTGTTAAGAGTATTGTACTGTGTTACAGAGTCTAAATTTTTCTTTAAAAACTGAATTTAGTAAGATTAAAGTGTCAAGGTAACTGTGAAATGGTCACTCCTTGTATATTAAATGTATTCATATTTTCCAGGTATACAAGTTTTTAAAGCAGGAAATCTGTCAAGCTGCTATTCTCCAGAATAAACTTGTCTGTACTGGTAATATTAAACTTAAAGAGTAAATTTTATTGGGGATTTACTTCTATCATTTAATGTTCTATTATGGGACATATTATCAGTAAGGTATATGTAAAATTGGTTACTTATTTCACTGAGATAAAAATTTAAATGTAAATGTATATCTAAGAGTTAGTGACAGCCTGATTTGTTTAAAGGTTCATATTGTAAAAGGTGAAAGCACTTTGCTACACAAAAGAAAAGTTAAAAGCTCTCTCAGCCTTTCTTTGATTGATTCCTGTTCTGGATATAATGTTAGACTGTGTTAACTAATATTCATAGGGACTCAGAAATCAATATATGTAAACTTCTTAAAATGACATTTAAGAAAGAGTATAATGCACAATAGCAAAAATGGGACAACAATGACTGAGATTGGGGTCCCTGACTTCATGACTGTAGCATGCCTGGTGCCTGAAAGTGTTCCTGTGTAGGAACACAAGATGCCTAACTGCTGTGGCAGTAACCTCCCTGGGGAGGCTCTGTACAGGAGTCCTATCAGCTCTTACATTGATATCAGGCACACAGCTCTTGGGCAGAAAGAAATTGTTTTGCTAGATAACCAGTGTTTCATCAGTTCCCTTCTCTAGTTCCTGCCCACCTTACAGTAACTTTGGACAGTGGACTTATTTGAGAGCTACACAGAGTTCCTAACATTGCACTTTGCAGTTGTGGGAAAAAGTTGCATAGATGGTCTAGTCTCTGTAACTCTCCTGAAAACAAAGAATAATGCTTACATAGTCTTTAACTTAATAATAAGACATGTATAAATGTTGCTAACATAACTCTTTAGATCTGCATTTCCATCAGAGAATAAAGCTCCATCTGATCTCAGCTTAATCTTCAAAATCTGTGTTTATAAACCTTTATTTTCTAATACTCCTTTGACCCTCACTGAACTTGAAAATTTGGTCATGCTGGTCATGACAAAAGGGGCAAAAATTAGTTTTAGGATTAGAACATTTTACTTAAGACTTGTGAAGAGCCCTGCCTTATCTGAGATAAGGCTCTGCCTCACCCTGCTACATATTAGAATGACTCCAAAGTAAGCCAGACTTTAACTCATTTAAAGTTGTGCTCAAAAATTTGATGTTTGTTGTAAAGATTACTGTGATCTCAAACAGGGTATATAATGTAGAACTCAGCCAAAATTCAAGATAACTATTATACAAGCTAAATATGTTTTTACTCTTGCTAATTTCATTTTGTAAAACTGTTGCCTGTTACTATTTTGCAGAAGTAGCTGCTTCCAGAACACGCAACCTAGGTAACTTGTGATAATAAGCCATCACCTAACAGATAGTGGTAACAAATACCAGAACAGATAGTAGTAACTTCCAGTACTAATGCAGACTCCAGTTAGATAAAAGGGTAAATAACTGCAAAGTTATGGACATTAAATTTAAAGCCCAGTACTCTTACTTTATGACTGGTGAAACTGGCTTGCTGGATGATTAAGATCAAACTTAGAGATTGGAATTAAATACAGAAGGCAAGATAGGCCAGTATTTGGATCTTTTGTCCTCAGTCAGCCTGAACCCATGAACAAGAGAACTTCTCTAAGGAGCTTTGCAACTCTGTGTCACACAACCTCCTGATCAAGGAGATTGTTGAGACTAGAGGATGAAAATCACTCAGTGCATCTGCTGCAGAGGAGGGTCATGGAAAAAGGGAGACACCCCTTAATGCTTCCAAAGGAAGTCACCTCATCAAGGAGACCCTGCCTAACCAACGGCACTGGTGGAGCTAAGAAGCTGCTCTTAAGTTCTCTACGAGTGGCCCCTGTGGGAACTCAGCTGACTCTTTAACAAGACAGGAACCAGGTCAATTTGACCAACTTGATGTTAGACACCCAGCAAAACAGTTAAAACCAAAATATAACCATTCTTGGGCATTTAAGAGAAATAACAGTTAAATGTAACTTAAGATGTACACTTCTGTTAGTCCACTAAAATAAAAACTGGAAGCTACAAATGAAAGAAAGATTCTTAGGCAAATGTGCCTGATAACTATCAAGGGAAACTGCCAGAGTCAGAAGTTTTTAGTCAGTTTAAGGCCTACAGACCTTCCTAAGCTATACAGGTAGACTTGATCTATGTTTGCTCGTATGATTACCTAGCCCTAAGTAACAGAAGTATAGAGATCTCTACTAAACACAGGTTATACCAAAAAGGGATATTTTACAAAAATCAGATGACATTAAGTAGCTTAACTATATTTTCTGGGGACCTCAATGACATTAAGAGTTAAATATTGTGTTTACATTCCTGATAACTTGTACAATGTTAAAGTCCCCAAATAAAGGCCTTGTCCTCTCCAGCCTTTGCTAGGCCTAGTTATGGGAACAATTTCTCAGTTCTTCCACCTCCTGGTGAGAGATTGACTTCTGTCATTTTCATGATACTCAGTGGCAAGTTTCAGATGCTGCAACATTTACTTTGTACTAATCTCATTTCAGTACTCATGTCTTTTTGTTCTTCTATCATAGAAGCACCCACCCCCAGATGAGTTTACAGCCTGCTCTTCCCCAACCAGACTTCTACCTTGGACCCCTCAGTTGACCCGATTTTAAAAAGGGAACTCCAAACTGCTTGCCCCACGCTGCCCACTTCCAGCTCGAAGAAGTCAGATTGGTCATCGCCCATTTTCCCTACAGCAGTGAAGGAGTTCCTAGTATTAGAGGGGTAAATGAAGTCAGAATAAGGACAGGTAGTTAGTGTAGAAATAGGGAATCGGGTCAAATTGAGGAAATGAAGCCATGAAGCCATCTGCCTTTGGAAGTTGGAGACTGCCCCTGGAAGAATAAAATGTCAAGAATCTCCGGAGCTCATTAATTACCAAATTTACCTGACTTTAAAGACTGTAAACAAGGAGGTCTATGTGCAGCTCTGGGAGAAAAATGTTGGTTTTATGCTAATCATTCTGGAGTAGTGAGGGAATCCATGGCAAAAGTCAGAGAAGGACTAACAAACAGAAAGAAAGAATGGGAAGCTAGTCAGAACTGGTTTGAATCCTGGTTCAATTTTTCCCCTTGGTTAACTACTCTGGTGTCCACTACAGTGGGACCCCTAATATTGTTGTTACTAGCTTTAACTATAGGACCTTGTATAATCAATAAGTTAATTGCTTTTGTTAAAGATAAAATAAATACAGTACAGCTAATGGTGCTAAAGGCCCAATATCAGCCCATTAAGCAGCAAGAATTAGAACAGTAGAGACCCAAGATTGGCTCTCTAAATGTTCTTGGAAAGGGGGGATGTTGAGAGCAGGGTGGTATCTGTGCTGCTAACTGTCTCAAGGACAAACAGGACTGCTGGGCCCCTGTGCTTACCAAGGTTGTTAAGAGACATTTGTCCGAGGAATGTGCAGTTGCCTGGAGACCTTATCCATCAAGGACGAGAGCAGGGCCTAGCCCCGACTCAGCTCCTGAATAGTTCACCCCTTCCCTCCTCCCTTCTTCCTCTAGGACCGTCCAGTTCTGGCCGGACCCAATGAAAATCAAATAGATTGACCGGACCCAACCAGGGGAGGTTTAGCTGTTCGAATGTTAGCCAATTAGAAGAACACTGTAAAACTGCTTGCTTTTCCTTATAAAAACCCTGCTGACGAGGGCTCGGGGCCTCTCTCCTAGCGTCGTTGATTAAGGACACAGAGGACCGAGTTCGAACTCGCTAATAAATGACTCTTTGCTGCTTGCATTGATCGTGGTCTCTGGTGGTCCTTGTGGGGTCTCAAGCCTTTGGGCACAACAAAGGGGAATTCCTACGTTTTACACTTTCTATGTAACTTCCTATATTGGTTTACTTATAGCCACATCATCCTAATATCTGTATCTATGATGCCTTCCCTCTTCCATGTGTATGATAAAAACCTTATCTTTTATAAGGACGTATAATTGAGTTAAAGGATAAAGATATTCTCCCAAGGTTAAGATTCTTATTTATTATTCATTCATACATTCATTCATTCATTTATTGTTATGATGTTGGGAATCAAATCAAAGGCCTCACACACAGTGGGTAAGTGCTCAACTACTGAAATACATTCCCAGCCCAAGATCCTTAATCACATCTGCAAAGACCCGTTTTTTCACAGAAAGTAACATTTATGATTTCAAGGATTAAAACATGATATCTTTTGGCACCATTACTCAAACTACTAGAACATAATTGGTTCATTTTTTATTGGTGCATATTATGTGTACAGAGCAATGTTTCATCATGGCATATTTATATTATGCTTATAACATACACTGATCATTTTCACTGTATTTGAGGCATTTTTGAAAGTCTATTCTCACAATTTCTAAATTTAATTCATGTGTTTAATGTAATTATTATATGTTCAGATTTACACATAGAATTCTATTTTGTGTTATTTTTTCCTTATGTTTCTTGTTCCAGTATTTCCTTTTCTCATGCAATTCTAGATTACTTAAACATTTGTTCTTAATGCATTATAATTTATTTACTGTAATTTTGACTAAATTACTTTATATGAAATTTAGTGGTTGCTTTATGTTGGTTTGGGCCATAATACCCCTAAAAAATCAATTGTAAATGCCATAATCCTGGATGTTACAAATCCCCCCAAAGAACCAAATCTCTAAAGTCTAAAATATTGAAAGACAAATATATTCAAAATATAATTCAAGAAAATAATAATATACTCATTAATATATATTTATTTAAATTTTAAAATGAAGATTTATTTGAGAAAAGAAAACATGAAAGAACACATCATAATTCATTTTACACAATAAAATAAGTAATAGTAGCATGTATATTTTTTACCAAACCTAACCACTCAGGTCCTAACAATGGTCAAACAGTTATAACAGTTATGAACAGTTAAATAAAGGGCTTATAAAGCCAAATTCATGAATACATAGTCACTATGGTCGATAATTAAGTGTGCCTAGTTTTATAACTTCATTAATCTGAAATACCATGAAGGACAATCTATGTCACATATACAGGAACCCAAAAAACAAGATCTTGAGAAATTTCCTTTCACAAACGCAAATATATCAAATGAGCATGTCTTCATATATTGAAGAAGTTTCAACAGTTTTACATACATATACAATGTTACACATGAGTTTACTGATATAACGAACAACACACTTTCATGGAGTCAGATTTGAAAAAAAAAATCCTAAAATCAGTTAGAATTCTCTAAGAGTAAACAAGTTATGCCTCCATATGGAAATGATTCAAGGATAAAAATATTTTGCAGAACAAATTGTGAAAAATAATGCTGATAATTTTAAAATGTAGGGGAAATGCTAAAAGAAAAATTATAAAGAAAATTTGATGTATGAAAAAGTGTACTAGAGTTATAGGTTATGTGCACTTGCACAAAAGTAGTCTGTAAGAACTATCTGACATTCACAAGTATATTTTGAAGTTTTGCACTGAAATGAAGAGCTGCTTTCTTTTAGGGCATGGTTCTTGTCAGAGAATACATTCAAATTCATTTTCTACATAGCACAGCTCTTGTTGAAATTCTGTTATTTGATATACACCAACATGGACATTATTAAATTTTTCCACTTCTGTGCCACACTTTTGTGTTTTGTGCATATGTAGAAATCCATTCTCTGTGCACTCAAATACAGGAAATAGATTTGGGGGAAACAATACTGATGATCAAACAGCAACACTGTTGTTTAAGTGTCTTTTTATCGTACCTGATTTTTGAACCAGTTAGTAACTTTGCTGGCTTCTTCGGGCAAATATAGCTTTAACTTCTTAAAAGTTCCTGGAATTTTATTACCTGGAAGGAATGTCCATGGAGACAAAAAGTGCATTTTTAAACTCCAGTTTTTATGAATTGTGGGTTTGGGATTTTAGCTTTCAGGATATCATAGTTCAAGATTTGATTCTTTTGTAATTGTGACTTATGGAAGTTTAAAACTTTAAAGATTTAAAAGGAAACTTATCAATTATCCTCTTGCTGATGAACATTAACCTTTATAAAAATGTTTAAATAGGTGTTATATGAACATTGGTTTTATCTTATTTGTTGAAAATTATTTATCAAATAATATAAAATTTACAGTGTAATTAAAATAATATTAAACTTATTACCCATCTCATAATCTTTATTGTTTGGTAAAATTGATTAACTAATTATTGTTTTTATGATGGTCTTATTATCTTAAGACCTTCATTAGGCCAAAATCGCTACAGAGGAAACCATAATGAATATACTAATACTGATATGTTAAAAATGTCTTTCAAATAGTTCTTTTCTCACATAAAAATATTATGAATTAAGGTTTAGGAGACATGCATCCTCAGGTAACATGCTAATTGCTAATTGTTTACTCAATAAAGTGAGTAGCAAATACTAACAATTATAATTTAATAAATATTAAGTATGCTGTATTGCTTACTAGATGGCAATAGATATAGAGATACAGATAGATACGTATGTGTGTATATATTCTGGGATTATGTGATTCAGTATTTTCTAAGGGCTATTTTTTTCTCTATAAAACTGAAAGTGAATTTTAAGGCAATCGCAGTTTCACAAATATCAGACACAAATAATTGTTTAACAATTGTTTATTTATTTTAAAGTTGAGAATTTTAGATGCTTTTATTGTGTAATATAGTCACATAAATATAAAGAAACTAAAGGAGTTAATTCAATTTAATTTCTCTATTATACCTTCTCTTAAGCAATTATTCTATTCATTCATTTAATAAGTATTTATTGATTTTCTACTCTGGGCCTGGTATTATGTTCAGTATTTTAATATGTTATTTAATTTACTCTGGTACTCATATTAACTAAATTCTATTGGTTTTAATGACAAACTGATATCATCAGGGGCAAATAACTTATTAAGATCATAACTTTGTTACATATCCTAAGTATTTCCACTTGCAAATAAATATATATTACCTTTCATTTCATTATACTATGTGTGTGTTTGTGTTTAGATGATAAGGACTATAATATTGTAAAATATTAATTAAATACTACTTTCCTGGCTTCTTCAGTTCCATATGACAATCAATAATAAATTAGTGAACCTAACCTGAATTTCTGTTTTTAGTACCAATTTCTTAAGTGCTGTGATTGCCAAACTATAGACCTCTAAATGAAATTGAATCGACAATTTTCTTTTAAGTGAGCAAGTATTCACTATTGCCCATTTTTTTCATTCTCAGCTTTGTCTTGACCACCTTTAGTCAGGCTTCACTCTCCTTTAAGTTCTTAAAACTCTGCTTGCCTATAATCCAGAGCAAGAACAACAACAACAACAACAAAAAAAAAAAAAAAAAAAAAAAAAAAAAAACTTGAAACTTGCTTTACATCCCTTCTCCTGGGATGTAAATGAGCATAAATGTCCTAACCATAACAGGACATTTACCCCCTGATCATCTACCATTCTTTTTTCATCTTCTACTCCAAATACTTTACTTATCTCTGCTTGCTTCCTTTTTACACATTGAAATAAATTTTTGCCTCCTGGATTTTGAAAGTTCATAAATTTCTGAGATCCACAACAATCTTTCTAACTAAACTCTTTTCCAAATACCCTGCTTTTATTTGAAATAATCATAAAAAAGTATTTTAAATTTTCAGTGTTTTGAGTGCCCTCTGATGGTTTCATTGTGGTTGTACTGTCTAGGGATCTGAAAGTACAACCCCCAAAGAATAAACAGATTGGCAGATGGGGTAGAAATTGCTGCACCAAATAGAGCAGTTCAAAACTATGGTTATTCATTGAAGAATCATGGAATATGAAATTGATTTTACTCATGAAAAAGACAATGCTGCTTTTATTTGTGTTTCAACAAGTACAGTTTTCTTCTTAATCATAGTAATTGATTTATGTGATTGAAAAACAGAAGATATCTACTATTAGCCAATTAACAAAGCTAATTTTCAAACTTCATGTTACATAGGAGATAAGAATTTAAATAGAAAATAAAATAATAAAATAAGTATCTCCTTAAATACATTACTGCTGTCCACTATCAATAAAAGAATATTTTTACTGAAACCAGGGATCACAGTCAAGTGTGTTTGCTATGGAAACAGGTTTTAAAAATAATACCAATTTCTCCTAAGTGGTTGTATTCAAGTTAAATTTACAGACCAGCAGCATCAACATCACCTAGAAACTTGAAACAAATGCAAATTATTACATTCAACTTCAGTCCCACAGAAACTCTGAGAGTGGGATTCAACAGTCTGTTTTAACAAGCCCTCCAGGTGATTTTGAAGCATTATCAAGTTTGAGAACTGTTGTTCCAAAGGGATATAATTAGATGATACTTAATCATAGCCTTCTTGTCTTATTGTTTGTTTCAGTGATTTATTCCATAATCTTTGTCAAGTCATCTGGCTTCATCAGGGTCAATTTTCCAATTTTGGATATTTAATAATATTTTCTGTAATTAAATAAATGTTAGGATTTTTATGTTTTTAGAAAAGGCAGGTTATACTGTAAGACTAAAATAAATCAATGATATTTAATGTGATTCTAATTTTAATTTTTTTTATATAAATTAATGAGAGAATACTTAAGAATTGAAGTACCAATGGAACATACACTTGTCTGTAGATAGAATATCAGAAATTCATTTTGTGTTTATCTACAAAGCTTATTCAAGTCTGTAAACATTAAAAGCTCTATGTGAAACAATTCTATAATTTAATGAAACATTTTTGAAATTCAATAAGTATAATTTCAATAGTAGAGATGTTGACCTAATAATCTATAGTAATTTTTTTTCTAAGTTTAGTACTGTGGTTCCAATAAAAAATGATTTCATGACTAGAGCAGTGGTGAGTGTAAGAATGATATGTTTTTCTGATCATATTGAATGCATTTTATGAAATGTGAACTTCCTTACATGTGATCGTATGCTACGTATTAATTTGTTTAGCTTGGTATTGTTCTAGGGAAGAAAGGAATTCATATAGTTTCTCTGTCTTCTCAGGTTTTAGACACATGACATTGCTTTTCATGCCCAATTTCTTTCATTATAAAAGTTTGAAACAGCTTTTTAAAAAAAAAATCTTCATACTTTTTAGTACTTGCACTTTGAAGGAAGAGAATAAATTTTTTTTAAAAGATTATTTGTTGTAATACACAGGAGTCGTATGTATTTTTATAATAAATTGTTATGAGTATATCATCAAAAACAAATGCTTGCAAGGTATTCTTTTTTATTCCTTATTCCAGTATTTATCAGCTCATGATTCACATTCTATTTGACCACTCATTAGAGACCTTGTTAGTCCCATGCTGCTGACGTTTCACAATGCAATTACTATAGCAGAGCCCATAGCAGCATTAGTTATAGAAAATACAGTGTAGTTCATGGAATTGTTTTTGTCAATAGATATACAACAAGATATAGTTAAAAATAAATAAACTACACAAAGCCCTTCACCAGCAATATGTACATTTTAACTTGCTAAAATTTGTAAATTAAATTTATGGTTAATTAACATAGTATCTGAATACCTATAATTGAAAACACCATTTTTTTGGTCTAGCTATAATTGTAAGCAGAATAATATATTACACAGGAACAGATTGGATGTCCATTGATTTTTTTCTTTCATATTCAAAATGTCTATTTTTAAAAATCAATTGCTGATGTGGAACAGAAAGGCGAAAAGCAGGCATCACATGATTTTTATTAAAATTTATGAAAAAAAGAAAGGTCAATATGTCTTAGGGGAAAAAGGATTTATTACCTTAATATAAATGTTAGCAAATTAAATAACTTATTTTTCAAAAAATTCATTGTTTGTTTTTTAGGTTTTTGTTTTGTTTTGGTTTTGGTTTTTGGTTTTTAGCCCAAGACAAATCCTGTTACTTTGTATTTCAGCAAAACAGAGTGCCCAATTAAGTCTGGAAACAAGATCTAGATTCTTCTTTGATAGTAGCAACACTACATAGTAAACAATTCTATTTTTTTGTTTCCTAAAAAATTGCAGCCAAAGGATCAATGACTTTGGTTTGTCAGTTCTAGCACAATGTACTACAAATAAGTTTCGAAAGTAAAGTAAGAGAAAATCCATAGGCTGTAAGTTGTTTACAGAAAGTACTTTAAAAACAGAACCTGCTAGTTCTTTCTTCTAGCAAACTATATACATATATTGTATCATTTTCTAGCATATTTTTCTTAGTTGTTTAAATAATTGCCTTACTCAAATGAGCATATCTTAAGAACAAGACTTCCATCCTAAATGAATTCCTATCTCCTATGTTAGCTATCAGAATCTTTGCCAAAATGAAAGTTATGAATCAATACTTACTTATAAACTTATTTAGTAAAAATACTTTGAAGAATGTATTTTAGAAAGATATTTAATTTTAGAAAATTCAGAATTGATGAAAATGCCATGCAATAGAATAAAGCATCTTCCTGCAACTAAATTTCAATTCATAAATAAATTTCATTATCTACTGTGAAAGATTTCAGATGGAAAATCCTAATGTAACATGATTTTCATTGATGGTTTAAAATTTTTCAGATGAAATATATTTTCTTAAGATTTAATTTCCACATTTCTATGATCTTCATGATTCAAAAGTTTTCAGAGATGATCCAAGAAAATTGCCTCTAGTTTTATTCTATCATTTACTATTAATCTTTTATACTTCCATCACTGTTGCATTGACATCTATTAAATAGTGTTAATAACAAAATGAATGTTGATGATTGATGTTATTTGTTACTTTCTAAAAGATCTGTAATGATATGTAAATGCTAATAATATTAGACATTCAATATACAAATGAAATAAGTATATATAAATTTATTTTTGTGAAAGTATTTATTATATCAAAGAAACACATATTTTTACATTAAGAAAATGAATAATTATCAAAGTAAATTTGTTATTAAACAATCAAAATAGGAAATTAATTATTCAAGAAAATTAGTAAATAAAAATCAGCTCATAATATATTATGTGACTTAGGTCTTTTCTCTATAACTCAAAAAGTTTTACTATTTGTTTAACCAACAGACATACATGACTTAAAATATCTATCAATTAAAATGTGATTCAAATTTTATATAATTTCTTGAATAATAGGGAGTTAAGTTTATGTGAATACTAAAATCAAATGCTACTATTTGATTTTTCTTAACTTTTATTGTTTGAATAATTGCTTGAAAATTATTCTATTTATTTTTATAGAAATCTGCTTTTTTTTATGAAGACTTGACTGTTACAGGAATCATTCTCCTGCCAGAGTCAACTAGAAAACCAAATGTAATTTGATATTTGATATGATATGGAGGCATTGGGGAAAAATTCCATGGCAATAATCACTTAGGGAAGGAAACTGTAAATGAGGTTAGTTCTATAGTTGCACCAGCTTAATACTGGGAGGCAGTTTCCAAACCAACTCAAAAGGAGAACAAAGAAAAACAAATTCTGGCAGTCTTCCAGAGTTAAGGAAACAGGGAAGAGTTTGGAGAGTTTAAGGAATTGATAATTTATGTTGGAGAGTGCCAGATAAAATGGAGGTGCCCAGAGAGAAAGAAAGAGGACACCAGATATTCACAAATGCCTTCCTGGAATCTTTGACTTTGTTTGAAAATGATGAGAGAAAACTGTTCAAGTCATGGTGAAAAACACTGGTTGTAGGTCCAATAAGAAATAGAATGCATGAATGTATGTGTATAGATCATGTTCCTACAAGTTATCCTGGAGTCAATTTTTTTTTTAATACACTGAAATTGAATAGAATTCTCAGAAGGGTCATGGCCTATTTGTAGGGACAAAGTATTTCTGAAAAAAGACTTGTTGGTATCTGCTTTTACAAAGATTAACATGAATCTTCAAATAGATCTGCAAATTATTTAATAACATTCTAGAACAAAACAACAATAGTAAAGAAAATATAACAAATTTGACACTTGACAACTTAAAACACAAATTATCTAGCATGGTAGCATTCACTTAAAATGTACAAAACACATGAACCATAGCCAAAAGAGAAAATAATCAATAGAAAGAGAATGAGAATTGACAGAGATGACATAACCAGAAAACATCACTGGAACAGCAGTTATAAATATTCATAGACACAAGAAAACATAAATATGATGAAGAAAGAGAAATGGAAAATATAAAAGACACTCAAATAAATCTTCTAGAGATAAAATATATGACAAAAGAAATCACAAATATGCTGGATATGTCTAATTGGAGATTAGCAATTAAAGAATCAATAAAAGTGAATTTGAGCCCGGCACCATGGTACATGCCTGTAAGCCCAGTGACTCAGGAAGCTGAGACATGAGGATTGCAAGTTCAAAGTCAGCCTCAGCAAAAGTGAGGTGCTAAGCAACTCAGTGAGATCCTGTCTCTAAATAAAATACAAAAAAATAGGGCTGAAATTGTGCTCAGTGGTCTAGTGCCCCTGAGTTCAATTCCTGGTATCAAATAAATAAATAAACAAATAAATAAATAAATAATCAAAATGAACTTCAAGACATAGCAATAAAACAACCTTAAATGAAGCATAAAGAGTAAAAAGACTGAAAAATAAACAGAGCCTCATTGTGTTGTTAGATAATATCATCTGCTCTAATATATGTTGGTTGAATCAAAGGGGGAAACAGGGTGAGAATAAAAAATGTTTTTGAAGAATTGCTGGTGAAAATTTCCAGATTTGATATAACTATATAGTAGCATATCCAAACATCTTACCATGAGCAAATGTAAATAAAGAAATCATACCAAAGCATACCACTAATAATGTACTCGAGTCCAGTTGTGATGGCAAAACCACACCTGGTTGTGAAATGAGATTACAAAAATGTTACGGTAAGAAACCAATGCCTGGGGAAGAGGTGAGTTCTACTCCCCTCTCTCAGCCTTTCTCCAGGAAGCCTAATTAACCATGGGTACCTCCTTTTGGATTGTCAATAACTTCCCTAAGAGTCAGACTACTGCCTTCTGAAATGTAAAAGATGCCAGTGAATAGTCGTTTCTTCTTATCTGTGAGCATGCTTTATGTTAGAGACCCTGCACAAGGCCTTCAGCCACATAGATTAGGAATTTTTTTTAAAAAGAGGAAAAAGCCCCAATGATAGGATGGATTTAAGATGGCATCAAATAACCTATAAATATCATGAGAAACTGTGGATAAGGGCTCAGAATTTGGATTGTTTATTTTCCTCTGGGCCTGCCAGCATAAAATAAAGTTTGAAGTTCTCCTCCTCTCCAAGTGCTGCTTGCTGCTTCTTGAGCAGTCTGTTTCCCCCAACACAGTGATAGAATCTAAAAACTGTTAAATGAAAAAGTTTAAGTATAATGGCAGTGCTTCTGTAAGAAATAATACAGGCAGGAAGAAAATACAATATTTAAAGTGGAAATTTTATTATTTCAATTTGGTGGGACATGTTTGCATTGTTCGTACCTTTCAAATAGTAGGCAAGCTTCATGAGATTTGACTTGCTCAGTTCTATACTGTATTCCTGTACCTGAGAAGTATCTGAGCAAAGTAAATAGTAGTTGTTGAATAAATAAATGAAAGAAAATGAAATACAAATAAGTAATTTATTGCAGTAGTGGTTAATGGATGTGGAGAATAAGAAATTCCCAAAATATGAGGCCTGAGAAAAAGAAAAGGGAGTAAAAATGAAGGCCATCTGTTCGTAACTTTCATCTCCCAAGACAAATGTTTTCCAGATGCTGGTTTTAGGCAAAGAGGATGTTTTATCATCCTCAAAAGAAAACAGTTTCTAAGAGGCCTTAACTCCTCCAAAGCAAAATCCTTTTTAGGCACTGTCCACAGACCTTGACAGAAAGGGCCCACATTCCTGGCTGTCCAAGCAAACTGATATATGTTCGCTAGACCACCCCTCAAAATAACCTATATAAACCCAGTCCCTTTCTTTGTTCAGTGATTCATTTTCTACCAGGAGAGTGGGTCCACGGGCACCATTTCATCCCCCTGAATGAAGAGCAGAGATGACACGTGAGGTTTGCATCCTGCCCAGTCTTTTTGTGCTAATAGTGGTGAGGGGGCATCCTGAGCTTCTGAATAAATTCAACCAGATAAGAAATTGATCAAAATAAAGAACTAAACATATATAAATATGTGGAGTTTATTCTATTATTGGCTTATCTGTCAGTATGTCTAACCATCTATTACAAAAAAGGACACAAACATGCACACACACAACTCTTTGTAAGTATGAAAAAATATCAGTTTGTTGATTTATAATTTTGGTGGCATTTTTGGTAAGTATGTGGAGAAAGAGGTATGTTTGGACACTTGGGAGGACTGCAAATAACACAACCACTTCAGAAATCAGTATGGAAATTCCTAAAAAAATTAGGAATGATACTACCATTTGACCATGCTTTTTCACTGCTTGATATTTAGAAGAACTAAAATCAGCACACTATTATGATACAGCCCATTAATGTTTACAGAAACACAATTCACAATGGCCAAATTATGGAAAAATCCCAGGTGCTCTTCAACAGATGAGTGGAGAGAGAAAATGCGGGATACACACACATACACACACAGAGATACACACAAACACACATAGTTGAGTATTATTCAGCCACAAAGAAGAATGAAATTCTATGCAATTTGCAGGAAATTGGATGGAAATGAAGACCATCACACTAAGCGAAATAAGTGAGTATCAGAAATTCAAGGGTCAAATGTTCTCTCTCATATGTGGAAAGTTGTCAGGAGTGGTGAATGAATTACGGGTCTTAGAACTACGCAGAGACAGAGGCTGACACCTCCCTTGGAAATCTCTCAGTGCAAAGGTGACAAGAAAACCACCCATTTGTATGGCGACACCCTGTTCAATGAGAAACATAGTTGCCATGGAGTTTATCAGTTCATGACCTAAGATTCAGGCACCAACCTGGGGGTGGAGAATTGTGGGCACAGGCTAATGACTGTAATTGGGCTGTTCAAACTTTTGATCTTGTTTCTGTTTTAAAGTAACTTTCTCACAATGAATTCCTTTGATGTAAAAACCTATATAATAAACATGGGGAGTCTGCTCGTTGTCAGTCTTCTGTCAGAGGTCTGCTGAACCACAGGTCCTGCTTTGCAGTTTTCTCTGTTTTTGTGTTTGTTTGACTTTCTTCCAATCCCCTCATCTGCCCAGTTTGGGGAAAATGAGTAAAGGTCAGGCTGGTCTTGACAGAAGCTGGAACAAAATAAAGGAGAAAAAGTTGGGTATCACATGAAAATAGAAGAGAGATCAATGGAGTTGAGCAAGGTCATAGAGGATGGAGAAGGAATGGGAAAATGGAGGAACTGTGGAATGAAATTTTCCAAATTATGTTATGTACCTTTATGAATATGCCACTGTGAATTCCACCTTTATGTTTATCTATAAAGTTCCAATTAAAAAAGAAAACAATAAATAGAAGACCAGTAGAGGAAGATTGGGGGATGGCAGAAGGGAGAGAAATAGGAATTGAAATGAAACAATTATATTTCATGCTTGTATGATTATGTCAAAATGATTCCCACTATTATGTATAACTAAAGCGTACTAAGAAAAATATCTAAAAACATGTCAGAATATGTCTCAAAGTGCTAACCATGTGTATCTGACACTATTGGTGCCATATATAGATCCATGTGCTGCCCTTGAGCTTCTACCAATTTTGTTGCTAATAACTTGGCCAACAAACTTCAGAGCTTACAGTTGGGCACCGAATCTATTGCCCTATATGGAAGTGCCTGGGGTTTTACTCCTCTTTCGGTTAAAAACGTGTAGCCAAAGACTGATGAAAGTGGGAGGACAAAGACATCAGTGTCTTTGCTTAGAATTAGGAAAAGAAAAAATCCGAGGCCTGTATAGTTATATGATTCACAGGCCCCAGTGCAAAATGAAGATGGGGAACCCTTGTTAAAATATTAAGAAGAGCTCTTCTAAGTGAGGGTACTGTATAAGTGCACAGGTCACATATCCGCAAAGCAGCTTGCCCTTCTTTGAAGTATAATTTATGCTTCAGAGGTCTAGAGGTGTTGAAATAAATCTCTGACTTTACTAAAATCACACTATTTCTTGGATTGTTCTCAACTCTTTGCCTCACCCCCACCCCCAATCTTTAGTGATTTCTCCTGGGAGGTTTCTTTAATAAAGCGCTTGCACCTGAATTCTTAGTTATAGCAAAGCATCATCATTACCAGCAGTAAAATGTCTTCACAATGGAACTGTGAGGTCATAACGCTGAATAAAATGCTGAATAATGCACAATTTGTTGCAATTGTTGTTCAATTAGAAAGAGAAGTTTACCAAGTAATCAGCCGAAATTGACCCAACATAAATCCACTCAAGTTTCTAAAATTGATAATATTGTAACACACTGATTTAAACGAACAAATAAACAAAAGTTCTAACAACAATATGTTCTCTTCATTCACAGCAAAATGAGAAGCAGGCTCACAAACTTTCCTCAAAGTGTTTGCTTCCTCTGAGTATTTCAAAGCTTTAAAGAAAGTAGTAATGAAAGTTTCCATATTCTCATAAATGCTCCAAAGCAGTTTGAGAGATGTTTGTAGAGAATGTTTTCACTCTCAAAATAACCATGGAAAGCTTTAAAGGGACTGTGAAGTGGCATGAGCTGTGAAGTGGCATGATAAGAGTGGTGAGGCATATTTAGCACATATAAAATGTGAGCTCCCTTTGAGCTATTGAATTGGATTGTCACTCCTTTTACTGCCATGAATTCAATCTCCTTATTCTCTCCACTTCAAACGATTCATTTCAATAGGTATAGGGAGTATATATGGAAACTCCAATGACTGGACTCTGAGGAGACAACAGAAAAAAAAAAAAAAAAAGAAAAAAAGAAAAGAAAAAAAAATCCTTAGGGAAAGGTTTAGTCATCAAAGGAAATTTCAGTCAATTCTCCAATGCCAAATTGCATTCCAATAGATATTAATACAAAGCTGATGTCTCCAGGTTATACTAAGCAAGTGAATAAAAAATATATGTGACAGGCTTATGTACTTTTACAACACATGAATTTCCTGTGAGGGTTCTGCAGGAGTTAAGAACCAGAAATCATTACCATCCTATTATTTAAAATTATAAACATAATAAAATATTTCTTGCATGAAGGGATTTCTAATATTCCTTTACCACAATGGATGTCTACTGACTTTAGTAATTCTATGTGTACACCTCTCAGTATAGTAATACTGATTATTCTTGATAGTGGGTAATTAATAGCTTAAAAATTCACAATTCAGAGAAATAGAATTAAAACAAAGCAAACTGACTGCAAATTGTCATGTCTCTTCAATGAGCATGTTCCTTGTAAAACATTCTATTCCAATAAAATGCAGCATTGAACAAGGTACTTAATCAGATCCAAAACAGGAAAGCTTCTACATGTATGAATCTAATCTCTGCAAATTTACTGTTGTGTAGTAACTTGCCAGAATCACATAGGAGCACAATGTGGAAAAAAAAAATTTACAGTGGTGAGTTAGGGAAATATTAATATCATAGTAAGATTCATATGATGTGGTATTTATCTATTTTGTATTTGTTAAATTTTCATTTTGCCAGTAAGAACATGAAATTAGTTACTGTGGTTTTCAAAGTATAAACTTGAACATGAAGAGAGTGAATTAATGAAAAAGTTAAAGGAATGACTAGGATTGTTGTTTATTCATCCATGCTCTTGGAAAGGTAGAGAAATCATATCCATTAATTTTATATAGGCGAGTGGTCTTCATGTAAAAGATAAGAAAAAAATTTCTGTTCAGCAAGCCCAACTGTTACTCTTAATAAAATGATTATATAAATTGAACTGAAAAAAGTTACTATAGTGGCATACACAAATGTTCATACATACTCAGATCTTCTAGGCAAATATTTTTATCAGTTTCCAACTTTTCTGTCATAAGCTCTCAGTTATTAAGCCTTCTTAAAGTAACCATTGATATGAGTATTAAAAATATACATAAGAGTGTTTCTCATCTCTCAAACTACTCAATATCCTGAATAAGTTAAATAATTTTTTTAGTATCCTAGCCTTACTAATCAGAAAAATCTGTTATTAACAACTTGGAAAGATTGTGGAAGTTATTTCAGCCTGGATTAGCAGTTCAAAAGTCATATTTCTAAACAGTGTAAGGGTTTTTTCTTTAGATATTATCTAGTAATAGTTTGGAAATAAGGGTAGGTAATTTCTAAATGAACCTAGGAAACCACCAGCCATAAACATGCAGATTCTGTGGGAAGGTTTTTTGACTTTTGTGGATCAATAGTACTCGGTCACATGTAACTTGTTTAACTTCTTGTCAAATGTCCAAATACAAATTCAAAGGGGCCTCCAAAAGTCCATTTCATTAAAAAATTACTGAAAATCCAAAAGCATTTATTTTTCCCCTTAACCTCATCCTCAAGGGGAGGAAATTTACGTCCTGGAGGGTCATCTACTCTTAAGGGCAGTAGAATTACCACAACCAAGTCTCTCCCTTTTTGAGACCTCAATTCTACATAAAATCAAACATATCTTAGCATTATATGTTTCCTGTGCTCTATTTTCATACATAGTTCCCTAAGGATGCCTTCTGATTTCTCATTATTTTGGTATTTAATACTTTTATTTTCCCAGAAACAGGGCATTATAATTTTTTTCACCAAAAAGTAAAGCAACAGAATCTACTTACCAGCTTTCTTTGGAATTAATATATTTAGACCACTGAGTAATCTCAGAATTGAAGTTAAAAAGTGAGTTTGTCTTTGCTATGAATAATTGATCTTGCTAACAATAAAACTAAAAAGTTTCTTTGCTTCTGAAAAAAGCACGCACAGACTATATAAGAGTAAGAACCTTATTATCTTTATAATATCTCAATCCATTTTATAAAAACACAGTTTCAGTGAAAATATTTGTAAGTGGAATTCAATATTTAGTGATATTGTTCTAAAAGACTGTTTCTAAACTATATCATACACACAGAGTTTTCTGGTTTTGAAAATGTGAACTGTGAAAATTATTTTTGCTGCTTTTAATAAAAGCAGAAAACTTTTTACTGAATTTTAGTTGTGAACTTTATCAAATTCCTAAAAAATTAATTATTTATAGAATGGTATTTATTTATTTGGAGACCAAATTAGTGCCAATTAAAGTGCCCTGAGTGTCCCAAAATAGCCATTGCACTGACAAAAAAAAAAAAGAAAGAAAGAAATTTGCTACAGCATCCCATTTTCTTTTTCTTTATTATCAGTCCCTGATAACTTGCACTGACCATTCAGATTGGAGAGTAAGACTAAGTGAAAGTAGACATTATATCCTGACTAAGATAACTTCTGAATAGAAAAACTTCAAAAATGGTGAAAGCAAAGAGATAGTCTAAAATAATTGTACAAAAGTATATTGCTCTACAACACTATTCCTTTAATCAATGTTGTATGTTAAGTTCTATACTTCCCAAATTTTTATTAAAGTTTTAACACAAGGTAACTGTGAATGTAACCTTATTTGGAAGTAGTTTTTACAGATATATTCAAATTAAGATTAGGTCACATTTTAAACTGTGTGTGGTGTGGCACACCTATAATCTCAGCAGCTTGGAAGGCTGAGGCAAGAGAAACGCAAGTTGAAGGCCAGCCTCCGTAACTTAGTGAGGGCCTAAGCAACTTAACCTGTCTAGAAATAAAAAATAAAAAAGGCTAGGGATGTGGCTCAGTGGTTAAGTAGCCCTGGGTGGTTTTGTTTGTTTGTTTGTTTGTTTTATAATTGTAGATGGACACAATATCTTCATTTTCAAAAATTTTTATGCAATGCTTAGGAATGAATCCAGTGCTTACATGTGCTAGGCAAGCACTCTACCACTGAGCTACAAACCCAGACCCAACCAGAGGTTTAATCCCTGATACCCACCTCCAAGAAAGACATTAGGTCACATTTTATTAAATGTGGCTCTAAAACTAATAGGTTGACTTTTTATAGAAAAAGAAGATATGCAGAAAGAGATACATGAATAGGGAAGAAAGCCATTTGATGACTGAGGCAGAACTGACATGATAAAGCAATAATACCAAACACCAATGATTGCCAGCAATCACCAGAAGCTAGAAAAGAAGAACACAAAAGCTATTCTTTAGAACTCTCAGAATGACAATCATCCCAGACAACATGGTTTTAAATTAGTGACTTATAGAACTGTGAGGGAATAAATTTCTGTTATTTTAACCCACCCTGTTTGTAGCAATTTGTTATGGAAGTCTTAGGAAACTAATAGAAACTATGGTACTGGAAGTGAAGTGCTATGTAATAAATACCTATAAGTGTGAAAATGACTTTGGAATAGGTAATAAGCAGAGACTAAAAGAATTTTTAGATACATGATAGAAAAAGTTTAACTGGCCATAAAGAGTCTGTAGAAATATGCATGTTAAAGGCAATTCTATTGAGGGCTCAGAAGGAAGACAAGAGAGGTAGACGAAGCTTATATTGTCTTAGATAATCTACATATTATGTGAATATATCACTGTTGAAATATTAAAGGCATTTCTGGTAAGGTCACAGAAACAATTAAGAAACATGCCATTGGACAATGGAACGAAGGCAATCTTTCTTATAAATTGTAAGAAAACTGGATGATTTATGTACTACTGTTGGGCAGAATGAAGAAATTGTAAGTGATAAATCTGGATACATAGATGAAACTGTTTTATGGCAAAGTATTGAAGAGGCAGCCTATATTTGCTTCATTGCTTAAAGTAAGCCAGGAAAGGACATAAATAAATTTAAAAAGGAACCATTAGACATAAAGTAACCAGAAGTTGATAATTTGGAAAATTTCCAGCCTATTTTTGTTGCAAAAGGTAGTTATTTGGAGAAACTACCAAAGGTATGACTGAAAAACTTGCTTAAGAGATGAGGTATGTGACTCATGGATCCTATCAACCATCTAAGCAGAAACACTGCCAGCCACGGGCTAAAAAAAAAACAGAGACAGAGGTAAATGAAAGAAGTCAGTTAGACTTCTAGGGTTCTTTAAGCGGAAAACAGGTTTTTCAAATCACAGGACCACCATCCAATACTGGCTAAGAAGGGCTGATGTATATTCTGCAGGCACAGATATGGTCAATAGATTTTCCAAGGGCCCAGAAGCTGGGTTTGACAGAATCTCCATGGTTCCAGGTGATAGATCAAGACAAAGATAATTGTTCATAGCTTTTAAAACCCTATTGGAATTGTCCTTGTTGTATTTTATACATGCTTGAAACCCATTTGTCTCTCCTATGACCCATTTTATCTGTGTATCTTCCTTTTGGAATGGAATGCCTGTGACTTTGGAAGCAGATAATTTACCAGTTTCAAAGATCTACAGAAAGAGATTTTGCCCCAGGATGAACCATACTCAGAGTCTCTCCCCAAACTTATTTAATGATTTGTAAGATGAGATATGGGATTTTTAAAATTATATTTAAGTGGAATTTTAGTCTTGGAGCTAAATGAGTTAAGCCAGAATGAGTTAAGAATTTGGGGAGATTCGAGATGAGTGAATGTATTTTACAAAGAGGAGAGCCATATATTTGGCAGTAGGGAATGGAAAGAAGTTCATTATGGAGTGAATTATATCACCTGAAAAGTTATGTTTAAGTCCCACTGTTACATTAATAAAATTTGAGGTCATATTGGACTGGGGAAGGGCTCTAATGCTATGAATGCTATTTTTATAATAAGAAATAAAGTTGGACACAGAGAGACACCCACAAGAAAAATTACATGTGATGATAGATACAGGGATTAGAGTGATGTTTCTACAAGCAAGGAATTCCAAGGATTTCTAGTCATCACCAAAATCTAGAAGAGAGACACAATTGTTAGAGTCTCCAGAAATAACCCGTTTTGCCCAAAACTTGATTTCAGACTTCTATCCTCCAGAAATATAAAATATAAGATTTCTGTGGTTTTAAGTTAAGTAAACAGTGATAATTCATTATCAAAGCCCTAGCAAACTCATACAGCTCTAAACGTTAGATTGAATGGAAAAATACAGAGAGAAACCTGCTTCAAAATAAAAATTTCCTGGAAGGAGACGAGTTGACATAGCAGTTCTGATGAGGATGATAACTAATTCTTCATTATCTGGCATGGTCTGCTATATCCAAGTGTATAAAAATCCATGTTTGTTGTAAATGAAAATACACACACAGAGAAAAATCAAATTAGAATTTTATATTATTGAGCAAGGAAAATTTTATAGGAAGGATCAAATCATAAACCATCTTATAATCTGATTGTGGAATATTTATTGAAAATAATTATTACTAACAAGTGAGTAAATACTAAAAAGCAAAAAATCCAATAACAGCAGATATATGCAGCATTCATTACCTCTTAGATGAGGCAGAATACCTAAGGAATCACATAGTTTGGAAGATCCCCATCAGCACCATAACTATACAAAACTGAGAGTCACATCTCTTTGAAATGGATACATCTGTGGACCACTGAATAACAAGGAATCTCACTGAGGAGCTTCAGTCTGGGAATGGCAATAAGGAGATTACCTCTGATGTGCCAATAAAACTGGACTGATTGAAAGACTACCTGAGAAGCTACTCTTGCATGCACCACTGAAGATAGTTGGGAAAGTGAGTGCTGCTAAGAATACCATATGCTGTTGGCTACGTAATGTAGGAATAGCAGTGAAAAGCACACTAGAAGCAGAAAAGTGAAGTTCTTTATCCTATAATGCCCCAAAGCATCCTTTATTGACAAAGCTTAACAGTGTGTCAAGTAGCAAATAGATATATTCATGGGATCTAGGTGCAACATCATAAAAACCATACAAATGAGGGTAGATTTGGAGCTGAGAGATGACAAAAATGAAAACTGGAACAGGTACACTGCTTTATACTCTTAAGATATGAAACCTCTTACATTTCAGTACACAATGAGTAAATATGTAAGCCCCACACACCTAAGAAAATACAGATAAATTTAAGATTTGAATTTTCCCTTGAAAATGACACAATAAATTTATTAGGTTATAAAAGTGACAATAATTTTAAAACATGGAAATTATCCAAATGGACTTTCATTTACTACTAAATATATATTTGTATTTTTAAGTAGTGCTTAAATCTCAGAGAAAATTACAAAAAAATTACTTGGGATAAATGCTTCATTCATTATAATTAAGAAAATATCATATTGCTTTCATAGTCTAGATCTTGAATTTCCCCTAAATACCTATGTGTTAAAGGCTTGGTTGGCACCTTGTAGCACTACTAAGAGGTGGTAGAACTTTCAGGAGATAGAATCTAGTAGAAAGATGTTAGGTCATCAGGGGCATTCCCTTGGGGGTGACATTGAACTCTTATCTCCTTCCTGTCATTTTCTGCTTTCCGGCCACGTAGAGTTGAATTGGCCTCCCATACCACATGCTTTTGCCATGATGCCCTATGCTGCCACAGGCCCAAAGAAACAGCTATAATAAACCTTTCCTCTATTTAAGAAAATTTATTTCACACATTTGTCACACTTATGAAAAACTTACACAATTTTTAAAATGAAAAGATGGGAATATACCATTTGATTAAAAAGGTAGTATTTTTTCATCCTTGCCTAGAATCTTTGACCATACAGTGTTATTATTTTTTTCCTGTAAAAATCTTCAAGGATAAAGGCAAATATTCATTTGAATTAATTAAATTAATGTCATGATTGTCTTTAAATGTGATTGTGAAAAGAACATGAATATGGTTAGAGTATTTAGGATCTTTTTTAAAACAATAGGCATGTAATTAGAATATTGCTAAGTGGATATTTATGAAGATTCATTATCCCTTTTATGAAAGTTTATTTGATGGTAGACATGGCACTTAAAAAAATCACTCTAATCAATAAATTATTCAAATAACAATACATTTTATGGATATCAATTTTGTTGAGTAAAACATTTATTGAAAGGTAAGTAAATTGTCAAGTTATAATTATCACTCAGATATTATCACCTAAATCTTAAAATGAGTATCTCTTTCTTAAAAACTGGAAATGGTATATTTTACACAAAGAATTTTACATTTATAGTGAGTATTAAACACCTTGAACTCACACGAATTATTTACAGGCTTAAGATACAATAGGCTTTAAGAATAAATTAGTTGTACTTCTTGGATATGAATTCTCTACAGAAGATCATGTTAACTAGGTACATGTTCAGATGTATTTGTGATCTGTTGAAAGTGACATTTCATAAAAATTAACCTGGAAACATTGAAAATATACATTTCTGAGATATTTTTAATGTCTGGTCTTTGTAAGTTATCAAAGAAAAAAACTAACTTATGAGCATAACACTCCAGAATAAAACAATAACTCCTACCAGTTATAGAAAAGTGTTAATTTGGGGTGTATTAAAATGGAGTTACATATACACATACACACATATTCATATATATGTATATGAATATATGTATATACATGTATGTGTTTATATATACATACATGTATATATATTTATATGTTAATGTTACTTATTTGAATAATAAAGAAAATTTTATTTCTCTCAGTCTGAAATGTTATTTATACAATTTTCCTCAAAAGGTTTTCTTATGATATGACAATATCATGATCCTCTCAAAAGTAATAGAACTATGTACAAAAATATTACAGAGGAATCTGATAAACAACCATCTGTAATCTATTCTAGTTATGTAGCAAGCAGAATTAGTTTCTTGTTTATCAGGAATTTTCCATCAGTGCTTCCTTAGGTTTCAGTGACGTCTCAAATGAAAAACTGCTTTATACTCAAGACACAGATGAAAGTGTATCTTTGTTCTAATAACACAGGATCCTAAATGCAGTCTCAAAGAAATGACAACACATTCAAATATTTCCTGTGGTTTCTTATCACTTGACATACACTGTCTCATATTAAGTGAAGAGTTATACAAATAATATATATCTACTAATATAAACAGTGTTCATTTTTCTGGAATCCTTTAGCCAAAAACAGAATAGCCATGTGTCTCTATGACTATGATAGCTACCTGGTGAGCCTAAAGCTTTAAAAGACACTCAAGTGCTAAAAAAGTCATCGAAACTTAAATTACTTTCAGTATACTTTCAGTCTTATGTGAGTTTTTCTTCTAAGTTTTAAAAATTGTTGATTCTTTTGTAGACTACATAGCAAATCTCTGCTAAGTAAATACATGATTTACTAGAATATTCTCTTTTTGATTATGCTTCCTCAAAACAAACCTAAAATAAAGAGTCATTAAAATTAAGAGTATCTCTTCCAATTAGTGGTTTAACTTGAAGATAATTCAGTAATATCCTAATCATTGCATCCTGAAGTAGTTATTAGGCAATTATGCCTCAGATACTCCCCAGCCATTATAGAAGAGATATAAATCTCATATACAGTAAAAGTACTATATTTCTTTCTGCTAAAAGTGTCACTTCTAGTTTCTTTTAACTTTGAGACCACAATGCCTTTATAATTTGTATAGGCTTATTTAATAACAATTGGAATTCTAAGTCTTTTTCTTTGCATCTTGTGTTTCCCCTTCTCAATTGAATCTGATGATCTCTAGTATGTAAATGCAAGTATTTATTTATTTATTTATTTATTATTTTTGGTGGGGAGGAGTACTGGAAATTTAACCCAGGGGCTGGGCACCTTACCACTGAGCTACATCTCCAGCCATTTTTTTTTTTTTCTTTTTAATTTTGAGATAGAGTCTCACTAAGTTGCTTAGGGCCTTGCTAAGTTGCTGAGACTGGTCTTGAACTTGCAGTCATCGTGTCTCAGCCTCCTGGGCAGTTGAGAGTATGGGCATACACCACTGCGCCCAGCCACTGTAAGCACTTAAATGAAAATGTCTTAAACTTACAAAATTATCATTTATGAGCATGCCTATTTTTATTAGTTGCTAAATTTAAAATATTATAAAATCTGTATTTGAATATATACTAAGATCTCATTTTTTAAATATAGGGTTACTTATACATATGTTTAAATTCTTAAAGCATGCATAATATACGATTTTGTATACAACAGCAGATACTCATGATCTGTTTTGTAAAAAAATGGGATGATTTGTTAATACAGTGATGAAATTAGAAATGAAAGGTTTAGGTTAGATATAAGGGAGTATTACCTAATAAGAAGAATAGTTGAACTTCATTTTTATCATTATTTCCTGTTGATACATTATAGTAATACATAATAGTTGGGTTCATTTTGAGAAAAGTCACACATGCATGGAATTTGATTTACTTCATTTCAGTCCTTGGTGGGTGCCCTCTTCCCCTTTCTCAAACTTCCTCTTTTCCTCTATTTTTATTCATCTATTTTACTGGTCTTCCTTTTACTCAATTATGTATTTTTGATTGGTGTTATGGTTTAGATATTAGGTGTCCCCCCAAAATTAGTGTGGAACAATACAAGAAAGTTTAGAAGTGAAATGATTGAGTTATGATAACCTTAATATAATGAGTGCATCAATGATTCACGGTCATGGTAACTGGGCAGGTAGGATGTGGCTGGAAGAGATAGAATGATTTAGGTGTGCCCGTGGGGTTTATATTTTGTTGTGGTGAGGAGAACTCTTTCTCTGCTTCCTGCTGTGATATCCCCAGTTGCTTTCCTCTGCCACACATTTCCACCATTATATTCTGCCTCAACTCAGGTCTCCAAGAAATGGAGTCAACAGTCTAATGGCTGAAACTTCTGAAACAGTGAAACCCCATATAAACTTCTCCTCCTTAAAATTTGTTCTTGTTAAGTCTTTTGGTAATAGTGGCAAAAAAGCTGACCAAAACAATTGGTACTTTATCGATACACATAAAGGTAGAATTCTCTGGTATATTTATAAATGTACATAGTGTTATTTTGTTATAAGTCTTTGTACATTTCCTTCCCTTTCTGATCACTCCTCCTTCCCTCTGCATCTCCTTAACTCTACTGAACTTCCCTATATTTTCATAATATCTGATTAACCTCCTTTTTTCCTCCTTAGTTTGCTCTTCTCCCACATAAGAGGAAAACCTTTTGACCCTTGATTTTTCTAAGACAGGCATTTTTTCACTTTGTATGATGTTCTACATTTCCATCCATCCATAATTTCATTCTTCATTAATGCTATGTAAAACTCTGTCGTGTATGTACACAACGTTTTCTTAATCCATTCACCTATTTACAGGCATCTGATTCTATAAGTTGACTATTGTGAATTATGCTGCTGTCAACATTGATGTGGGTTTATCTATATATAGTGATTTTAGTAGTTTTGTATGAATATCAAGGATCTGGGTCATATGGTGATTCCATTCTTAGGTTTCTGCAGAATCTCCATTCTGCTTTCCAAAGTGGTTGTACTAATTTGCAGTCCCACCAAAAATGTATGAGAATATCTTTTACTCTACATTCTTGCCAGCATTTGTTATTTGACTGGAGTGAGATGAACTCTTAATATAGTTTTGATTTGCATTTCTCTGATTGCTAGAGATGTTGAGTTTTTTTCATATATGTGTTGACTCTTTGTGTTTCATCTTTTGAGAAATGTCTGACTAGTTATTTTGCTGATTTATTGATGGGGTATTTGTTTTATGGTTTTTGGAGTTCTTTCATATTCTAGATATTAATCTCTATCAAAATAATAGCAGACAAAGATTTTGTCTCGTTCTGCATGATGATTATGTCCCTTGTCGTGCAGAAGCTTTTCAATTTGACTCTGTCTCACTTACTGATTATGGGTTTAATTTCATGAGCTTAAGGAAGTTGGTTCTTGCAACAATATGATGGTGTGTTGAATATATAGTTTTCTACTGATTACTAAATCTTTGATCCACTTTGATTTGGCTTTTGTGCAGGATGAGAGATGAGGTTCTTATTTCATTTTTCTATATATGGATATCCAGTTCTTCCAGCTCCACTGGTTAAAAAGGTTATTTTTTCTCCAAACATACATTTTTTGGCACATTTGTCAAGTATTAGGTAACTGTAACTATGTGGGTTTATCTCTATCATTTATTCTATTCCTTTGGTCTTCATGATTATTTTGATACCAATACCATGCAATTTTTGTTGCTACAGTTCTTTAGTATAATTTGAGATCAGGTATTGTGATACATCCTTCATTGCTCATGTTCAGGATTACTTTGGATATTCTGGGTCTCTTATTCTTTCAAATGAACTTTGGGATAGTGTTTTCTAGTTCTGTGAAGAACGTTATTCATATTTTGATGCAGATTACATTGAATATGTACACTGCTTCTGATAGTATGACTATTTCATAATATTAATTCTGCCTATCCAAAACATGGGAGGATTTTCCATCTTCCAAGATCTAATTCGATTTTTTTTCTTCAGTGTTATATAATTTGTATTATAGAGATATTTCACCTCCTTGGTTATATTAATTCCCAAGTATTTTCTTTTTTTTTTCAGGTTACTGTGAATGGAATATATTTTTTAATTTATTTCTCAATAAGGCCACTGATGGAGTATAGGAAAGCTATTAAATTATGAATGTTACTCTTGTATGCTGTTACTTTGCAGAATTCATTTATCAGTTCCAGAAGTTTTCTGGTAGAATTTTTTGGGTCATCTAGATAAAGGATCATGTCATTAGCAAATGGATAATTTGACCTCTTGTTTTCTTATTTTTATCTCCTTAATTGCCTTCTTTTGCCTTATTGCTCTGGGTGGCATTTCAAGATCTACATTGAATAGATGTAGTAAGAATGAAAATTCTTGTTCTGTTTCTGATTTTATAGGAAAGAAATTCCATTATTTCTTCATTCAGTATGATGTTGACATTGGGTTTGTCATATATAGTCCTTATGTTGTCAAGGTAGGTTCTTTCTATTCCTAGTTTCTCCAGGGTTTTTAACATGAATGAGGGCTGGATTTTATCAGAGGTCTTTCTGTATTTATTAAGATGATCATATGATTCTTGTCCCTAATTCTATATATGTGGTAAATTACATTTACTGATTTGCTTATGTTGAAAGAACATTTCATCCATGGGATGAAACACACCTGATCATGGAGTAGTATCTTCTTGATGTGTTGTTGAGTATGGGTTTCTAATATTTCAGTAATAATTTTTGAACCTATATCCATCAGGAATAGTGGTTTGTAGCTATCTTTCCTAGATGTGTCTTTGTCTGCTTTTGGTATCAGTGTTATAGTGGCTTCATATAAAGTATTTGGAAAGATTCGCCCCCTTAGAATTTCATAGAAAATTTTGAGAAAGACTGGCTTTAGTTCTGTTTTAAAGGACTGGTAGAAATCAGTTGAGAATATAGTTGATCCTGGACTTTTGTTTGTTGGCAGGCTTTTAATTTGTGTTTCAACTTTATTATTTGATATTAATCTGCTTAGATTCTCTATATCTTCCTGATTTGATGTGGGCAGATCATATGTATCTACAAACTTGCCAATGTTTTCTGTTTTCCAGTTTATTGAAATATACATTTTCAAAATAGTTTTCTAATGCTTTTTTTTTCTGCATTTCAGAAGTGTCTGTTAGTGCTCTCTTGCTCTCTCTCTCTCTCCTTTTGGCTAAAGGTTTATCAATCTCATTTATATTCTTAAAGAACCAGCTCTTTGCCTAGTGTGGTACCACACACCTATAATCCCAGTGACTCCAGAACCTAAGGCAGGAGGATTGCGAGTTCAAAGTCAGACTTAGCAATTTAGCTAAGCCCTAAGCAGCTCAGCAAGACCTTGTCTCTAAATAAAATATTAAAAAGGGCTGGAGATGTGGCTCAGGGTTAAGTGACGCTGGGTTTAGTCTCCATTACAAAAAAATAACAACAACTCTTTTGTGTCAATCCTGTATATTGTTTTTATATTCCCAATCTCATTAATTTTGGCTGTAATCTTTATTTTCTCTCTTATACTTGATTTGGAGTTAGTTCATTCATTCTTTTCTAAATACTTGAGGTAGATCATTAGATTATTTATTTGGTATCTCTCTGTTTTTTAATGTAGGCTCTGTGAGAAATAGGAAGTCTGGTGGTCAATTTTCAGAATATAGTATTAAGTCTCACCAGAGGGGAAATAGAGCAGAATGGCAAGTTATGCAATAGCATCATAGTCAATGGATATGGCAGATCCAAAGTCCATGCTCCTAAATAGCACTTTGACAAGTGGGAGATAAGGAATGGTGTCAGCCTAACCAACAGAGATAGATGGAAATCTCTTTGCTAAGAAATAGTAACTTAGGTAAAGAAGTAAAAGCTGTATATGTGTCATAATATATTTACCCCAAGAAGGGCTTCCCACAACAAGAGAACAAAGGGAGTGGGAACAATTTAAGGTATATTTCTTTAATTCAATAGGAGACAGTAAAATTTAGGTAACATTCCAGAAGACTGTGCACCCCACAGTACACAGTCAATGATGAACCTGGGGAGGGACCTGGTCCACTAGGAAGTAAAATGCTGATTGTAAGCATTCTTAGGTCCATGAACCCCAGTAGGCACCCAGTCTTGCAAAATCATCATGAAATTCCTGCTTTTTTCCTATATGTCTCTGAGCCCATTCTTTGGGTTTGGGTAGGTGAGTATGTTTCTCACAAATGGTGGTTCATGCAGGATCTCTTCACCCACTTAGAGTGAGACTCCAATAGAGGGGGAGTGTCCTACCTCATTTTTGTGATCCACTCTATTGGGGTACTCCATCTCTATGTGGAAGCAGAAGAAAGACTGAGACTATTTTGAAGAACAACAAAGTGGTGCTTAAAAAAATGCATTATGGAAATCAAGCAGCTTCATGTACTGTTTAAGGTATGAAAACTGGGCTAAGAGGACTGTCTTGGTCATTGGGAATTTTCAGAGGTTGTGTGTGACTAAGACATGCCTGGACACAAAGTGATTATGGAATCCTGATCTATGTTTCCATTCCCCTCTAAGGGAAATGGCTGGAGACAGACAAAACTAACATTTAGAGTGTGCAAGAAACCTCCAGTAAAGGCTGTTTGAGTACACAGGGAAACCCAATTATGTGAACCTACTGAAAATGGGGAATAAAAATTCTAGGCCTAGGGACATTAAGGAAAGTGCAGTAAAAGAGATGCCCTTGGATATTCCCCTTGGATAGTTCATTAGGGGAAATGTTGAAATTCTGGGAGGAGACCCCAGACCAAAGACAAAAAGAAACACAAAATGATTAATATTCCTATTTTATTTGGCCCAATAACCCAATTTGTGTACCATAAGATTTTTTTTTTTTTTGCCCCAAATTCTGTTCAGATGAGTACTGGGTATGTCGGTCTTAGTTTTTTTGTAAATGACAAATCATTCTCTAGTCAGGAAAGAAGGATCATGTTCTTTTTTCGTTATAGGGGCAGGCCTGTATGTTTCCCCCTGGAGGAAAGCAGGAGAGTGTGCAGAAATAGATATGGGATTCCCTTTCTGCCTGGCCTCCCATATGTCTGGCAAAATGGAGGGCAAGAGGAAAAAAGAAGAAGTGGAAAATAAAGAGAAACAGGAGGTGGGAAAACAATATGGAACATAACCATCAACTCCATGTACAAACTTGAGACAAGAGTTTGAACAAAGGATGAAAGTTCTCTCTTATATGTGGATACTAACATACAATGGGGAGGCAGGAAAGAATAGAAGTTAATTGGATTAGACAAAGGGGAATGAAAGGAAGGGAGGGGAGATGGGAATAGGAAATACAGTAGAATGAATCAGACATAACTATACTATGTTCATATATGAATAAACCACCAGTGAAACTCCACATAGTGTACAACCACAAGACTGGGATCCTAATTAGAATAAGTTATACTTAATGTATATATAATATGTCAAAATACACTCTACTGTCATGTATATATAAAATAAACAAATAAAATTTTTAAAAAATTTGAAAGGGTTAGAACAATGTAAGGGAGACATTGAAAAATTTTCTATCCCATCCATGCAGTTCTTTCTCTGGGAAGTCGCCCTGAGACCAGGGGAACTTGATTTTGTAATTGCCCCCACTTACAAGTTCAGAGGATAGAAATTTCAAAAAGGAGATGAAGTCACTACTAGAGGACACTTTTGACCTAGCAGAATAATATCAATTCCTAGGGCCCAGTCTTTATACTTGTGGACAAATGATGAACATCATGAATAGTTTGTTTCCTGGAGAAGAAAGGGGAATGATCTGAAGGGTGGCCATAGCCATCTGGGACCATTTTCCTGGACCAGAAGTCATATCAGCTGAATTAAACTCCCCACTGAGGATTCCAGATAGGGTAATAATAACACAGCTGACAGGGCCAAAATGCAAGACTACAGGAGACTAATAATTCAAGGTACAAGAGAGTCAATGTCTAGGACCCAAAATATATCTAAGACATTTGAGATTCACCATAAGAGAGAAGCCTCTCAGTCTTTGTCTTCCTTCAGAAACTTTGGACCAAATAAAAAATAATCCTGAGTATCTCTGGAAGAACCTCTGGGGAAAGGTGTATTAAAAGTTACCTTTGGGATTGTCCAGATATTACAAAAGTCATATAAACAATTGAGGGCTAAAATGACAGGCCATTGAAAGAGTCACTAATAAAAATACAAAAGATCTAAGAGAAACAAAAGCAGAAGGCAAGGATTATGATCTCAACTGTTGAGGAGGTAATCAATGGACCAGTGAGTCAAAACCTTACTTGATGATTGGGTAAAAGAAATAGACCTAGAGATAAGCAGTAAAAAACTCAAGAACAAAATCCCTGAAACATAAGCAGAAGTTAAAAATGTTTAAAACCCAGACACTTTAAAAGAGGATGTCCTGAATTAAAACAGGAAGAAAAAGTGATTCTCTCTCATGACTTTTGATGAGGACTAGGGAAGTCAGGGTTTCTTTTTAGCCAGGTCACATCAAGAATCACTGATAAACATAGAGGTGGCAACTGAAAGACAGGAAATAGCATTCTTTTGTTGTTGTATTTTTAGATATACATGATAGTAGAGTGCATTTTGATATATTATATATACATGGAGTATAACTAATTCTAATTAGGATTCCATCTTTGTGGTTGTACATGATGTGGATTTTCACTGGTGTTGTATTTATGTATGAACATAGGAAACTTATGTCAGATTCATTCTACTGCCATTTCTATTTCTATTGCCCCTCCTTTCCCTTCATTCCCCTTTACCTAATCCAATGAACTTCTGTTCTTCCCCTCCATCCCTGTTTTTTTTGTGTGTGTGTGTATGTGTGTGTGTGTGTGTGTGTGTGTGTGTGTGTGTGTGTGTTAGCATCCATATATCAAAGAGAACTTTCAACCTTGGTTTTGGGGATTGGGTTATTTCACTCAGTATGGTAGTCTCCAGATCCATTACAGGCAAAAGTCTTGAAGTAATTTTTTATATGGCTGAGTAATATTCCATTGTGTATACATACCACATTTTCTTTGTCCATTCATCAATGAAGAACACCTAGTTTGGTTTCATAGTTTAGCTATTGTGAATTGGCTGCTATAAGCATTAATGTGGCCGCATCACTATTGTATGCTAATTTTAATCTTTTGGGTATATACCAAATAGTGGGATAACTGGGTTAAATTGTCGTTCCGTTTCAAGTTTTCTGAGGAATCTCCAAACTGCTTCCCAGAATGGTTGTGCCAATTTGCAGTCCCAACAGTGATGTATGAGTATACCTTTTTCCCCACATTCTTGTGAACATTTATTGTTACTTGTATTCTTGATAATTGCCATTCTGAGTGGAATAAGATGGTTAAATTGTGGTTCCATTTCAAGTTTTCTGAGGAATCGCCACACTAATTTCCAGAGTGGCTGCACCAATTTGCAACTCCACCAGCAATGTAAAAGTGTGCCTTTTCTCCCACATACATGCCAACATCTATTATTGCTTGTCCTCTTGATAATAACCATTCTAATTGGAGTAAGATGAATCTTATAGTTGTTTAATTCGCATTTCTCTAATTACTAGAGATGTTGAACACTTTTTCATATATTTATTAATCACTTGTATGTCTTCTTCTGTAAAGTGTCTGTCCAATTCCTTGGCCCATTTATTTGATTGGGTTCTTTGTATTTTTGGTGTAAAGTTTTGTAAGTTCTTTATAAATTTTGAGGATTAGTGCTGTATCTGAAGTGTGTGTGGAAAAGATTTTTTCCCACTCTGTAGGCTCTCTTTTCACATTATGAATTGTATCCTTTGCTGAGAAAAAGCTTTTTAGTTTGAAACCATCCTATTTATTGATTCTTGCTTTGATTTCTTGTGCTTTCGGTGTCTTTTTAAGGAAGTCTGATCCATCCTATGCCAACATGATGAAGATTTGGGCCTACTTTGTCTTCTATTAGTTGCAGGGTCTCTGGTCTAATTCCTAAATCCTCGATCCATTTTGAGTTGAGTTTTGTGCAGGGTGAGAGATAGAGATTTCATTTCATTTTACTGCATATGGATTTGCAGTTTAGCATACTACAGTAACGGAGTCATATCAGTGTTTTTAGCAACTCAATTCACAATAATTAGATTGTGGAACCAACCTAGATGCCCTTCAACAGATGAATGGATAAAGAAACTGTGGTATATATACACAATGGAATATTATTCAGCCATATGGAAGAATAATATTATGGCATTTGCAGGTAAATGGATGGAATTGGAGAATATCATTCTAAGTGAAATAAGCCAATCCCAAAAAACCAAAGGCCAAATGTTTTCCCTGATAAATGGATGATGATGTATAATGGGGGTGGGGGGGTGGGGGTGAGAGAAGAATGGAGGAACTTTAGATTACATAGAAGGAAATGAGAAGGGAGAGGGGGTGGGGGGTATGAAAGATGGTGGAATGAGACAGACATCATTACACTATGTACATGTATGATTACACAAACGGTATGCATTTATATCGTGCACAACCATAGAAACAAAATGATGTACACCATTTGTGTACAATGAATCAAAATTCCGTCTGTAAATATAAAAAAAATAATTATGTTTTTGTATGCGATTTTCCAGTATCTTACTAAGAATTTTTGCATCTATGTTCATCAGGGATAGTGGTGTGAAGTTTTCTTTTCTTGCTGTGCTTTTTCTCGTTTTAGTATCAGGGTAATACTAGCTTCATACAATGAGTTTTGAAGGGTTCCTTCCTTTCTATTTCATGGAATAATATGAAGAGCATTGGTGTTCTTCTTTGAAGTTCCGATGGAATTTGGCTGAAAATTTAGATACCAAAATGTCCTAGACCAAATGTCTTCCAATAACCAAATGCCTTTTTAAGATTAGGATGGCTCCTAGGATGGCCTAAGATATTGGGCTATACCCTTATGGTTGTTATATGGGTTACTGTATCTCAGTAGGGCTACAAATCTTCCTATCATGGAAATCACACAACATATTGTAAGGAACTGGATTCTTGTCATATCTTCTATGCTGTTATCCCTTAGGTTAAAGAAACTTCCTGCCCAGAACCCACCACTTGAATTTACAGTGCACAATTTTCAACCTGGTGATGTTGTATTGATTAAAACCTAGCAAAAGGACAAACTGCAGCCTAGCCTGGAGTGCCCTTACCAACTGTTCCTAAGCACTGAGACTGCTGTCAAAACTGCTGAAAAAGGATGGACCCATTATATGCATGGTGAAAGACAGACAAGGGGACTTAACAAGGGGAGGAAGAGGAAAAATCCATCAAGATGTGTCTGAGTTTCCTTTTCCAAAAAATTTCTTAAAGTTGGTACTAAAATGAAAGTCTTGGAGCTGAGTCACCATGATCACAAGGTTTGACAGACACTTATGGGTATTGGTATAGATTATTTGGAGCCTCAGTGAAGAGGCTAAATAGATAAACATACAAGATCACCTTCAGCCACACAGACCTGGACACTCTTTCTTTAGTTATCCATTCAGATTAATAATTAATGTGACTAAGACCCTAGCTCCTCCTCAGAACATAAAGTATGACTTTTGCCGGATATTGCCTCCTGAGGATTCAAAAAATCGAGGACAATTTACTAATAAATATAAGTATCTATGTCCAGATCACAGTCCCACTAGAAAAACTTGAACTTCCATTCTGTGCCCTAGCTGAGATGATGTGTATCTCACTACCCAATGTCAGGGTTGGACAGCAAACGCTGAATGGATCAGTCCCTGTTTATCCCCCTTAAAATCAAAGATCCATTAGACAAAGTAGTTTTTATCTAATAATTGCCAAAATTTATAATGTAATACCTTACTTCTAATTATAGACAACCCAGCAGCCTTGGACAAAGCACCAAAGGTAACTTCTAGAACATATGTCCTGGGGGTAGACATTTTAGGGTGACATCTCTTGGGCCAATTTGCCCTCAGACTTATTTCCCCACCTCCATCAAAATCAACCACCATACTCAAGTAAGAAATAAGATTTGGGGAATCCCTGATAATTACCACCAAAAAAGTAGAAATAATTGAGGTTATTCTCTTAAAATAGAAACTGGTATGGTGATACAAACTCCTGGGTTGAATGGATCAAATTTATGACACAAGCTCTTAAGGAAAGTGACTGTTATGAATGTGCAGTTGGATGACCACAGGAACAGGTGGTTCTATTTCTCTTCAGATAGGATACTTATCCGGATGGAATAGTTGCATGTTGGCCCCACACCAAGACACAGATGTCTAGGATACCAATACTTGTAAGAGCTTGTTTCTGCTGTTTCCTGAGTTACAAGGAGCAGGTCCCAATGCAAATACCTCCTTTTCTTTGGGACATGTGAACTATTCCCCTTGTCTCTTTAGGCAGGGGGCAAAATTTACAACATCTGCAGAAGTAAACACCTGCACCAGTGTCTTCAATGTCAGCAGTGGGTCAAATGCTGGCACATACTCAGCTCTGCACATACCCCAGGTGTAGGTCTGTTGGTATTGTGAAAAGAAGAAATTCCACAGTGCATTGCCATCCAGCTAGACTAGAACTTTTGCTTTGGTTCAATTGGTTATACCATTCACTCTGGCATTTCATCAAAAACCCAAATGAGACTGGGGACCTCATAGAACACAAAAGACAATGCCTGAATTCTTTGACTCTAATGTTTATATTAATGATATAGGGGTTCCATGGGGGATACCCAATTAATTTAAAACCCACAATCAGATAACTGCTAGATTTGAGTCTGCTCTCTTTTGGTGGTCCACTATTAACAAAAACATGTATTAGATCAATTGTATCCATTACAGTCAACAAAGATCTATTAATCACATTATGGATGCCATTCAGTTGGTAGTGAATCAGTTAGGTACAACTAGCTGAATGACCTGGGGAAACTAGAAGACCCTAAATAAAAGCTGGAGTTAGTGTAATGCTTAGAGGTAAATGCTGTACATTATTCCTGACACCACTGTTCCTCATGACACAATTACTAAGGCCTTTCAAGAATTAACAGCCTCATCCAATGAATTGGCTAGAAACTCAAGAATTGATGACCAATTAATTGGGTAGTTAGAAGGATGATTTGGAAAATTGAAAGGACTAATGGCCTCCATTCTTACCTCCCTTGTTACTGTGGCAGGAATTTTAACAATTTTGAGATGTTTCATTATTACTTATGTAAGGGGAACATTAATTCAAATTGATTGAGAAGCTATTAATAAACAAATGCCTATGATTCACCAACAAAATAACTTACTACTATTAAAGACAATACAGTTCACTTTCCTATGAAGAAGAAAGCCAACAGATCCTAAAATGGTTTGAAGACCAGAGGATACAGGAATAAAAATGAAAATGATGACAAAAAAAGGTATAAAAAGGAAAAGGGGGCACATGTGAGAAATGGAAAGTCCAAGAGTCCATTTTCAGAATATAGTATTTAGCCTCAAATATAAAATTGCAAGAAAAGCAGCCAGAGGGGAAACCAGAACAGAAAATTACACAATAGCACCATAGTCTATGAGTGCAGCATATCCAAATTCATGCACATGGACAACAGTTCCTTGATAAACAGAAGTTGGGGGAAGGGGTTGGCCCAACCAACAGAGGTAGATAGAAATCTCTCTGCTAAGAAAGAGTAACTTAGGTAAAGAAGTTTGAGTGACATGTGTATAAGAATATATTCACCCCAAGAAGGGCTTACCAAAAATAGAGAGAACAAAGGGAGATGGGAACAACTAAAGGTATATTTCTTCAAATAACCCAAAAGGAGAAATTAAAACCTAGGAAACGTTCAGAAAAACTGTGCACCCCATACATAGTACTGAGTCAATGAGGAAACTGGGGGGGACCTTTCCCACAAGGGGATAAATTACTGATTTTAACCATTCTGGGGGTCCCTGAACACCACAAGGCATCTAATCTTGCAAAATGTACATTGAAGTCTTGATTTTTATGTTACCTTTTGTCTGAGCCCATTCTTTAGGTTGGGTAGGTGAGTTCTCAATTCTATAAACTTTCCTTTTAGAACTGCCTTCAGTTTCCCAGAAATTTTGATATATTATATTCCTCTTCTCATTTGTTTCTAAGAATTTCTTGATTTCTTCTCGCATTTCTTCTATGATCCACTCTTCATTTCAAAAATCATTGGTTAATCTTCATGTGTTTATGTAGATTCAATTATTTTTCTTGCTATTGATTTCTAGTTTTATCCAATGATCTGATAGAATGTATGAGATTCTCTCTCTCTTTCTCTCTCTTTTGTATGGACTAAGAATTGCATTGTGAACTAGAGAATGATCTTATTTGGAAATGTTTCATGAACTGCTGAGGAGAAAGTAAATCCAGTTGCTTGAGGTGAAATATTTTGTACATTTCTATTAGTTTTATTTGATTTATATTAATATTAAGGTTGTGAATGTAAGGAATTCCTACAAAACCACACTCGACATGGGAAATCACATAAGGGAATTTATTAAGCAGACAGAGTGTCTCCCTGCAGGGTAAGAGAGAAAATGAGAGGAAAAGAGAAAGGAAAGAGAAAGGATGTGCACTAGAGAGAGTGGAAAGCGAGGAGGAGGAAAAGCAAGTGTGTAAGAGAAAAAAGCAAGAAGAGAAAGATGGCGGTTGAATTCCGCCAGGCTAACAGGGACCAATATCGGAGAAGGATACTTGCAAGCTGACTGATGAACCAATAGCTAGCTAGGATGTTCACAGATTGACAAGTGGTTGGGAGGCGGGGAAAATGACTGCAACAGAATGGGTGGGGGAGCAGTTTTATACATTACATTCCCCTACTTCTGTTCTATAAGAAAATCTTTTGCTCTCCAGTTCTTTCTAAAACCTTCTCTCTCCTTCTTGCCTAAGTGACTGGGGCTGGTTTTGCAGGTGAGATGTAAAAAGTCCATTCTCCTTCCAGACTTCCAAAGGCAGATGGTTTTCATGGACTTCATTTCCTCGATTTGATTGATCCCCTATTTCTACACTAACTGCCTGTCCCTAATTCTGGCTTCATTCACCCCTCTAATTTTAGGAACTCCTTTGCTGTAGGGAAAGGGGGTCAATGACCACTCTGACTTCTTCGAGCTGAAAGGGGGCAGCCATGGGGCAAGCAGTTTGGAGTTCCCTTTTTAGAAATCGGGTCAATTGAGGGGTCCATGGTAGAAGTCCAGTTGGGGAAGAGCAGGTTGTAAAGGCATTTGGGGATGGGTGCTTCTATGAGAGAAGAACAAAAAGACATGAATACTGAAATGAGATTGATACAATATAAATGTTGCAGAATCTGGAACATACCAATGCATATCATAAAGATGACAGAAACCAATAATTCCTCACCAGAGGGTGGAAGAACTGAGAAGTTGTTCCCATAACAAGGCCTAGCAAAGGTTGGAGAGGACAAGGCCTTTATTTGGGAACTTTAACATTGTCCAGGTTATCAGGAATGTAAACACAACATTTAGTAGAGATCTCTATACTTCTGTTACTAGCAAACATAGATTAAGCGAACCTGTGTCTGTAGACTTTAAACTGACTAAAACTTCTGACTCTGGCAGTTTCTCTTGATAGTTATCAGGCGCATTTGCCTAAGAATCTCTCTTTTGTAACTTTTAGTCTTTATTCTAGTGGACTAACACAAGTGTACATCTTAAGTTACATTTAAGTATTATTTCTTTTAAATGCCCAAGAATGGCTATATTTTGGTTTTAACTATTTTGCTAGGTGGTTAAGATCAAGCTGGTCAAAGTGACCTATTCCTGTCTGTTAAAGAGTCAGCTGAGTTCCCACAGGGGTCACTCATAGAGAACTTAAGAGCAGCTTCTTAGCTCTATTAGTGCCATTGGTTAGGCAGGGTCTCCTCGATGAGGTGGCTTCCCTTGAAAGTACCAGGGATGTCTCCCTTTTTCCTTGACCCTCCTCTGCAGCAGGTGCACTGAGGGACTTTTCCTCTAGTGGCCTCATCAATCTCCTTGATCAGGAGGTTGTGTGACCTAGAATTGCAAAGCTCCTTAGAGAAGTCCTCTTGTTCCCTGGGTTCAGGCTGACTTTGAGGGCAAGACCCAAATATGGACTTTTCTTGACCTCTGTATTTAATCTCAATCTCTAAGTTTGATCTTAACCATCAAGCAAGTCAGTCTCACCAGTCATAAAGCAAGAATACTGGGCTTTAACTTCAATGTCTATGACTTTACAGTTATTTACCCCCTTTTATCTAATTGGGGTTTACATTATCTTTCCTATAGCTGATGGCTTACTATTCCAAGTTAATTTATGGTGTTTGCTATTGAAGCAGTACTTCTGCAAAATATTGATCAGGCAACAATTAGAGTTTATAAGGAAAATACAAAATGGAATCACCAACAGTAAAACATTCAGTTTGTGCAATAGCTATCTTGAATTTTGGCTGAGTTATTCATTATATCCCCTGTTTGAGATCACAGTAATCTTTACAACAAACATCAAACTTTTGAACACAACTTTAGATGAGTTAAAGTCTGGCTTACATTGGAGTCATTCTAATATGCAGCAGGGTTGTGAGGCAGAGCCTTATCTCCATAAGGCAGGGCTTTTAGTTCTTTTCTCTGATGGAAATGCAGATCTAAAGAATTATGTCAGCAATCTTTATATATGTGCAATGTTAGGTTCCAAAGTTACTGTAAGATGGGCAGGAACCAGAGAAGGGAGCTGATGAAACACTGGTTACCTAGCAAAAGAATTCCTTCCTGCCCAAGAGCTGTGTGCCTGAGATCAATGTACTGCCATAGCAGTTAGGCATCTTGTGTCCCTGCACAGGATCACTTCCAGGCACCAGGCATGCCACAGTCATGAGGTCAGAGACACCAATCTCAGTCACTGTTGTACCATTTTTGCTACTGCGCATTACATTCTTTCTTAAATGTTATTTTAAGAAGTTTACATATATTGACTCCTGAGTCTATATGAACATTAGTTAACACAATTTAACATTATATCTAAAACATGAATTAAAGAAAGGCTGAGAGAGCTTCTAAGTTTCCTTTTGTGTGGAAAGGTGGTAAAATGCTTTCATGCTTAATCTTTAAACAAATCAGGCTCTCACTAAGTTTTAGAAATACATTTAACAAATTTTACATATACCCTATTGATGACAGGTCCTATACAGAACATTAAATGATTTGTTTACCATTACAGACAAGTTTGATTTGAAGAATAGCAGCTGGATAAATTTTCTGCTTTAAAGGCTTGTATACCTGGAAAATATGTACACATTTAATATACAAAGAATAATGTTTAAATATGTTACCTCCATGGAATAACTTTGTAAATTAATCAGATGTCTGTAACAAACACGTTTGAGTAGTCCCATACATGTCAACTCTAATTTATTCATCTTATTGTAAAAAAAACCAAGATATCAGACAAGTGTAAAAAAATAAGATGTCAGACAAGTGTAAACACTATTTGCCGTCTCTTTCCTGTTGAAGAAAAGTCCTAGAGAAATTGATGTTAGACATTTTATAAACATCAACATTTTATTAGTTTGACCACCTAGAGACTTCTGAGTTAATCTGAAGGACATTTTACTTCTATTAGTTTATCCAATTAAAATTGAACCTTTTTAAATCACGTGAATTAAAAACATTTGGATTCATTTTTAAAATTTTAATTTTTATGCGTGCTTATATTTAACACAAAAGCAAAGGCCTTGTAATGCTTATCTCCATTGCAATGTAACAGATGTTCAAAAATAACTCTAGAGCTGGATAAAAAGAACTGATCAAAAATTATTAACCTAGGCATGTAGGATCAAAATTGTGAGCTCAACAATATAGCATTTAAGAAAAACAAAAGTCCTAGAAGAAAAATGATAATGGTCATTAATTATAGCATGAGAAAATGAGAAGGAGAGAAAAGGTGAAAGGGAGAAAAGTATTCTGAGTTGTAGCCCAGAAGAAATTTAAAATGGGCACTTGTTTTTTCTTTGGGTTTGAGACTGGTCTCCCAATGTGCCTTCCTCCATTTACGTTTCAATGTAAGCCTTGACAGAGATCTGAATCTGAAAGGGGCTAAAATGTTCTAGCAGAAACTTGATGCTTAGGTCCTTTTAACCCTCTTTCCTGGTTAGTAATTAGTTTAGGTTTGGACTAGAAAATTGTCAAACAATTATCTCCCACTACTTGTGGGGAATGGGGCTGCTTATATTACATGGGGAAGCAGGGGAAGACTGAGAAGCAGGGTCTGGAGGTGCTTGAGCCTGCAGGAAGAACTAAGCAAGAAAGAAGAGACTTGAAGATAAGGAATCCCTTTCCATTTGCCCACTCGCTCACGGAAGCTGTGTGCCATTACACAAACGGATTTTGATAGCTTTAAGTACCAGGGGTCGGGTGAAGGGTTCCCAGGGTGGAATCTGCCAGATTGGAGAACCCAGATTCCATGGTGGGGACTGATACAGCCGAGTCTGTGGCCAGGGCATCCCGAGGCCAGAGTACTGGGCTGGAGATGAGGGGCAGTACATTGATTGTGTCATCACACAAGCACCAATGTGTGTGCCGGGCAAAAGCCGATAAGGGTTTGAGGACCTGATATCAGGGTTTTCGAGTACGAATGTGTGAGCATGAGATGAGCCTTAACCCTGAGAGAATCTCCACCATAAAATTAGGAATCCACCCGGCAGATAAGACTGACTGTAGGGACCTGCTGTAACTATAAAAGTTGTGGCTGGGGGTACCCCCACCCCTCAGCCGCCTCCAGGATCCCGGATAAATTGGCCTAGGGGAACTGGCCTAGAGGACTCACCAACCTGAAGTTCGGTGATGAATACAGAGCAGAGCATCCGGGCAGAATGGAAGGTGCGTCCATGTCCGGGGGCACTGGGGCGTCAGATATCTCTTAAGAGACAGTGGAAGATACCATCCGAGTCACGGCACCATTGTAAGGAATTCCCACGAAGCCACGCTGGACTCGGGAAATCACATAAGGGAATTTATTAAGAAGACAGAGTGTCTCCCTGCAGGGTAAGAGAGAAAATGAGAGGAAAAGAGAAAGGAAAGAGAAAGGGCACGCGCTAGAGAGAGTGGAAAGCGAGGAGGAGGAAAAGCAAGTGTGTAGGAGAGAAAAGCAAGAAGGGAAAGATGGCAGTTGAATTCTGCTGGGCTAACAGGGAACCAATAATGGAGAAGGATACTTGCAAACTGACTGATGAACCAATAGCTAGCTAGGATGTTCGCAGATTGACAAGTGGTTGGGAGGCGGGGAAAATGACTGCAACAGAATGGGTGGGGGAGCAGCTTTATACATTACAGTGAATATCTGTATTGATTTTATATTTGGATGATCTATCTATTGGTGACAAGGGTGTGCTGAAGTCAACCACTATTATTTTTTGGGATCAATATGAAATTTAATGCCTAAAAGTTTTTTTTAATTAATTAGGTGCACTGACATGGGACTTATATATTTTCTCTTACTATATGTTCTTTTTGTATTGTTCTCTTTACCAGTGCATAGTGGTCTTCTTTGTCTCTTCTGATGAATTTTTGCTTAAAATCTGCATTGTCAGACATAAGAATAGCTACTCCTCTCTACTCCTCTGTTTTTGAACTCTATTTGCATGGAGTATTTTTTTTCCATTCTTTTATTTTCAGCCTATGGTTGTCTTTTCCTATGAAAGAAGTCTTTTTCTAACAGCATATAGTTGTTTTGAGTATTGCTTGGCAGCAGGATTTTTATTGTGTGAAGTGTCCCAATCATTTTTCAGCCCCTCTTAATGGAAGGGTCTAGGAAGGTATAGCACTGATATTACAAACAGATGATGTACAAGCCTTAAGATAAATGTCATGTGTCCACTTTGACATCAGTAACATTAATCACCACCTTTATACAAATGATGGGATGAACATAATCATCAGTGCCAACAATAAACAATTGTGCAATAGATGAGAAACTATGTAGCAAGTGTCCACTATGCTGTGCATTGTTATAATAATAACAACAACATGAATGAAGTAGAAATTACATGATCTACATAATTCTATCAGGTAGTGGAATTACAGTTTCTTAAGAGAAGATGAAATAGTGTAGGAAGGCAAAGAAAGTTTGAAATATTTAAAAAGTAACAGAGGAAAAAAGGATATAGGTAGCAAATGACAGCTATAAAGACAGAGATATAAAAAATAACTAAAAGCAATAATATAACAAAGACAGAAAGAGGGAATGAGAAAATTTGACTGAATGGTAGAAAGAGTGAAGAGGCAATAAGAGGAACCAAAACCATGGCATGAACAAACAAATGAAAGATCAAAACATCTCCAACTCACATATAATTTTAACCCACCAAAGTCAAAACAAGTTTAAAGAATAAATGAAGAAGGAAGCAATTAAAATGAAAATAAGACTGTATGCATATATATGTGTATATTTACATATATATGTACGTGTATACATATTTTTTTTTCTTCAAACCTATTTATCCATACAGTGAGAATATTCCCCCCAACATACACACACACACACACACACACACACACACACACACACATAATCACACATAATGGAAAAATATAAAAATAAAATAAAATCCATTAAAATTAAAGTAAAAAAGGTTAAAAAATTAGGGGGAGTAGGAAAATATCAGTGAACATTCTTAATGGGAAATAAAATGATTTCTTTCACTGAGGTGATCAAAACTGTTGTAAAGGATAGATTTTCTTTCTTTCTATTTATTTTTGGCTGTGTAATGCTTGAATCAATGGCTGCACATTGTTAACTCCCACATCCTTGCATTCTTCACCCAGCTGCCAGACATTATGTCTAGGAGCCAAAGCTGGTTTACTAGCTCTTAACTTCCTGAGGATGGGATAGTTTGGGGAATACTGATAAGTGGTGTACTCCCATAGTGGGACTGATGCAAAGTTTTAAATTAGACATTCTTGTAGTTGGGTTTTAATCTTGGCTGACCTTTGGATCTCTGTTGGTGGGTATTTGAAATTCAATCCACACTCCCTGTTGTTGGGGTATGTTGATCTCTGTTAGGCATCTGGGTCTCACTGGCCTCCTTTAAATTTCACTTTTATGATGCAGAGCTAAATCTCCAGAGATCTCACATTCACTGTTATGGATGTGAATTATCCAGGATCAGACTTGAAGTGCAGATGTTCCTGTCTGGTTGTTAACTGGTCTCTTATGTAATGACAGCAAAAAAGGGAGCTCTCCCTCCTTGGTATCCTAACCCTGGATGTTCATAGGCATAATTCTCTTTGCACCTGTTACAGTCACCATGCAGGTTCAGGCACACTTTGAAGCCAAAAATAGGTGACTGCTGGATCTGCCTGGCAACTTCCTTTATGAGTTGCTGATCTCCTGCCTCTACTCACTGTGTGTGGCCCTTATAAATGGTTCCCACCTCCACACCCTAGTTCACAGACTATCTGCCCTTGGGCTAAGTAATTTTGGTCACTTTTCACCATCTTTTTGTACATTAAGATCAGCCTCTCCTCTATTCCACAGGTTCCCCCAAACCTTTTTCTTTTCTTTTCTTTTCTTTTCTTTCTTCTTCTTCTTTTTTTTTTTTTTTTTAATGAGCTATTCTCTCTGTCTGTCTGTGTTCCCCCTCCCTTCAGCAGGTGTGACCACAGCTGTGGCCACTGCAATCAACCAAACTGTCACATCTCTAACATATTATTTCTTATATATTATATTCAAAGTTTTCAACTTTTTGTGTTTCTATGCTTTCTTTTTCTGTCCAGTATTGCATTTCATTAAGGTCCCTTAGTTACCCACTTCAGTGAGGCACAATCTTCCTGCTTTTTAAATCTTGAGCTAAGGAACTGCTAGGAAGTGCACTCTACCTCCAATTAACCATCTCTCCCAAATGTAATTTTATACATCCTAAAATATTAGGAAATGTATTAGATCTACTTGCAAATCTTTAATTTTATTAATGTAATATTTTAATTTCCTGTGGCTATAATAACATAGTACCCTAAACTAGGTGGATTAGAATTGCATAATTTTATTGCTTCACAATACTGGAAGTCAGATATCTGAAATGAAGGTATCTACGTGGCATATTATCTCTAGAGTCTCTAGGAGAGAATCTTATATTAGACTCATATTGCTACAACAAAATAGATGAAGAGATTAACTTATGAAGGAGCTACATTTATTTTTCTTATTGTTCTGGAGAATCCAATCCAGTATCAGGTTGATCATTTTATTTGAGCTTCTGATGAGGGTTCTAGGTAGCATGTGTCAGAGTAAACTGCTCATATCATTAATCAGGAAGTAGAGATGGACTAAAAGCCTGGGGTCCCACAATTCCCTGTGAGGTAATACTCCCAGAACCTCCCATAAAGCCCTGCCTCCTGAAGATCTATAGCACCACCCTATAGCACCACCCCTGGGAACAACCCTTTAACACATGGACACTTAGGAGACATCATTCACTTTCAAACTTTAGCACCACACTATTTTGTAGTTGTTGAACATACTTGGTATTCCTTGGCTTGTAACAGTAGAACTCAAATATACTTTCAGTGTCACATGGCATTCTCCATTACAACGGTGTGTTTTGTGTCTCTGTTCTCCTTTCCTATAAGAATACACATAGGATCACTATATTAGGGCACACCATAGTCCAGTATGACCTCATGTAACCTAATTCTCTTTGTAAAAATTCTATAGCCAATAATATCATATTCTGAGATTCTGGAAATTTGAATGACACTCTTCAAACTAGTATAGGCACTGTTAACTTATTATCTGGAGGCAGGAAGTCAGGCTACTTGATTACCAGGAGCATATTCAAGAGCTTGGATTCTTTCTTTTTTTTATGATTTTTCCAATTTGCATATTTATGAAGTCATGGAGCCAACCACTGTTTTAAAGATTTTAGATAGTATGATTTTATAACATGTTAAAATATCAATTTATTTGCATGCAGAGCAAGTAGCATGGAAACTACTGTGAATAAAATTTACTACAGGTAAATTATGTTTCACGTGAAATCTTCATTTTGAACATTTATTCTTTAGTAAAAATCATCAGGTAAGTATGAGAGTTTTGATTATTCCCTTTTGACTTCCATGTATCCAGCACTAACACAATTTCAAGTTTCATTATATCTGCTTCTCATAACAAACTTGGCATTTCCTGAAAAAATTGAAATAAAGTTTTCCATACAACATTCATTCATAATTATTTGGATAGTGTAACCTCCAAATTATTGTATACTGTCTAATGACTTCAAATTATCTCCTTTCAAAGGTAAGTTCATTTTGATCCACCTGAAGAATTTTTTAAAATAGTATGTAATACAAAGCAGTTTTAGTATAACCATATTTTATTTTTCCATAAAATGATTTCTTTTTATCTTAAGTGAAAATTTCAATGATGTTTAGTATATTCACAAATTTACTAAATGTTAATGTTAATGCATTTTGATTGCTCTCAAAAGAAACCCTGTAAAATGAGCAGTCACTCTTTCTTTCATTTCACTCCTATTCTGTTAACATCCAGAAGAAGGTTAATAAAAATCAACTTTTAGTTCTTGTAGGTTTACCCGTTCAGATTATTTCATATAAATAGAATCACCAATATGTGGTCTTTTTCAATTGCTTTCATTTTTTTAGCAGAATATTGTGAAAGTTCAACAATGTTGTAGTATGCATCATCAATTCGATCCATTTTCTAGTGTGTGGATAAATCATTTGTTTATCCATTTATCAGTTTATCAGTTTATTCATATCACTTCTTGACTTCTATAGATAATGTTATGAACATTAGCATACACTTTTTGTGTGACTATATGTTTTCATTTTTCTTGGGCATATACTTAAGAGTGGAACTCATAGGCCATATGGAAATGTTTTAACCTTCTGAAGAAGGGCCAAAATTGCTTATGCAGAAGCAGTATCATTTTACATTTCTACCAGTAAAGCCTAAGGATTCCAATTCGTTATGTACTTTCTGACACATATGTATTCTGTATGATTATTCCTAGGCTAGTGGGTATGAAGTGATGTGACATTGTGGTTTCGATTTGCATTACTCAAATTACTAAAATTGTTGAGCATATTTTCACAAGTGTATTGACCAAGGAATCTTTTCTTTGCAGAAATGTGTCAACTCATTTGCCCAGTTTTAATTGGGTTATTTTGTCTTGTTGACTTGCAGTAATTCCTTTCATAGTCTACATAAAATTTTCTTATCATAAATATGATTTTTAAATTATTTATGATATCTGAGTTTTGAAACCGTTCTTGATGTCTTTGGTTGCAGAACTGGACAGACGCTTTACAGAAGAAGACATATAGGTGATTAACAAATATATGAAAAAGTGTTCAACATCTCTAGTAATTAGAGAAATGCAAATTAAAACAACTCCAAGATTTCATGTTAATCCAATTAGAATGGCTATTATAAGAACACAAACAATAATAGATGTTGGTGTGTATGTGGGGAAAAAGGCACACTTTTATATATCTGGTGGAGTTGCAAATTGGTGCAGCCACTCTGGAAAGCAGTGTGGAGATTCCTCAGAAAACTTGGAATGGACCCACCTTTTGACTCAGTTTATCCCACTCCTCGGTTTATACCCAAAGGGTTTAAAATTAGCAAACTACAGTAATGCAGTCACATCAATGTTTATAGCAGCTCAGTTCACAATAGCTAGATTGTGGAATCAACCTAGATGCCCTTCAACAGATGAATGGATAAAGAAACTGTGGTATGTATACACAATGGAATATTATTCAGCCATGAAGAAGAATAATATTATGGTATTTGCAGATAAATGGATGGAATTGGAGAATATCATGCTAAGCAAAATAAGCCAATCCCAAAAAACCAAAGACTGAATGTGTTCCCTGATAAATGGAGGATGATATATAATGTGGATGGGGCTAGTGAGAGAAGAATGGAGGAACTTTACAAAAAGGGATATGAGGGGGGTATGAAAAATGGTGGAATGAGACAGACATCATTACCCTATGTACATGTATGATTACATGAATGGTGTGAATCTACATTGTACACAACCATAGAAATAAAATGATATACCCCATTTGTGTACAATGAATCAAAATGCAGCCTGTAAAAAATAGAAAAAATACATAAATAAATAAAAACAAAATTTTAAATTTTGATAGAATCCAAATTATCTATGTGAAATAATTTTTTATGTATTTTTAGTTGTTTCTTTGATGATGACTTTTAAATTTACTTCTTTTCAGCTTATACTTCTGATTTATAATAATTTAATTTCAATGATATATGGAAATGTTACTCAAATAGGTTTATTGTGTTAGATTTCATGCTATTATTTTTCTATATAGTCCATTCATATGTATTATAAATCTAAAAACACTGTTAGTTTTAAAATGATGTAGTTTAGTGCCTTTTAAAGAAGTTGAGAAAATTAAGTGACCATTTCATTTTTATGATGAGAAGTCATCTCTTTATTTTTTGGGGATTCCTAGGAAATTATGAGCCCTTTTTCCTTCTGCTGCCTTCAGGATTTTCTTTTTATCTTTCAAAGATTTTAATATGATGTGTCTTGATGTATTTCTCTTTGTGTTTATTCTACTTTGAGCTCACTGAGCTTCTTAAATATTTAGATTATATTTCATCAAATTTAGAAAGATTTCAGCCTTTATTTACATGTGATTCTCTTTTATTTCTATTGCTATATTGATTTTCTTTGCTTGATGAGATACTGACTTCATAATTTCATTTTTCTCTTTAATTTTCTTTAAGTCTTTTAACAATTTATAATGGTTGTTTTCAAATCTTTGATATATCTGAAATTTGAGCTCCACATAGAAATGTCATGTTGCCTTCTTTTCATTTATGGTTGACACTTTCCTGTTTCTTTATGAAAAATTGACATTTTAGATGATATATTGTGTCGGTTTTAGAATTGATCCCCTCACCTAGGGCTTCTTGTTGTGTGCTTGCTTATTGGTTGACTTGACAGAACTACTTTAGTAAAGTCTATACTTCCTCCATTATTGTGAAATCTTTGATATTGCTCTTTAGAGGACCCAGTCACATGTGTACAGTCATCCTAAGATAACAGTGCTTTTAGAAGGACTCTCTTTTTCTCTTCCTGATCTCACTCTTTTCTTTCTCCTTTGGTTTTATTAACTGCTAACTGAATGCTCTATTGTTTTCAGTAGTTGTGCAAGGAGTAAACTGCTCTACAGTCCAATCCAATTAAATTCTACATACTTTGAAAGGTACATTTAAGCCAGTCTTTGATATTGGGTTTTACCCTAAGAGGTCTCAGTTTCTTCTTTCCTGTCCTTTCCAGTAAAGTAGCTGGACTACAATTTAACAGTTGTTTTATGAAGCTACTTGCCTGTTCTTAACGGCTTATTACCAAAATTTCCATTATTTTCGAGAGCAGATATAGAAAAAAATAACTGCATAATGTCTGGTTCAATTGTCATTGTCTTGTTCAGGAAAGAAAAAGCTTTAAATGGCAATGAGTGGGCAAGTTAGAAGATGGCGACTTTTGTCTTCAAAAAGGCATCTTGCTTAGAGGTCACAGGCACAGGCTTATATTAGGGTTTTGTGGGAGGCATATAAGGTGGGCCTCAATAGGCTTACAAATTTTGAGGTTGTCTGCTTTTCTGACACACAGGCTACTCATGTTCTGCAGGTTATCAGATGTCTTGAATCTGTAGAGCTAAAGAAAAGTTACTGATTGGAAATTTATTTTTCCAGAAATATCTAACTTTGCAATTTAAAGTATATAGCAGGGGTGGTGAGCCAAAGGTAGATTTGCCAGAGATTTTTCACACATCAGATGATTTCAATCATAAGTGTCATCTACAGCAAAGCTAGTAGGAGATTAATAATATATTACTCAGGTGTATGACCTCTATATTTAGCAATTTTTTAAAAAAATCATCTAAAATCAAATAAAGCAAGAGTTATTTAGATTTTTCCTTCATTACAGATTGAACTCCTTCTCTGTGTGTTTCAGATCAGATCAATTTCTTTGGGAAGAGCTTAGAATCATCCTTCTTTATTTTTTTCTTGTGGTTTGCCCCTCTCCCTGGGCAAAATCTCTCTTGAGTCACCTCTCCAGAATTAGAACCAGGTAGCATGGCCCACTTCTCTCAGAATAAAGGTTTTGCTTTATGAGATGGTTACTCTGCAGAGATGGTAGCCATTAGTCTTCTGAGTTTGCTTTGGCTGGTATAGAACATATACCTTACAAGTGAGATGTCATAAGGTTGATCAGGACCCTAGTATTCTTGACCTGCTTTGCCTGGGGTAGAAATTATACCCTATGGGGTAATTAGGTGAATAAAGTGTGCCCTGATGGGTCTGAAATTTAGCTCTTACCACATGGAACTTCTAGGATTCCAAAAGAATGGATTATTTCTCCTGATTAGATTACATAGCCCTCGAACAGAAGGTGGAGGGAATTTAATAGAGCAATATTTTTTAGCCACACTTAACCAGAGTGGAACTTCCACAATGTTGAGCTTGGAGGGGAGGAGATATAGTGAAGATCATGGCTCAAGTGCCACAGAATCTTACTTTTCATGTCATATTTTCTTGACCAAATGTTTCTTTATTTTTGTATATTAGAAAAATTTCTAGAGCTATTAAATGATTGTTTTATTCATAATATTCAGCAATTATGGATATTTCTCAGGGGAGTTCAATAGAGCACGTCATGCTGCTAACTCTCAATTGTATTTTGCATGTTTTTCCATTAGTTAAGTGCAGGTATTTCTGTAATTGGATGTCAAGAAGATAGAATGTAAAATTAATAGTGCTACTATATTAAAGAAGTACTGTAATTCTTCAAATTCAAAGTAAGTTCTTATAAATTATATGGCAAATCTGTCTGGCATTTTCCCCATCATTATATTATAGAAATTTTTCAAAGGTCCTAGAAAGAGATTAAAATGAATTAAACACATAATTTGATATTTTATCAATGTTTTCTTCAAATATTTGGTAATAGATGCATTATATACTTTAGAGAAATAGAATATAAAATTTGATGTGATTTTTAGAGAAAAAGATACTTTGTAAATATGTGTATTTAATTCTCATGATTATGGAAAAATATAACAGCTATGCTATGAACACACAGGCACACACACAAAGGTAAAAATCTCATGAAATGACCCCTTTGAAACACTTTACATAGAGCCATGTTTATATCCCAAATTCCACAGAAATATTGTCAATATGACAAGATTTAAATTCATGACAGATTCAAGTTACAGCAGACCCAAGGCTTTGATGTAAAAACAGTGTTTTAGCTTCCTGGCTCAACACAAAGCAATTGAGTTTGCTTAGTTCCCCTCATGCAGTCAATATTTACTTAGGTGAAATAGCCTATCTTATTGACATCTATTGTCCTTCCTTTTTAATTATCCTTCTTTCAGCATTTTGGTTTAGTTTTCCAACCTCCTATCATTTTATCTAACTAGCATAAGCCACATTGAAAAAGGGGAATCATTTCATCGGTTCATCTACCAATCATCTATGTGTTTATCTTTCTATCTATCTAGTTAGGTTTTCTGCACTGTAACCAAAATACCTGAGATGAGCACTTGGAGAAGGAAAAGTTTATTTTGGGCTCACTGTTTCAGATGTTCAGTTTGTGGTTGATTACATCTAGCAATCTTGTTCCATGGTGAGGCAGAACATTGTGACAGGAGGGTATGGTGGAGGAAAGTTGCTTACTTAATGGTAGCCAGAAAGCAGAGATAGAGAGAGAGACAAAAAATAGTCAGGGGGACACAATATAATCTCCAACGTCATGTCCCCATTTACCCACTTCATCTAGCCTTCCCCGCCTGCCTACAGTTACCATCCAGTACAGTACTTTTTTCAAATATTAATCCATGGAATGGGTTAATTCATTAATTAGGTTACATCTCTCATAATTTAATCATTTCACTTCCTGCATTAACATAGAAACTTTTGGGGGACTCCTCACATATAAACCACAATTTTATCTCCATATATCAAATACATGAATATATATATATATATATATATATATGACTGTATTTTTGAAATTAACACACTGATTTACCTTTTAAATGCAAAAATATATTGCTGTATTAATTTCCCATTGTTTAAATTGGTAACATTAATTAAAATAGAAAAAAATTAAAATTGCTTATTTTGGAGTTTAGAGTAAATTTTTTATATAATAATAAAATAATTGTTTCATAGATTGTGCTTTCTTAGGAGGTACTTATATATTCTGAAAATTCTTTTTGTGTAATAGGAACTAAGCCTAAACAAACTGAATCATACAACTGTATAAGCTATTATATACCTGCAAGGAAAATATTCTGAATTGCAATAAAAAGAGAAAGTGGTTAAAAATGTGAAAATGATTTTTTTAGATTTTTCTCAAAGAACTAGTCTCAGTGTCTGTGTATGTATATAAACATACATCTATGTAGAGAGAGAGACATAAATATATAAGTAAATATAATTTATAAATCATAACTTTTATATAATTCATGAATTTAAAAAACAAATTTATGTGTGTGTATATAACTATTTACATATGCATACACATATATATTCACAATATATCAAGGATTAAAGAAGTTAATACATAGAAAGCTAATACCTATAAATTCACAATGATAAAAGTTAATACATATATATTCACAATAATATACTCATAAGCCTATGAAAATAGGTATATTGTCATCTAGGAATTCAAATCAAAACCATAGTGAGAGACCACTCTATCCTCAGTGGGATGATTATCATTGACTATACAAAGAATAAGTATTATTCAGGACATGAAGGAATTGGAATCCTCATACATTATTGGTGACATTAGAAAATGGTACATCCACTTGGGAAAAAAATTTGGCCATTTCTCAAAAAGGTAAAAAGAGAGTTACAATATAGCACAGCTGCCAGACTTATACATAACCACAAAAAAATAAGAACTTATGAAGGAAAAAAATATACCCTTATAGATAAAAGGTTATATCAGCATTATTCATAATAGTCAAAAAGTATAAACAAACCAGATATTTGGCTGATGGATGGAAAAGTACTATGTGATAAGTCCATACAGTGGAATATATAGTTCAAATTTACAAATAAATAATTAATGGTATATGGAAAATATTGAAAATCTCTTCCTAAATTTAAAAAAAACTACATATAATATATTACAAATTGTATGATTCCATATATATGAACTTTCTGAAATGTGTAAATCTACAGATAACAAAAAATAGATTAGTACATATCAAGGACCATAGGGAGAAGAGTAGGCTAAAATGTGCAGGTGTTTATTTTGGGGAGAGTGGGAATGTTCAAATATTAAATAGTTTTGATAGTTGTCCAGATATTGTAAATATATCAAAGATCACTGAATTATTCATGCTAAATGATAATGTTAATGCTACATAAATTATGTATTAATAAAGCTGCTACTTTAAAATGAATATAGGGTATTAATATATGTCTAGATGTCACCAGACACAAACAATCTTCTGACTATTGTGATGGTGTGAAAGGATATAGGAGCACAAATCACCTTATTATTAAATTAAATAACTGGACATTTTAATTTACTATTGTATTAAATAACATAATAATCTAATATTTAATTATAACTTTATATGTGTCAGGCATCATTCTAAGTGTTTTCTATGTATTAACTTCTTTAATCCTCACAATAACCCCAAGAGGTAACTACTGCCATCTTTCTCATTTTATGCATTAGCAAAGTGAATGAAATATAATAGGCAATATAGCAGATATCAAGCAGCTTATGCAATACTGATACCACAAAGTTAAGCATCCTGGATTCAGACCCAAGTAATCTGACTTGAGATTCCATTATATTAACTACTTTTAAACTGACTATAATAAAGTCAAGTACTCCATTAAATTTCTATGACATGTCTTTTGAATTCCAAACTCTTGAGTAAGAGATAGATAAAGAACTGGAGAAATACCCAGAAAACCCCCATTATGTCATGACAGAATAGTGCAGGGAATTGCTCATCGTTTCCCAAGACCTAGCATGAAAAAAATTATAAATGCCACTATTATCATGCCACCTACAGAGTGGTAATAGGGGAAAGCAATAATTAAATGTGTCTTCACAATGCCCTGAATATTGTGGCATAAGGGAGACAATACAGCTGAAAATTTCCTGACTACTTGCCAGAGTTTAGAAGCAAAGAGGAAACAAAACAAATATCAGTAAAGGTCTGAGCCTGAGACAAGGAGAAAAAACATTTAAGATTCCTTACAAAATGAGGCCTATGAGTACTATGGTCTCTAGAATTACATACCATCTAATGGTTTACATGGAACCAGTTATTTTACAGTTGATACCTACTATAGTCTGAATTTTGAATGTCCCCCAAAGTCTCAAGTGTTGAGTGTTTTGTCTCCAATGCAGTAATATTCAGAGGTTGGGCTTTTAGGAAATTATGGGATCATGAGTACTCTCTAACCTCATCAATACATTAATATATCACCTGGATTAATAATTTGAATTGAATACTGGAAGTCAGTGGAAACTGTAGGTAGGTAAGGCATAGTTGGAAGAAGAAAGTCACTGGAGGCATGCCCTTGGGGACTATATATTTGTTTTAGTTCATTTTTTTCTCTGCTGTGACTAAGAGGACCCAATCAGAACAATTGTAGGGGAGGAAAAATTTATTAGGGGGTTCACGGTTTGAGAGGTCTTAGTTCACAGACGGCCAGCTCAATTCCTCAGGGCTAGAGATGAGGCAGAACATCATGGCAGAAGAGTGTGGCTGACAGAAGCAGTTCACATGATGATCAGACAGCAGAGAGAGAAGTCTCCACTTGCCAGATACAAATATATACCCAAAGCCATGCCCCAAGCCACTTCAGTTATTACTCATGTAATCTCATCAGGGGATTAATTCACTAATTGGGTTAAGATCTCACAACCCAATCATTTCTCCTTTGAACCTTCTTGCATCATCTCACACGTGAGCTTCTAGGCAACACCTCACATTCAAAACGTAACAATATTATTGCTCTTCTATCTCTCTTCTTCTCCTCCTTCTTCTTCCTAGTTGCCATGAGCTCAGCAGATTTCCCCCACCAATGCCTTTCTGCCATGATGGGCTGCCTCCCCTCAGACCCAGAGCAATGGAGTCAACTAATTATGAACTGAAAACTCTGAAACCATGAACAAAAACTATATCTTGCCTCCTCTAAGTTGTTTTTCTTATGTATTTGTTACAGCATTGAAAAGCTAACGATACCAAAACACAGCATCCTATAATTTTTCCAGTTCAATTTCTCTGTAACAGTAACCGAAAAGGCCATCTACAACAGTAACCAGAAAAGGCCATTTATTTGCAACCTTTGTTATGCCATGTCATATCTCTTGGACCCCATCCTTATGCTCATCACTACTATGTGGTATTTCCCATTCCATCTCCTGCCAGCTTCATACAGGTACCATCTATCAGCACCTTTCTTGAGACCCATTTTCTTAACCTCTCTTTTCTTGCTCCATGTTTTCTATGTCACACATGTGAAATCTTTCAACATTCATCTTGTGCATTCTCAAAATTTGTGTTGACAACCCCTTACCTGTGACACAATTCTAATTACTATTGATTTTCTATCTATCCCTCTTTCATTCATTCTGTCTCATGTTCTCGTATCTGGGATCACATTACCAAATTACTCACACATAATCTTTGTTATTTCAGACTGGGTATTCATTGAGAACACAAGTTAAGACAGCTTCGGGGAAAATCCGCAAATTCATTGACTCATACCATGTGATAAAGTCACAGATGTTATCTAGAGAAGGAAGGAATGCAGGTGATTATTGATGATAAAGAGAGTCATGTTAGATTTAGCAGATTACATTTTCTAAGCATGGATAAAACAAAATTTCCATATTTCATGTTCTTCCATATGTGTACTTGAAAACTCTCAGTAGAGTAGCCATTTCCCCAACAAGTCCATGCCCCTTTTCCTTGAAGTTTGACATGTAGTGGATTGATTATAACGAATAGAGGTAGAAATGAGGCCACGTATCTTCTATAGCTAAATCATAAAAAATAATGTACTTCTACTTTGCCCACACAATTCTGGAGCCTCGTGTGAACATGTAAGAAGTTTGACTATCAGTAGGCAACCATGCTTTGAGAAAGTCTGGACCACATAAGTAAGGACATATCTGTGTTCCCCTTAAGACCCTCAGCACAGGCACTAGAAATGTGAGCAAATTAGTGTTCAAATGATTCTAGCTCATGGCTGCCTGATCACCCAGAGCCTCTGAATTTTCCCAACAGAAGCTCCAGTTATTATAGAACTTTCCAAGCTCTTTTTCATATTTTTGATTGACAGAATTCGTGAGCCTTATAAAATGGATTTTTTTTTTATACTACTTTTGGGATAAAAGTTTTTTTATGCAGCAATAGTAACTGGAATGATAGGGAATTTGAACTTTGAATTGTTTTATTATTCATGTGAAAGATATAATTCTGAGGTGTTTTGCACTTCTACCCTTGATTATACATTTTAAATCATTTTTATTACTATTAGAATGAATTGCAATATGAAGGAATGACAAGATCACTTGAAATGTGCCTATCAATATTCAAAGAAAGAACTGAACATAAAATATTTTCAGCCAGTATAAATTCTTAGTGGTGAATAATCATGCATCCACTTAAAGAGACAAACTTGAAGAAAAATCTTCAGGTAACATAAATAACTTCATGTGATTAAATCAATATTTTGTAATAAATTAACAGAATTTATTTTTTTTTTCAGTGCTAGAGATCAAGCCCAGGTACTTGTTATGCTTTCTGGCACTACACTAAGCTACATCCACAGTCCTGCTTTATATTTTAGTGTTTCTTCACTATACTTCACATTTTAGTGCCCTTTATGTGAAAATAAATATTTTGTTATAAAAATAAAATAATGATATATAAACATTAAGAAATTATTACTTAAATAAATTTGTTATTACTCAATTAAGAAAAAAGGGAAAAAAATAAATTTCAGGGCTTGCAAATGAAGGCAGAACCAGCAGGCATGCTCATCAGGAAGAGGGTTGAGCCCTTCGGGTACAGGAACTCCAGCTGAGATGCCTCTCATCTCATACACAGGTCTAAGTAAAAAATATTCTTTGCCCTGCATCTTGAATTTGTCCTGATCGATAAAAGAAAAAGGAAGCTTATCTGAAAGGTTTAGAGACCTAGAATGTTTGAGTAGACAAGAGATGCTTAAAAAATTGGAAACAATTATTGGTTGTACTAATAGATTGAAGACATAATAAAATCACTTCTACATTTTAAAGAGAACTTCAAATAAAAAACAAGACAAAACAAAGCAAAACACTCTGTTTTCCAGTTTGTGCCTTTCTGGTTTGAGCCTCTGGTTTGAGTCTCAAACCAGAAAGGTTGAGCCTTTTAGATTTTGGGAACTGAGTTCACAATTGAAGGAATGAGGCCCTAAACTTTCTGAGATTATCTATGAATAAATTAGAAACAATGAACAGAGAATCAAATGTAAACATTTGTTGTGATGCTCTGTTTGGTCCAATTAAAATGACAGTATTAACAGGAAATTACTTCTTTCATGTCCACAACTGACCTCTGCCAAAACAAATCAGCTTTTGTGCAATCGCATATTTACATCTGAAGAATGGAAAGCATGAGCATAAAAATCAAAAACATTATCAAGTCCCAGAAGTTATTGGTTCCACAGATCTTTCTAGCAATCATTTATGGAAAACTCTGAATATATCTGTTGATGTGAAAGATGATTTTATGCATTCCATTAAGCACAGAATGTAAAATACCAGAAGATCCACCCTTGTGATATGACTAATTCTAATATGGAAATTTATAGATTTTTAAGGGCACAGTTCAGCATTAACTCAACAAGAATATCATCAAAACTTTGATATGAAAATAAGAAAATTACAAATGAACAGTCTAAAATCAGTGAAATATATGTCGTCAAAATTTTCAAATAAATTTATTGTCAATTATATAATGTTTTCAGCTATAATGAATTTGATCTATAGTACTAACCAAATTAATAAATGGTCCAAAGCTGATGTAAACAAAAATATATGCCAATAGAACACCATGAAATCCAAAATTGGTGTCTGGGGTTATTTTCTTCTAACACAATTGGTAAACTAATATCTGAAGTAGTCATTAGGAAGGTCTCAAGTCTTAAAATACTACTGATGCTAATTTTAAAGCATAATAATCTCCAGCCAAGTTGCTTTTTTTAGCTTAAGGGAATGATAAAGTTTTCCATAAATAAAGTTATCATAAACATAGAGAATAAACCAAAGGTAATTCATTCCAAAATAAGAATATTTGAAGGTAATTTGAAGATAATGGTGATTTTACAAAAGGATATGGAAGTGGGCAAAGCAAAGCATATTACCTGAAACATTTTAGCCCTCTTCTGTTTTTTTTGGGGGGGGGTTGGGGGGGGCGTTGTTGGTACCAGGAATTGAACTACTCAGGGGCATTCGACCACTGAGTCACATTCCCAGCCCTATTTTGTGTTTTATTTAGAGACAGGATCTCACTGAATTGCTTAGTGATGTTCCCTATAGCTTTATGATAGCCACCATCCCTTTCCCTCACTTTGATCTAGCTTCTGAATGAGTATGAGATAAAATAATCAACCCTTGTCTTTCTGAGTCTGTCTGCATAAATACACACACACACACACACACACACACACAAGTGAACCATAGGTATGTCTTCTTTTGAAGAATGTCTGTTTAGTTAATTTGTTCACTTGTCCATTTATTCATTGAGATATTTGCTCCTTTTGGCATTAGGGGTTTTATTTTGTTTTTTTAGTTCTTCATATATTATGGTTATAAATCCTCTCTTGGAAGAATAGCTGACAAAGATATCCCATTGTGGAGCCACCATCTTCACACTCTTAATTGACTGCTTTGTTTTGCTGATGATTTAATGCTTTACCATTTATCAATTCTTGGTATTATTTCCTGATCATTGTAAATCCTATTGAGAAATTCATTGCCTGTGCTTCTGTGTTTGAATGTTGAATATGTTTTCTTCCAGAAGTTGCAAAGCTTTTAGTCTAATTACTGAGTCTTTAATAAATTCTGAAATCGCTCTTGTGCAGATTAAGAGATATTAATATAGTTTTAATTTTCATTTTTACATATATGGATAACCAGTTTCACCAGCACAATTTATTAAAGAGGCTATCTTTTCTTCAACATGTTTTCGATACTTTTGTCAAGGATACTATAACTATATCTGTGTGGGTTTTTCTCTGTGTCTTCTACTTTATTCCATTGGTCTATGTACCTGTTTTTTTTATTTTTCTCAGTGCCATGGAGTTTATAGTAATATAGCTCCATAGTATAATTTAAAATGGTATAATGGTTAATTTGAATTGTTAACTTGTTTGGATTAAGAGATGCCTAAGATTAAGAGGCCTCTGGGTGTGCCAGTGAGGGTGTGTCTAGAAATGATTGACATGTTGGATAAGGATAGTGAACTAGTGACACTCCCTAAGCATGGGCAGCCCTGTCCAATAGGATGGTGGCTTGGATGGAATAAAGTTGGAAAAACAAGGAAGAAGCAGCAAATGCAATCTCAATTCTTCTTGAATGGGTTCATGATTGCTACTGAGATCTCCTGAGAACATCAGACTCTCACTCCTTCACTCTTCCAAAACAGACTCTGTCAGTGATTCTCCAGGGAGTTTTCAGAAGCCTTCTGGCTCAGACTGGGGTAGCACTATTGATCCCTCTTGTTCTGAGGCTTTTGCCTCTTGGATTGCATAGGTACTTGTTTCTCCAGCTCTCTAGCCTGCAGATGACCATTGTAGACTATTCAGCTTCTGGTCCTGTAAGTCAATCTAATAAATCCCCTTTTTATAATCATACTTCTTATTAATTCTATTCTTTTGGAGAGCCCTGACTAATACAAATGGGGTCTTGTGATACCTCATACCTCAAGTACAGCTCTTTTTTTTTTTTTTTTTTTTTTTTTTTCAAAATTGCCTTTCTGTTCTAGGTCTTTTATTCTTCCATACTGTTATAGTTTGGATGTGAAGTGTCTCCCAAAAACTTATGTATGTTACAATGCAAAAAGGCTTATGGGTGAAATGGTTGAATTATGAGAGCCTTAACACAATCAGTGAATTACTCTCATAATATGGATTAACTGAGTGGTAACTGAAGGTAGGAAGTATGTGGCTGGAAGAGTTGGGTCATTGAGGGCATGCCTTTGGGGTATATATTTTGTATGTAGCAAATGGAGTCTCTCTCTCTCTCTCTCTCTCTCTCTCTCTCTTTCTCTCTTTCTGGTTCCTGATCATCATGTGGGCTGCTTCCCTTCACCACACTTTTCAACCATATTCTGCTTCACCTTGAGCCCTGAGGAATGGAACCTACTCTCTAAGGACTGAGACCTCTGAAACCTTGAGCCCCCAAATAAACTTTTCCTCCTATAAAATTGTTTTTATCAGATTTTTTAGTCACAACAGTGAAAAAGTTGATGAAAGCAGAGTTTGGTGCCAGAAATGGGGCCATTGCTATGACTAATCTGATCATGTGATTCAGAAGCTTTTGAACCTTTTTGGAAGATCTTTTTAGAATTTTGGAAAGTTGAGCAATGCAAGCTAGAAAATCCTTAGATTTTTGTAAGCAGAGCTTCATGGACAATTCTGTCAGGAGTTCAGAAGACCAGAATGTAGATGGGACTATGCAGAGTAAAGATAAGGCTCATGAGGTTTTAGAGAAGGACCATTTTGGAAATTGAACCAGAGGCCATTCATGTTACTTTCTGACTAAGAATTTTCTGCATTTTGCCTGTGTCTTGATATTTTCCATGAGGTTGATTTTAAAAGTGATGGACTTCTTATTCTGGCAGAAGAAATTTCTAAACAGCATAGCATTCAGGAGGTGGCATGGATATCGCTGGCAACTTTTAGCCAAATTTATGGAGATATTCAGGATACAAAAACAGAGCAGAAAGATTTGAAAATCTTGGACTAAAAATGTAGGAGTAAAGCTGAAACTAAGAAAGTTGCACTTGTTAAAGTCATTGTTGCCACCGAAGACATTCTAAAGACTTTACCTGGTGGCAATAAGAAGATGCTTTGAGGGAACCTAAGGAATAGGCAAGACCATACCCATCTCAGACTCAGGATAGTAAAAGTGAAATTTCCTTTGAGAAGAGACCAGTGCAGTGCCCTGCTTGCACAAGGCAGCCTAGGAAGCTGTTTTACCATGCTTAGCTACCAAAGTACTTCAAGGCTGCTGCAGTCAGGGCCCCGAGAAGGTTGGTTACTGCTTGTGATGACTAAAGACATTGACATCAACCATGTGGTGCTGATTCTGCAAGATTGTGGGATGCTGGAGTTAAGGGGTCATCGAGACTTCCATTGAAATTTCAAAGAAAGGCCTGGGAGGCCAGGCAAAGTGCAGTAGGGTCGGAGAACCTGTGGGCAGTCCCGAGAAGGCTATATGTGGAGATGTAAGGAGGAAGCTGACGCTGCAGTGGAGACCCATGGGATTAAGAAATTCTAGCAACGTGGGCATCAGCTGAGGAAAGGTACAGAAATTGAGCAGAGACAAGTCAACAGAGAAGTCACGTGGGCTGCAAACAGCAAAGCCATAGAGGAGGAACTACACAAGTCCCTTGGAGATAACAACATGATGCCATGTGCTTCTGATGTTGGACATGAAACTACAGGTCTTGCTTGTCCAATTGGATTTTGTTCTTACTTTGGACCCATCCCTTCTTTCTATGTTCCTATTTTTCTGAATGGAATTATTTACTCTATATCTTTATATATATATATATATATATATATATATATATATATATATATATATATATTGGATGGAAGTTAGGTGTGATTTTTATAGGAGCTCATGATGCAAGTTTGCTTTGAGTCTTAGAGGACACTTTGAACTTGAACTTTTAGGCAATCTTGGAACTGTTGACACTATGAGGATTCTTAGAAATGGATTAAATGTATTTTGCACTGTGATATGGTCATAAGCTTTTGGGGACCAGAAGTGGAATGTTATGATTTGGATATGAGGTATCCACCAAAACTCATATGTGAGACAAAGCGAGAAGTCTTAGAGGTAAAAAGATTGAGTTATGAGAGCCTTACCCCAATAAGTGAATTAATCTTGTAATAGGAATTAACTGTTAACTGAAGGCAGGTAGAATTTGGCTGGAGGAGGTGGATTATTGGAGCTGTACCTTTGGGTATATATTTTGTATCTGCAAATGGAGTCTCTCTCTTTCTGCTTTCTGATCATCAGGTGAGACACTTCCCCACACTACACTTTCCCATCATGATGTTCTGCCTTTCCTTGAGTCACTAGGAATGGAGCTGACTATCTATGAACTGAAACCTTGAGCCCCCAAATAAACTTTTTCTCCACTAAGTTTGTTCTTGCCAGGTCTTTTAGTGATGTCAGTGAAAAATCTAACTAAAACACGTATCAACTTTTTTTTTTCTAATTCTGTGGAGAATGTCATTTGTATTTTGATGGGAATCTGCATTGAATTGCTTTTGGTAATATGACCATTTTAACAATATTTATTCTGCCTATCTAGGAACATGAGTTATCTAACTCCTATGTCTTCTTCTATTTCTTCTGTTTTCTGCAGAGTTTGATAAACTTTTTGGTCAAATTTTTCTTTGATATTTTTTGAGGCAATTGTGAATAAAATTTTTTTTCTTATTTCTTTTTCAGTGGATTAATTATTAGTATATAAGAAAACTAATGATGATTGTACTTTGATCATTTATCCTGCTAATTTGCTCAATTTGTTGATCAGGTCTAAAAGTCTTGTAGGAAGCTTTTGAGCATCATCTAAATATGGGATTGCATAATGGAATTTCACTTAGCAATAAAAGGAAATGAAATTATATATATATATATATCCACATTTTCTTCATCCATTCATCTGTTGAAGGGCATCTAGTTTGATTCCATAGTTCAGCTATTTTAAATTGAGTTGCTATAAACATTGATGTGGCTGTGTCATTATAGTATGCTGATTTTAAGTCATTTGGGTATCAACCAAGGAGTGGGATAACTGGGTCAAATGGTGGGTCTGTTTTGAGTTTTCTGAGGAATCTCCATACTGCTTTTCATAATTGTTGCACCAATTTACATTCCCATGAGCAATGTATGATTGTACATACTTTTCCCGCACATCCTCACCAACATTTATTGTTGCTTGTATTCTTGATAATTGCCATTCTAATTGGAGTGAGATGAAATCTTGATTTGCATTTCTTTAATTGTTAGAGATGTTGCATATTTTTTCATATGTTTGTTGATGGATTGTGTATATTTTTTTCTGTGAAGTGTCTATTCAGTTCCTTAGCCCGTTTATTTATTGAGTTATTTGTTTTTCTGGTATTAAGTTTTTTGAGTTCTTTATATGTCCTAGAGATTAATCTGGGGGACATATGGTAAAAATTTTCTACCAATCTGTAAGCTCTCTCTTCACTTTATTGTTTCTATTGCTGAAAAGAAGATTTTTAGTTTGAGTTCATCACATTTATTGATAGAAATATTTATAGCAGTGCAATTCACAATAGTCTACTTATGGAACCAGCCCTGATACATGTATACATACGTGTGTGTATTTGTGTGTGTGTGTGTGTGTGTGTGGCGTATATATATATATATATATATATATATATATATATATATGAGTGGATTAAAAAATGTGGTATATATGCATAATGGAATTTCACTCAGCATTAAAAGGAAATGAAATTATGGCATTTATCAGTAAATGAATAGAACTGGAGACCATCATGCTGAGTGAAGTATGCCAGACCCAGAAAATCAAAGGTCAAATGTCTTCTCTGATATGGGAAAGCTAGTTCCAAGTAAGGAAAAAAGAACTTAGCTCTTTTTGCTCAAATTTTCTTTGACTATTTCATATCATTTGTGTTTTCATATGAATTTTACAATTTTTTTCCAATTTCTGTGAAGAATACCTGGCTTTTTCACAAGGATTATATTAAATCTGTAGGTTGCTTTTGATACATTTTAACAATATTGTGTTCCAATTCATTAAAACAGAATGATTTTCTTATTTTGTGTCTTTTTCAACTTACTTCATCTGTATTCTATGATTTTTATTTTAGAAATCAGTCACTTCCTTGGTTAAATTCATTCATGCTTTTTTGTTTTTGTACCTATTTTGAATTAAATTGCTTGAATGATATATTTCTCATAAAATTCATTTTTATTTTAAAGAAAAACTAGTGATTTTCCTGTTAAGTCTGTATCATGTTGCATTACTTAATGTGTTCATCAGTAAAATCTGTCTTTTGATGAGTTCTTAAGATTTTTCTGTGTATACATGGATGGTTTGGAATCCCATCATTGGTATACAGGGACTTTCTCTCTTCCTATTAGTATGCCTTATTTTATCATGCACAGTTATTCTTGATGAACTATCTAGTGCAATACTGAATAAAAGAATTGAGAGTGGAATTAATCTACACTATAGATGTAACAGAACTAACAGACATCTACAGAACATTTTACTCAAAAAATTTGAAGAATAAAAATTCTCCTCATCAATGCATAAAAAGTTCATCAGTTTAGACCATATTTTAGGTCACAAAACAAGTCTCAATAAATTTACAAAACTTGAAATTATATTATTTACTTTCTATGTCCATAATGGAATTAAATTAGATTTTGAGAACATCAAAAATCATAAAAAATAAATATAGATTAAACAACATTATCCAGAATGACTAATGGGATCTAAAGAGTTTTCAAATTATATTTTAAAAAGTTCTTAAAACAAAAAATAAAGCAGGATATATAACCAAGAGGATACATCAAAAGCAGTAATGAGAAGGATGTTTGCAGTAATAAATTGTCACAACAAGAAAGGAGAAAGATTTCAAACAACCTAATTTTTTTCCTCAAGTACATAGAAAAGCACAAAGAAATCAAATCCAAATTTAGTAGAAAGAAATACTTAAGATCTAAGCATAAATACTGTCAGATGCAACCACATCAATATTTATAGCAGCACACTTCACATCAGCCAAGCATGGAAACTACCTAGATTACCATCAAAAGATGAATGGATAAAGAAAATGTGCTATACATACACAATTGAGTTTCACTAAGCCATAAAGAAGAATGAAATTACAGCATTTGCCAGTAAATGGATAAAATTGGAGACTATCATGCTAAGTGAAATAAGCCAGACATAGACAATCAAAGGTTGAATGTTTTGTCTGATATGTTGATGCTAGTCCAAAATAAGAAAAAAAAAAGTGTGGGGGGGAAATTCCGTAAAAATAGAATAAAGATCAGTGGAGTAGATGAAGAAGAGGGAGACTGAGGAGGGATAGGGTAAGGGAAGTACATTGGAATGAATCTCACCTAAATTTCCTATGTACATCTATGAATATACCACGGTGAATATCAAATTTATGTATATTCACAAGGCACCAATTAAAAAAGATCTATAAGTAAACAGCAGAAAGATCAGTAGAGTAGAGGGAACCAAACTGGAGAAGTATAGGGGACTGATTAAAGCAAATTCCATGTTTTTGTAATTATGTCAAAATGAAACCTAATGTTATGTATAATTAAAAATAACTAATAAATTTTTAAAAATAATAAAAAAGGAAAAAGATCTTAGCATAAATAATACAATTTAGACAAAATGCATTAATTCAACAAAATTAAAAGTAATTTAAAAAAAATTTTCAGACTTCATTTTGATTCATTGTACACAAATGGGGTACATCATTTCATTTCTATGGTTGTACATGAAGCAGATTCATACCATTCATGTAATCATACATGTACATAGGGCAATGATGTCTGTCTCATTCCACTATCCTTCCTACCCCTGCCCCTCCCCCTCTCATTTCCCACTACACAATCCAAAGTTCCACCATTAAAAAGTAATTTTTAAAGATGGAAATTGAAACTTTTAGCTACACTAATCACATGAGAGAGATGATTCTAATAAATTAAATAAAAACTGACAAAGATATTTTACAACTGATATCATGGACATATAAAAGACAATAGGAAATTATTATGACTACTATGAATTATGCATTAAAAATTTTAAAAATCAGGAAGAAATTGATAAATTTCTGAACACATACAACTTACCAAAATTTAATCAAGAATAGAAAAATCTACACAGATCAATAATAGCTAATGAGATTGAAATAATGATATATTTCCCTTTAATGGACTGTCCAGAGACTGACTGCTTCAAGAATGAATTCTACAAAATATTTAAATAAAAAAATAATAATACAATTTCCTCTGAAACTATTACATAAACTGAAAAGAAGTTGAATCTACTAAATTCCTCTTATATCACTAGCATTGCTTTGATATAAAAAAGATACATGAAAACTAAAAACTATAGAACAATATCCCTTATTACAGACAAAAATTCTCAGCAAAATACTAGCACAATGAACCCAAAAACACTTCAATAAGATTATATATGCCAGATGTGGTGGTCCACAACTATAATCCCAGAATCTCAGGAGGCTGTGGTGAGAGGATTTCAAATTCAAAGCCTGTCTCAGCAACTTAGCAAGACCTTGTTTCAAAATAAAAAATAAAAAGGGCTGGGGATGTGACTCAATGGTTAAGTGCCTCTGGGTTCAATCCCCAGTGCCAAAAAAAAAAAAAAAAAAAATACACAATGATTAAGTATGATCTTTTTTTGATTCTTTTATGTATATTCCTTTATTTTTTTTACTTTTATTATTTATCAATTTGTTATAGTACTTTACTGAACAATGAAGAAGTTTATTTTTCTCCTTTTCAGTTGTGTTTCTATTTTATGAGCACGTTTTATTCTTTCAAATGTTCTCCATCATGGTAGTTATTTTCTTTTCACTTCCATATCTATGATTCATTTAAGCATTTATCATTAGTTTATATTAGTTTTGCACTATTATAATGAAATACCTGAGTCTAGGTTATTTTTTAAGAAAATAGTTTTATTTAGCTTATAGTTCCTCAATTTCAAGTTCTGGCAATGGTATCACCTTGACTCTGATGAAGGCTTGATGCCAGATGTCATCACAGTGGTGTGAATGCATGTGAGAATAATACATCAGTTACAAGATAAGAAACCAGAAGTGATTCAGTGGTCAGGTTTATGATTTTATTACAACTCACTCTTGAGAGAACTAAGTCAGAGTTCCCACAGAATATATCTGTTCTGAGGGCAGTATTCCCAATGATCTAAGAACCTCCCAAAAGGGCCCATATTTAAAAAATCCCCCAAATTCTCACATTACTTCATTGAGATTCAATCCTTGAGTGAATGATTCTTTGTGCTAAAATACCATATACAAAGTTCAATGTTCAATCATTCTAACCCCAAATTTTCTTCCATCTCACAATAAGAAATGCATCCATTTTATCACAAATAGTCTCAAAGTCTCAACTACTTTAGCATCACTTAAAAGTCCAGTTCCTAAGTCTTACTGGAGACTCAGGATAAACACTTGTAGCCATGAGTCTGAAAAATCAAAAAACAAATTATGTAATTTCAATATACAATAGCAAGATAAGAATAGGATAAACATTCATATTCCAAAAGGAAGAAGTAGTGAAACAGAAAGGAGTTACCAACCCAAAGCAAGACCAAAATTGTCACAGTAGTCACTAAATAATGGATATTCTGGCTTCCTGTGCATACTATTGTGAAGGGTGTGTCCCCAAAGACATGGGCAAGCCTGTCCTTAAGGATTGTTGATTATTGTCCTCAACGTTAACATTTAAGAGCTATACTGTGCAGACATTGCACATCACTGGTTGTTCTAAATTTCTGGCTTCCCAATGTTGAGCTACTCCCACAGATCCACTATTCATCACGCTACCAAGGGATGTTTGCAGGTATTCCTATTCCTCCTGTCATATTAGGCCTTCCTTTGAAATATTAGTGGGTTGTATTCTGCATGCCTGCAAAATGACCACAGCATGGCACTTGTCTGTCTTTACCATGAGTTACACATGAGCTTTCTAGAACCAGTTTATATGTCCATGGAGTACCTTAGAAAAAAAATCACAGGATGAAACTCAAAGGGGTCCTAGGTATCAAGCCCATAGAGTGTGCCTCAGGCTTGATCCCTAAAACACCTCTGTCTTTTAGGAATTTGGGGCCTGGAGCAGTAAGGGTGAAGTTATAATGATATCTGAAAGGCCTCTATGCCTTTTTTTCATTGTCTTGATGATTAGACTTCCTGCAAATCTCTTTAGAAACAAATCATTTAGCCTGGTCTTCTGTTGCTGGACCACACTCTCCTTGTGTACATACATACATGTTTTTTTTTTTCATATTTTCTACAGCCAGACTTAATTTTACACATCTTTCTGTTGTTTCCTTGCATTCCCAGTACCAAAAATAAATATGACTAAAAATAGTCAATAATACTTATACTGCATTCTGAATGCTTTGTTGTATTAAAAATATTCCTTCAAATAAACTACATGATTATCATCGCCCACCGCCCGCGGAGGCAATGATAACGCGTACGCTTCTTTTTCACAGGAACAAAAAGACCAAAAAACAAAGACCAACGAACAACGCGAACAACGACCAACGAACGACGAACCTTTATTCGAGAAAGTGTCTGGGTTATATAGCAAGCATAAGCCAATCAGAGTCAGTCTGAGATATTAGCCTATCAAGGATCAGTCTCCGGGCAGTTACAAGAATCGCCTCATATACAGCAGCCAATCAGAGTTACTTCCTGAAACTTGTTTATGAGTACGGCTTATTCTGGCAAGCTGCCAGGCGCCATCTTAGAGATCAGGGTGCGGCTCTGGGGACCTCAGAGCCCGCCCCTGACACATGATAATTCTTAATTTTTCCCTTCTGTAAAGTTTTAGAGTATAGACTTTTACCTTCTTTGCCATGGTATAACAAAGATGGCTTTTAGTATAATTTTCAGTGAAAACTTCATTTCCACATGAAACTAATTTTCTAATCTCATATTCTTATCCTTCACCAGAATCACCCATGAAATTCCCTTTACAGCATTCTAGATTTATTCTAGCCACCTCTTTCCCACTCCCCACCTGTTACCCAGTTACAAAATCACCTCCATGTTTCAAATATAGTTATAACCAAAACTTCATACCTCAATATAAATTTATTTATTAGTCAGGTTTTAATTACTATGGTAAAACACCTAAGGTTGAGTATTAAAAAAAAAAAAAAAAAAACACCTCATTGCTTTTCAGGTTTTGTGGCATGGAATTGGCATGATTGTAGATCTTTTGAAGGCCTGATGACAGATGCATCATAATTATACATGAGCCCAAGAGATTGATTATATCACCAGTCAAGAAGTGAGAAAGCAATCTGTGGGTCATGATGAGGCTATTATCTTAATATGCTCTGTTGAGAATTTATTCAGGGGTCCCCCAAGAATTCTCTCTTTTTCTTGTGTAGGCAGAGTCCACAGTAATTAAAGACTTATGCTAAGTCCCAATTCTTAAAGGTATTGTTACCTCTTACATAGTCATATAGAACAAACCCTCCAACAAAAACTACATTCAAACCATAGCACTAGTCTAGAGGTGATGAACTTCTTCAATTTCTGCTTATCAGAGGACAATTTTTTCCTCTTTTACTAGGCATAGTTTTCTTGGTTGGATTTTTTTTTCTTTCAGAACTTGGAATTTATCATTCTATTATCTTCTGGCACATATTTCTGCTGGGAAATCTGCTGTTTATCTAATGGAAATTCCATACCATGAAACTTCATAATTTTGCTCTTTTTAAAATTCTCTTTATGCCTTTGAGTTTTGAAAGCTTAACTATTACAAGCATTGGAAAGAGTGTTTTATGTTTTTTGCTTGAAACTGCTTACATTCCTTTGAGTTTCCTGGAACTGTATATGCACATTTCTTTCAAGAATTGGAAAATGTTCAACTGTTATTTTATTAAGTAAATTTTTGATGCTTTTTATCCCTATCTCTACTTCTTCTGGAACATCCATAATGTAACTATTTGCTTTAATAATAATGTAGCAGACATGTCATGAACTTTATTTATTTCATTTATTTCTTCCTTTATTCCTGCTTCTTTTTCCTGTTTTTTTTTCTTTTTATTATGACTTAGCTATTGCAAAAGAAATGCCTATAATTTCAGAAATCCATCTTCAGTTTATTCTAGTCTGTTGCAGAAGTTCTCAACTATATTTTTATTTCATTGACTGAATTCTTCAGCTACAAGATTTCTGTTTAGATCTTTTCCATAATTTCTATCTCTTCATTGAATTTCACATTCAGAAGATAAAATTTTTATTATTTCTTTCAGTTGTCTTCCATGACCTGCATGACCATTAATTCAGGTAACCAAACCAGGCAGTGAGGGGATGAAGAAAAGACAAACAGACACACAACAAGAGAAAAAGTTGGGGCCTGCTGGATATTAAACTTTCGGGGAGTGCAATGACCTAGAGGTAACTCAGCATGTTTATTTCATAAATTGTATCATTAAAAGGGTTATTGGGAGAAATTTTCCTCAAAGCAAGAAGAATTAAGGTCATGAGTATGAGCAGTTGGATTATGACTATCAACTTTCTACTCCCAGAGCAGTTAGCATCTGAACCTCAAGGTCAAGTGAATAGCTCTGTGGCTGGCACAGAACCTCCTACTGAACAGGACATCACCATAGCAATGGGCAGTCTCAAATCAACACCTTCACACCAAGAGTTTCCAAGAGAGGCATTGCTTCTATCACAGGACAGTTCAAGATCCATAATTCCAACACCTGTCCATCTAAATTATCTTAATTTCTCTGAATTTGCTAAGGATCATTATTTTGAGTTTGTTTGCAGGCATTTCATAGATTTCCTTTATTATGGGCTCTGTTTCTGGAGATTCATTTGTTTCTTTGATAGTGTTAAACTTCCAATTTTTTTCATACTTCTTGTGTCCTTACATTGATATTGATATACCTAGTATAATAGTGACTTTTTCCAATTTTATGGAGTAGTTTTAATTGAGAATCTTACTCTATTAGATAGTATTAAATGAATGCTTGGGTGTCAATTGGTTATGTGCTTTTGTCTATGGTTTTGGGTGAACAACAGACTGTATCCTCTGTATAATCATATTAGTTGCAATCCATGACAAAGAGTGTATGTGTACTTTGATGGCCAAGAATGAAGGTGTCTTTGGAGTCAGTGATATAAATTTGCAGTGGACATGGGAATCTGGGGGTACATGATCTCAGGTACTGGGGTATTACAGATGATTACAGTGAGGCCTCTGGTAGGACTGACAACAGTGATGGAATTTTTAGCTAATAGGAGGCTTGTTTAAAGGCCATTTGTGAATGAGTGTCAATAGGAGTGCTGGCAGCTGCAGAGCAAGCATCACAGGGCCCAGGTCATACATACAAGAGTAATTGCTAAAGACAATTGTGACAGCTTCAGATAGGGGCCTGGTCCATGGACATATATATCCTTTGGCCCTGTGGAGGCAAGTACTGATAGCAGGAGGTTTTGGAGATGGTAAAATTGACACCATGTATATGAAGCATGAGTCAGCCCATTCTCAGATTCCACAATGGTGAGCACTAATGGTGGTTCAGACAATCAGCTCCAAAGGTATGTGTCATGGAGGGCACATCCTCAGACCTATAGAGGTGTGGGCTGATGGCAGTAGTTGAGGTCATGATACTGGAGGTTAGTGTCAAGAATGTACATGTTCTTTGTCCCCACAGAGGCAAGTACACACATTCATCTGGTTTTACATACACCATTCCCTGCTCTGCTGGGCTGCCTGTTTCCTGTAATGCAGGACACTGCATTGTTGTAGGTGTCACAGTCACTATCGAATCTCTTGTTTTGTTGGATTCATTGGATTGGAACCCCCTGTGTATGTGTATCAGAATATTTGTTGGGCCTCCTGGATGGAGATGCAAAGACTACCAACCTCTCATGTAAAATGGACTCCAGTAATGACTCCACTTCCTGGATTTTGCAATCCTATAGAAAGATGGACTCTATGATTTGGGGAGAGTACAAACTATGAAGTTCTTCTCTGAAGTAAAGCAGTTGGATAAACCCCAGGGAGCTCCCTAAATTGGAATCAAAGCCTGAAAAGACTGAGAAATTTTCTGTAGTTAGGGCTGCCAGTTCAATGCACTAATGAGGAGTGCTAGGTATCTCTTATTTATTTTGCAGTGGGGAATGTCCTCCTTTTATAGAAAACTGGGATCATGGTTGCAGTGTACCTTGGTCCTCTCTCTGTGCTGTTACTCTAAGTCTTCTTAACTGTAAGAGTTGCCATTTCCTCCTTGCTGAGTTCCAATGCTCTCTCCCAATCACTCTCCTTGAAATGCAGTCATTCAATTGTTGCTCAGTACTTTGTGAAGGGAGTAAGCTAGGGGAACCTCTATTTAGCCATCTTATATTTTCCAAAATGTTTATGAGGCTAACACTTCTCTGATACCAAAACCAGAAAAGGACATTAATGGAAAAGAAAATTACATATCAATATGTTTGATGAATGTAGACACAAACATCTTCAACAAAATATGAACAAACTAAATTGAACAAAAATTTAAGAAGGTCATATGCTGTGATAAATTGTTATTTATATGTGGTATATAAGGATTACTAAATATGAGCAAAACAAAATATATGATAATAATTAACAGAATAAAAATAATACAACTGATTAGATGAAGAAAAATTTGAGAAAAATATTTCATTTTTTTATGATAAAAATCCCTCATCAAATTGGGTAGAGAAAGAATGTACCTCAACACATAAAGACCACATATAAAAAAATCACAGTTAACATTACTGTTTACAGTGAAATTTGAAACCATTCCTCTATGATCTGGAATGAGACAAAAATTCCCTCTCTTGTTATTGTTATTCAATGTAGTATTAGAAATTAAATAAGAGAAATAAATATAAGAGAAAGAAAGAAAGAAATATATAAAAAGAAAGGAAGAAGTGAAATTGTCAGTGTTTGCTATTGAATGAATCTTGTAAATATTAAACCCTACACACTTCACCAAACTCTTAGAAGTAAAAAATAATTACATCAAAGTTTCAGGATATAAAATCTACACACAAAAATTTGTAGCATTTTTACACATAAACACTGAACTCTAGAAATTAAAAGAACAATTACATTTATAACTGCTAAAAAACACTTAAAAATAAATATAACCAATAGTTGAAAAACTTGTACAGTAGCACCTATAGAATATTGGTGAAAGAATTCAAAGAAGACACAAGTAAATGGAAAGATATTCCAAGGTCATGGATTGGAAAAATTAATAATGATAATTTTTAATATTGCCTAAGGTGATTTAAAGATTCAATACAATCCTTACAAAAATTATTACATAATTTTTATGGAAGCAGAAAATAATCTTAAAATTTATATGAAACCAAAAAACAATCTAGCATGTTTAAGGAAAACTTGAGAATCATTGAAATCTCTGGAAACATGGCACTATCTGATTTGAAACAATACTACAAACTTAAACTAGTTACAGCATCAGGTCATGGCACAAAAATACAAGTTTAAAATGAACCTAAAAATATATGATCAATTCATTTTTGACTAAAATTGTCAAGAATTTGCAATGATAAAAAAAGTAGGCTCTTCCATTATTGATATTGAATCAGCTGGATTCCAAATACAGAAGAGTTTGAACTCTTATTTCTCATCATATACAAAAGTTGACTCCAAATACATTATAGATTTATTATGAGACCTATAGAATTATTTCATAAAACATAATGTAAAACTGTACAACATTTGTCTGGGAAGTTATTTGTTTGGTTTCTCTTCCAAAATGAAGGAAACAAAATAAAAATAGACAAATGGGATTACATCAACATAGAAAGTTTCTTCACTGAAATGGAAAAGTTTTAAAGTGTAAAGAAACAACCTACATATTGGAATAAAATATTTTCAAGTCACACATCTGAGAATGGTTAAATTTTCAAAATACATTAAGCACTAAAGGAACTTAAGAAAAAACCTTAATTTAGAAATGGACAAACAACCTAAGTATACATACACACACACACAGATTCTCACCACTGATAATCATTAAGCAAATAAAAATTAAAACCACGACAAGCTATTACCGCATATCTATCAGAATGGCCATTATTGGAAAGATAAATTTTAAGAGTTGTTAAGTCTCTACAGAAAGGGAACACTTGCACACTGTTAATGTAAAGGTAAATTAGTAAAACTGTTAGGAAAAACTGCAGTGTCCTCAAACACTAAAAACAGAATAGCCATATGATCTCACTGCAGGTTATATACCTAAAGAAATTTCAATCAGTTGACAAATAGATGTCTGCACCCATATTTATTATGACTATTCATAACAGTCAAGACATGGAATTAACCTAATTGTCCATCAACAAAGGAATGGATAAAAATTTGTGTATATGTACTGTTATTCTATTCAGTTTTAACAAAGAATAACCTGACATTTATTACAATATGGAGGGAATTAGGGAACACTTTTCCAAGTGAAATAAGACAGGTACAGAAAAACAGATACTGCATGTTCTCTTTTGTATGTTGAATCTAAAACAAACTCATAGAAGTTGATAGTAAAATGATGGTAACTGACTAGATGGAAAGATGATGGACAAATCATACAATATGTCATATAGAAAGTAGGAGTAAAGGGATTTTGAGCTTTAATGTACAGCATGGTGAATATATTTAATAATTGCATATTTCACATATCAGTATTGCTTAGAGACTAAGATTCAAATTTTCTCATGGCAAAAAATAAGTATTTGAGGTGATGAACATGCAAATTACCTTGATTTAAATGTTATATGTTGTATGCATAGGTCATAGCATCACTTTGTATCACATAAATATATAAAACTATAAATTGTCAATGTACAAAATTTTAAAATATTTAAAAGGAAAAACAACAAAATCAAGAACAACAAAAGCATGAAGAACAAATTTTAAATGTCTTTTGAGTTAGTAGAGGGTATTTTTCCATAATCTCATAAATTGATCTAACAAGGTGATACATTTGCTTCCACTTTTCACTGCTGGACATTCCTAGATGAGATCTAGAGGAATTGCCATAATTATTGGGGCCATCAAACTATTATATACCATTACTGTTTCTTAGGTCTACTGTTAATTTTGCTGAAATATATCACCTCGTCTAATAACAAGGTCATATTTTCAGGTACACAACTGTAGTTTGGATTTCCCACAAAGTATAAAATTTTCTTGAAGAGTAAAGCTTATGAAAGAAAAGTGAGGAAGCATAATTAGACAGGTAGAAAAACCAGATGGCAATACAGTACTCCAACATCTCTGCCAATGTAAAAAGGAACTCCACAGCAAAGTTATCCATTACAGTCATCACTGTTTGAGCCATAATATCTATGCCTTTGTGTCACTGCTATGGAAGAAGTCAAAGAATCTAAGAGCTGGAGGATGTTAGTTAATAATACTCCTGATAGCTGGGCAGTGAATTATGCATTAAATTGGGAATTGATCATACAACACAGTATCACTCAACGCACTGTTAACATTTTTGCCAACTTATGTCTGTGCCATTACCATTGCATATGTAAAGACTGTCTTCATATAGATGTGCAATCAGAGCCTGAGTGACACTCTTCCTCTCTCCTTGACCATCTTTTTCATGTCCTTTAGCAATGTGCCTAACTCAGACTCTTACTCTTCAAATTTACTTGTTAATCATCAGGAAGATAAATAATAAATGCTGGCAAGGGTTTGAGGAAAAAAACATTTATACATTGCATGTGGAATTGCAAATTAGTACAATCACTATGGAAATCAGTATGGACATTACTCAAAATCTAGAGATGGAATCAGAACATGATCCAGCTATACTACTCCTTGCTATTTGTAAAAATTATGCAAAATATTAAAATAAGCATACTATAGCAATACAAACCCATGTTTGTAGCAGCAAATTTACAGTAGCCAAGCCATGAAGCCAGTCAAGGTGTCTGTCAATAGATGAATGCATAAGGAAAATATGGCATGTATACACAATAGAGTTTTACTGGACTATAAAGAATAAAATTATATCATTTGCAGAAAGGTGATTAGAACTGGAGAACATCATGCTAAGTAAAATAAACTAGAGTCAGAAAGTAAAGGGTCATATGTTTTTTCTCATGTGGAAGTTAGATACAGAAGGGGGAAATAGATATGAAAATAAAATGGAGCTAAACAGAGGTTGGGAATTGGGGGAAGGGAAGATAGGAAGGATTGGGAAGATCTGGGGTATGAATAAAAGTGCAGGTACAAATATATCACAGTGACTCCTACTATTATGCATAATTATAATTAATCAATAAAAAAGTTGATTTTCAAATTTCTTCTTTCAATAGGATAAATTGTCTTATTTCCTCCATCCCATAAGCAGAGGTTCCAAATTAACTACTCCACTCATTTGACAGAGAATGCAGGAACTTTTTTAAACCAGATTTTATTTAAACTTCATGTACTTGCTATGCTTGGATGCTACTAGCAAAGTAATAATTTTACATTAAACATTTTATAAAGAATTATCTAAGCAACAATAGAAACATTAAACCCACAAGTACTTTAAAACATGTTTGGAAAAAACTTATGCTGTATTATGTTCAAATTTTTATATTATGTCCAGTATATATTCATATTATAATACATATTTACATAATAATATTTCTCTTTGGTGATTAAATTAAAATATCACAAATTTTATTATCAACAAACTTCAGTGAATCTTCATGACAAATATCTGCAATTGAAGGCTAAGCTCTTGGTTCCTACTTTCTTATAATTAACCAATGACAAGTGTATCTATAGTTTTGTGTACTCTGCATTCTTAAATACACAATTTTTACTTAACACAGTTAAGTCTAGTTCCAGAATCTCCTAAAGAAATTACCATTGTGCTTTACCATTCAATACAGCAAGAAAACTCTTACAGCAAATAACATTATTAATCTGCAGTAAATGTGCCACATTACAATGCTACATCAATCTTGGAAGCTGCTACTTTATATTTGAACATGTATTGAGAATAGAGGGGAATAAAACTTTCTTGTGGACTAGCCAATATCTAAATGTTAATGTAAGAAATGACCTTATACCACTATCTCAGCAAACTAGAACTCTGAAAATTATGATGGAGGATCACAATAGCAAGATATTATGGCTTAAACAAACAAACAACTATGAAAATTTACAAATCTTTGTGAATTACTAAAAAGAAAATAAAAATAATTTACTGTTCTCATCTGACTCCCATATAAATTTGTTATAGTGGTAGTAATTACAAAGAGCATGAATGAACACTATTTGGAAAAGAAAAAGTGTGAGTCATGCAGAAAGCCATGATATATATTCAAATAAATTAAATATGCAATAGAGTTTGGATATCACAATTTTTTAACAATGTAACAACCTTTTGATATCACAAAGGGATAAATACAACCCCATAAGATTTAAGATTCATTTATCTAAATCACATTTCCTTATAATTCTACCTTCATTGAAATGTCATTAAAATGCTTTTGAAATTAAAGAGGGCATTCCTACTTGCAACTTTTATTACCTACAATTTCCTTTTAAGATTTCAGAATATAGCAGCAAATTCAAGATGCAATTTTGATACCTTTAGAAATGTACCAAGCTTTTTGATTAAAATCAGTCAACTTTCAAAGGTCACTTTGAAGCAAACAAATAAATGTGAAATGCCTAACCTCACTTTTCAGTCAATTATCACTAACACTTGTATATTTTTTATGGTTTAGATTAAGAAAAGTGAGATCTACACAGATTATTCTATAAGACACCTAAAAGCATTTAGAGAAGAATCTTATTTGGTGTTGTGTTTTCAAATATAAATTAGAATTCTGGGCAGGTGAATGTCACAGAGTGAAAAATACAATGTAAATTCAAATTCTTAGAGGAAATGAATTTGCTTTCAGAATTGGGTTCCATCTTGGGGAACTGTTTATATTGAATTTTTTAAGTTATAGTAGTTATATTTTATTTTCTTCCCCAGCATTTTAATCTCTAAGTTGAAAATCTGAAACAATAATTACTTTTGTGGAAAAATTGGAACGTAATTATAAAGTTATGCTTAATAGTATATAATTGTGTATCTTGAAAACAAACAGCATTCTTATTAATCAAAAATGGGAACTCAAATCAAACTCCAATTGATCCCTAAATTAAAAATCATCTTGAACTTTTATGTGATAATTTGAAAATTACTTAAAATAATCCTTCCTGGATTTAAATATTAATTCCTTTTTAATATTTTCATTCAAAGTAGAAATACAAATGAAAACTGCACATATATCAAATACATAAGAATGAGAACCGATAAAAGACAAAAACAATTTTCAGAGGAAATGTTGTTATTATTAAATTAGTATAGCAATTCACAAACAAATATAAAAGCACAAGTGTGTGATTTCACAAGTCAGAAATGAAACAAGGGGAAAAAAGTATAAAATCACTATATGCAAATTGCATTGATGTATTGAAAAGAAAATTGTGTATGTACTAAGTAAATGCAAAACTTTTTTATGGAAATTACCATAATCTACATAAAATTGATGGATAAAATACAAATAGAGCAAATAAAAAGTAAAATAGGAATAACCACGCAATGTAGAAATAAAATATGGAATAAAAACTATAATATGTCAAAATTTATTTTTCTAGGAAAATGTAAATTGTTCAAACTTTCTCCTGAAATGGCAAGATCCCTTCAAGGAGATATATATATATATCCATTGAATAGGAAAATTTAAAACATTAACTTCTCATCAAAAGAAATCAGCAATCTCATATTACTTCATTGAGGAATTCTTCCAAAGCTTTAAATAGCAGTTTATTTCAATACTTTTATGATGTTTAAAAATAGAGTAAAGGAAAGTTTTTGATTCTTTTTGAAGCAAAACTTTCAATTGTTAGCAGTATGTGACCAACTTTGAACAAAAATTTGAAGAACAAAAGCCAATACCTTTTACAAATATTAACCAAAACTGAATAATAGTGTAATAATATAGCACAATATTAAAAATTATACATTATTAGATTCATTGCAGCAATCTTATAAACACCTAAGAATACTGTGAACTATATTAGTAATATTTATTATTTACATAATTAAAATTGAAAAAGATTTTTTTCTATTCTGAGGCTTTGCAATTTATTCTTAACTTTCATAAAATACAAAAACAGAAAAATTACTGTTAACAAGAAGTTATATGCTTCAATCTTAAATAACAACAGAATTATTAGAATTTAATTTAGATAGAAGACAATGTGTCAAACATCATAAGGACTATTTATCATTGTCTTCAATCATTAGCCCAACATTGTTAGATGTGGTGAAAAATCAATTATAAATGAAAAAATGTAACAATATATTATAGGCATATAAGAAGCCTAAAAATCATCGCTCTCATCCTAATAACAAAAAAGCTGAAAAAACAAATATCAATAATTCTTAGAAATGTGCTTACGGTGCAAATTTATGTCTTAAATACTATAGAGACAGGAAGATACACAAAATCATATTTTACCAGAATAGAAGTCAAGGAATAGAAACTGTTGTTGGATCTAATAGTGGGATAAAATTTCTTAACTTGCAATGCATGAATTTCTGTAGTCATGGAGTAGGCAAACTTCCAAGCTAAATATTCTGGGGGCACACTCAGAAAACCTCACACTCTTTGCAAATTTTACTTTTAAGAGCCCTACAAGAGAGCTGCATATATAACTCAATGGTTGAGCAAATATCTATCATGTGTGAAGCCCTAGATTTGATTATCAGCATAACTACAGTAAGAAATAAATACCACTAGATTCTCATGCTGAAGTTAGAAATACATTGTCATGCCTTTTACATGGGAAGGTGGAAAGTAGACATTTCCAAATACTCTTAAAGTATTCTGAACTTCTTTAAAAAGACTTAAGATGCAGAAATAATTTTTAAACAGCCTAACCAACTAGGATTTTGCCAGAAACCTCTGTGTGGGGAAAGCAAAATACAACTACAACTACAAATCTGTCTTGACCTAAGGAAGGAGGACTAAGAAGCATTTATTAAGGTCATAGCCCAGGAGTACAAACTCATTAGAAGACCAAGACTATAAATTTACTTTCTAGTCCCCAATGCTTTTTCTCTATATTAGTGGGGATCATTAAAATAACAGGATAATGCACCTGAAATAACTAATATCAAGACCTTACACAAAAATGGGAAATCCAAAGACAATAGAAGAAATAGTGACAAAAAAATAGGACAGCAGAATAAATTTCATTATCTGACACAACAACTAAGCAAACAACTCACCCTACCTCCTAGCTTTACAACCATGATAACCATAAGACCTTAATAAAGGTTTATTTATCTCAGTTTCATATATCTAGTATATCATGTCTAGTTTTCATAAAAAATAAATGCAAGTCATACTAAAAGGAAAATCATACAGGTTTAATGAACAGATTAGTTATCAGAACCAGAGATGTTGGTATTAGCAGACATGGAATTCCATTTTTTAAAAATACAATTAATAGGCAAGGATACAAGATGGGAAACTAGAGAGAGGCTGCATACCTGTTGCACCGGGACTCAGGACTCTAGCAGAGGAAATACTGTGTCCCTGTGAGACAGCCCTCACTGCCTACTGGTCCCCTGCTCTTTGACCCTGATTTCTGCCCTGATCACCAGCCCTTTGCCAGTACACAGCCTGCCTTTCTCATGCAGATCACTTGCTGACCGCCATCAACCGCAAAATGGTTGGATGCCCCTTTGCCTGCCCATTGCCGCCTTTAGCCTGTACATTGCCCACTACCAGATGTCCAGCTGCCAGGGCCTGCAGACCACCCACTGCAGTCCCACTGCTCATTGCTGCCAGGAAGTCCATTGTCAGGGTACACACAGGTTTGATTACACGCAGCTGCTGACACCTTGGGACACACAAAAAACACGAAAAACCAATGGAATAAAGTGCCCCAAACATACCAAGATGCACCAAAAATAGACTCCATTGACAACACGGTAAAAGAAATACTAGAAAAGGAGTTTACAATGTACACAGATGAACTGGTCTGTGACATAAAGGACAATGTAAGGAGTGAAATTAGAAATAAATTTCAGGAAGTGAAAGATCACGTCAATAAAGAGACATAGATTCCGAAAAGAAATAAGCAGAAATCCTTGAAATGAAGGGATCAATAAACCAAATTTAAAATTCAAAGGAAAGTATTACCAACAGACTAGACCACTTGGAAGACAGAACCTCAGGCAATGAAGACCAAATATATAATCTTGAAAATAAAGTTGACCATGGAGAAAAGATGTTAAGAGACCAGGAACAGAACTTTGAAGAATTATGGGATAACATGGAAAGACAAAATTTAAGATTTATTGGGATTGCTGAGCTAGTTGGCCCGCCCCACCCATGCTGAGATCTGATGCCATTGCTGAGCCTGCTTGCCTGCCCACCTTCTGGCTCCCTGGATGGGTCAGTAGTCCTGGAATGCAGGGAACTGTGTAGAGAAGAGTTGCCCAGTGAGACTGCCCCACTGGAGCCGTGAACTCAGACAATCGGGAGCATTGTAGAGGAGGACCGCCCAGCAAGAGGCTTCAGCGCATAGCAAGTGTCCCAGGCCTGGGCAATAGTTCCAGTTGCCAGGAAATGTCATAGAGGAGGGCTGCTCAGAGAGAGTCTCAATCACAGGGAAAGGCTGCCTGGCCCAGGAGGTAGGTCCAAGCCCCTGGGAACATCACAGAGGGCTGCCCAGCCCAGGTGGTAGTTCTGGACTGAAGGGAACTTCTGGAGGATAGCTGCCCAGTGAGATGTCCCAACCGGGTGAGTCTTTCCCACTGGGCGAGGCTTTCTCACCAGGGTGGTAGAATCAGAGAAACAGGTCCAGACCAGCCATGCCCCAGCTTGTAGTCTAGTACCCCTTTTGACTGACCATCAGTCAAAAAGTGGAGGCAACTATTCCCACCAGTAGGAAATAACCCCACCTGAAGGCCACCACCCCTAGAGAGACAGTTTCCTCATGTATCACTGCACTATCAAGTCCCTCTAAGACTTCAGGCTACTGAAGGCCAGGAGGCAAGTTATTGGAAATCTACAAGGATACTATAAGTAAATAGAGTTTCACTACTAGAGGGATAGATACCTGAGCAATATGAGAAAACAAGGGAAGAAAATGTCCCAAACAAACCTAGATGCTACATCAATAAAATCCAATGACAGCATGGCAGAAGAAATGTCAGAAAGCGAGTTCAGAATGTACATAATTAATGATCAGAGAAGCAAATGATGACATGAAAGAGCAAATATAGGCTTTGACTGATCCCACCACTCAACAGTTAAAAGAGCAAATGTGGGAAGTAAAAGATCATTTCAATAAAGAGTTAGAGATATTGAAAAAAACCCAAACAGAAATCCTTGGAATGAAGGAAACAATAAACCAAATAAAAACTCCACAGAAAGCATAACCAATAGCATAGAACACCTGGAAGACAGAACCTCAGACATTGAAGAAAAAATATTTAATCTTGAAAACAAAGTGGACCAAACATAGAAGATGGTAAGAAATCATGAACAGAATATACAAGAATTATGGGATATCATGAAAAGGTCAAATTTAAGAATTATTGGGATTGAGGAAGGCTTAGAGAAACAAACCAAAGGAATGAACAATCTGTTCAATGAAATAATATCAGAAAATTTCCCAAATCAGAAGAATGAAATGGAAAATCAAGTACAAGAAACTTACAGGACTCCAAAAATACAAAATTACAATACACCAACACCAAGGCATATTATAATGAAAATGCCTAACATACAAAATAAAGACAGAATTTTAAAAGCTGTCAGAAAAAAAAAATCAAATTACATTCAGGGGGAAACAAATATGGATATCAGCAGATTTTTCAACCCAGACCCTAAAAGATAGAAGGGCCTGGAATGACATTTTTCAAGCTCTGAGAGAAAACAGATGCCAACCAAGAATCTTATACACAGCAAAACTTACTTTCAGATTTGACAATGAAATAAAATCCTTCCATGATAAACAAAACTTAAAAGAATTTACAAAAAGAAAGTCGGCAATACAGAACATTCTCAGCAAAATATTCCATGAGGAAGAGATGAAAAACAATGATATAAATCAGCAAAGGGAGGAAATACCCTAAAGGAATAGCCAAATAAAGGAAAAACCAAGTTGTGTCAAAAAAAAAACAAAAACAAAAATGAGCCAAATGACTAGGAATACAAATCATATCTGAATAATAAACCCTGAATTTTAATGGCCTGAAATCATCAATCAAAAGACATAGACTGGCAGATTGGATTAGAAAGAAAGATCCAACAATATGCTGCCTGCAAGAGACTCATCTCATACAAAGAGACCCACAGACTAAAGGTGAAAGGATGGGGAAAAACATACCAGGCACATGGACACAGCAAAAAAGCTGGTGTATCCATCCTCATATCAGATAATGTGGACTTCAAGTCAAAGTTAGTCAGAAGGGATAAAGAAGGACATTTCATACGCCTTAAGGAAAGCATAAATCAGCAAGACGTAACAATCTAAATATCTATGCCCCAAACAGTGGCTCATCCATGTGTGTCAAACAAATCCTTCTCAATTCCAGAAATCAAATAGACCACAACACAATAATACTAGGTGATTTTAACACACCTCTCTCACCACTGGACAGATCTTCGAAACAAAAATTAAATGAAGAAACCATAGATCTCAATAACACAATCAATAATTTAGACTTAATGGACATTTATAGAATATACCATCCAACAAAGAGCAAATACACTTTCTTCTCAGCAGCACATGAATCCTTCTCTAAAATAGACCATATTCTATGCCACAAAGCTAATATTAGCAAATACAAGAAGATAGAGAAACTACCTTGTATTCTATCAGATCATAATGGATTGAAATTAGAAATAAGTGACAGAATAAAAAACAGAAACTACTCCAACACCTGGAGATTAAATAATACACTATCGTAAGACATCAGGAGGGAAATAAAAAAATTCTTAGAAGTACAAAACTCAACTCAAAGTGGATCAAGGACCTTAGAATCAGACCAGATACACTTCATTTTATAGAAGAAAATGTAGGTCCAAATCTTCAACATGTCAGATTAGAATCAGACTTTCATAACAGGACTCCCATAGCACAAGAAATAAAAGCAAGAATCAATAACTGGGATAGATGCAAACTAAATAGCTTTCTCTCAGCAAAGGAAACTATCAGCAATGTGAAGAGAGAGTCTACAGAGTGGGAGAAAATCTTTGCCACTCATACTTCAGATAGAGCACTAATTTCTAGAATATATAAAGAACTCAAAAAACTGTACATGAAGAATACAAATAACCCAATCAAAAATGGGCTAAGAATATGAACAGTCACTTCACAGAAGATCTATAAGCAATCAACAAACATATGAAAAACTGTTCAACATCTTTAGTAATAAGAGAAATGCAAATCAAAACTACACTAAGATTCCATCTCACCCCAATTAGAATGGTGATTATGAAGAATACAAGCAACAATAGGTGTTGGCGAGGATGTGGGGAAAAAGGTACACTCATACATTGCTGGTGGAGTTGCAAATTAGTGCAGTCACTCTGGAAAGCAGTGTGGAGATTCCTTAGAAAACTTGGAATGGAACCACCATTTGACCCAACTATTTCACTCCTTGACTTATACCCAAACAACTTATAATCTGCATACTACAGAGATAGAGCCACATCAATGTTCATAGCTGCTCAATTCACAATAGTCAGATTGTGGATCCAACCTAGATGTCCTTCAATTGATGAATCGATAAAGAAACTGTGGTATATATATACAATGGAATATTACTCAGCCATAAAGAATAATAAAATTATGGCATTTGCAGGCAAATGGATGAAATTGTAGAATATCATGCTAAATGAGATAAGCCAGTCTCAAAAAACCAAAGGACAAATGATCTTGCTGATAAGCAGATGATGACGCATAATGGGGAGTGGGAGGAGGGCAAGAATGGAGGAAGGAGGGACTGTATAGAGGGAAAAGAGGGTGGGAGGGGTGGGGGGAAGGAAAAAATAGCAAAATGAATCAAAAACTATTACCCTATGTTAATGTATCATTACACAAATGGTATGCCTCTACTTCGTGTACAGAGAAACAAGATGCATCCATTTGTTTACAATAAAAATAAATTTAAAAAAGATTTATTGTGAGAGAGGAAGGCATGGAGATACAAACCAAAGGAATGCACAATCTTTTTAATGAAATAATATCAGAAAATCTTTCAAACCTATAGAATTAAATGAAAAAGCTAATACGAGAGACTTTCAGGACTATAAATGTATAAAATTGCAACAGACCCACACAAAGGCACATTTTAATGAGAATGCCTACCATATAGCATAAGGATATAATTTTATTTTTATTTTTTTAAATTTTCTTTTATATTATTTTTTAGTTATTGAAGGACCTTTACTTATTTATTTGTTTATTTATCTATTTATGTGTGGTGCTGAGAATCGAACCTAGTGCCTCATACATGCCAGGCAAGCACTCTACCACTTAGCCACGTATTTAAAGGCTGTGAAAGAAAAATACCAAATTACATACAGGTGGAAACCAATTTGGACCTCAGCAGAATTCTCAACCTAAATCCTCAAAGCTAGGAGGTCAGAAATAATATATATCAAGCTCTGAAGGAAAATGGATGCCAACCAAAAATTTTATATGCAGCAAAATTAAGCTTCAGATTTGAAGGTGAAAGAAAATTTTTCCATGATTAAAAAAAAGTTAAAAGAATTCACAACTAGAAAACCTGAACTACAGAACACTCTCAAGAAAATATTCCATGAGGATGAAATGAAAAAAAAAAAATTAAAACCAGCAAAGGGAAGAACTATACTAAAGAAATAGAAAATTAAAAGAGAAACTAAATCAAATTAAAAACTAGAAATAAATCAAAATGTCTGGGAATATCAAGTACTTCTCAATAATAACCTTGAATGTTAATGGCCTAAATTCATCAATTGAAAGACATAGACAATAATTAAACACATCATTTCTGTTCATCATGACAAAACTGTAGCCATTGTAATATGAACTATTTGGTTTAAAGTTGTTTATTTTTCTAGAATTTGCAACTAAAATCTTTCCTTAATTTCTAAGGAGACCACCAATCTTGTGATAGGTAGTGAAAATTTTATAGTATGATTGATGTGGTTTTGTGTAATTTTTGCTTGTGTTGTCACAAAATGTACCCTGAATCCAGGTAGTTTATTTGGAAGGAAGGTAGTACAAGCAAACATTTGTGAGGAAATGAGGAAAATAAAACAAAAGAGAAATACCAGTAAAGGAAGGGTATATGATATGTTGCAGAATTGTCCCGGAAACTTACAGAAGACTGAGCTTTTAAAAATATTTGTCCAAATTAATTATACATGACAGTAGAAAGCATTTATATATTTTGATAGATCATACATAAATGTATAATTTCTCATTTTGATATTTTGATATTTTGATTGATGAATTTAAGCCATTAATATTCAAGTTTATTACTGAGCTATGACTTGTATTCATGGTCATTTGGGTTTATTTCTGGCTTTTAATTTGATTTGGATTCTCTTTTGACTATTCCATTGGTGTAGTTCCTCCCTTTTTGATTTCCACTTTTATTTTTTATTTATTTTTTTGCAGAAACAAATATCCTCAGGAAGAGTGGAGTAAGAACCAACAGAGATTGGCTGTTAGGTGGAGAAAAGGTAGAAAGGGAATCCAGGAAGACAGACAAGCAAGAGGAAGAATATAAATAAAGAGAAAAATAAAAATAAAAATATATAAGAATATACAACAGAATTGCAAAACACTGTGCATATATCACCATCTTCAACAATCTGATGTACAAAAAACATCCTGCTCCAAATAAGGTGGAGATAGATGCCAGAGAAGAAAAAAATAAAAATAAAATAATTCTCAGTGGAAAATTTAACTGTCTCTGCCAGCATCCAAAAACTTCTCAGTCCTTTCTCTGACTTCCCACAAGACCGCCTGACCCAGATGGGTCCTGGCAGACCCAGTCACTATCTCACCAATTTGGGCCTCAGATGTCCAGGGTTCAGCAATGTTGAAATCCCAAGATCTCAGTGCCACTGGAATTTGGAGAGACCACCAGAGATGAACAAACCTGACAGACAGTAACTAGATGGCGGCAACTTACACTCCCAGGAGGAAGAGGCCAGGTGCAGCCAAACCCGTAGGCACCTCAACACTGAACCTCCAGGTCCTGGTTGGTGTCCCCAGACATGGGTGGCTGCACCCGAACATTGCAGTGACAGCAAACCCACCAGAATTCCCAGGAAACTCCAAGCCCAGGCCAGTGAACTAAAATGGATATGTCCATGTGTACCCAAACCTGAGGTCTCCCTGGCAGTGGACCTCTGAGCAGTGGTGAAAGTGTTAGTAGCAGGAGTCCGTGGCAGCAGGCAGGGGGTCAGCAGTGTCAAGTGCAACAGATCTCTGGGCAACGGTGACTGCGACAGCATTAACAGCAGCAGCAGTGCCCAGAGGAAAGATGTCTTCACAAAAGTAAAAAAAAATAAGTCCTAACATTCAAATGGAAGAATAAAATAGTCAAAGCAATTATGAGCAGTAAGAACAATGCTGGAGGCATCACAATAACTGATCTCAAATTATATTACAGTTTTAACAACACGTCTGCATAGTATTGACTTAAAAACAGACATGAAGACCACTGGAATATAATAGAAAGGATAGATACAAACTCACGTAGATATATTAATCTGTTCCTTGAAAAAAATGCCAAAAAATGTGTTGGAGAAAAAACAAGCTTTTTAACAAATGGTGCTGGGATTATTGGCTACACTTAGGTAGAAGAATTAAACTCAATAACTATCACTCACATTGCACAAAAATCAACATGATTTGAATGAAAGACATTATAACTGCTAGAAGAAAATATAGTATCAACACTCCAAAAATATGTGCACATACATTGCCTTCCTTAATAAGACTCTCAAAGCTCAAATAATAATACCAAGAACCAATAAGTGAAATGACATGAAACTAAAAAACATCTTCTGCACATGAAAGAAAATAATTAAAATGTGAAGAGAATACCAACGTAATGGGAGGAAATTTTTGTCTCCTATTCTTTCTACACAGGCTTAATATCCAGAACACCGAACATGTAACATGTTTAAAACCAAAAAATAAAAATCCCAGATAATTAAAGAACAATAATAAATTGGCAAATGTTTAAAACATATATCTCAAAATAAGAAATGCAAATGGACAACAAATTTATAGAAATGTGTTCAGCATCCTTAGCAATCAGGAATATGAAAATTGAAATGATGCTGAGATTTAATCCCACTCTGGTCAGAATATCAATCATCTAGATTATAAATAACAGACTTGCTGACTACAACCTATTTTCCACCATTTGTCCATTTGCCTACCTCTTTGCTGCCCATTGCCTTCCTTTCACCTACCCATCTTCTGTCACTGGAAGTCCACTGGCTGATCACCCCCTGTTAGCCTGCAGACTGACCTCAGGTCACCAGCTGATCACCTGCTCCCTGCTTGCCCACTGCTGCCTGGAAGTCCATTGTGACAGTACCCACAGGTTTGGTTACATGGGGACACCGACCAGATGTATTGTCAGGATAACTGCAGATCAGGTTGCACCTTAGGTCTTCACCTTGGGTGTGCTAGTGGCCATGATTTGGCTGCCTCTTTGCAGGGTGACTCTTTTGTGTGAGTACATCCCTGGTGGTCTCTCTGCAAGTTGAATGGCATTGAGATCTTGGGACTGCAGCAAGGCAGAGCAAGGCATAGCCTGGGGAAGCTGAAGCCCATCAGATTGCAGATAGGTTTTAATGAATCAGTTTGGGTCTGGCAAGTCTATGGAAAACCAGAGACTAGGGGCCTTTCCTAGACTAGGGGTAGAGAACCAAGTGCTATATGAACCCCTAGACTAGCACCCTCAGATGAAGAAAATCTGCTATCAGGTCCCCTCTTGCACTGCAAGAGTTTTGTTCCTATTCTTCAATAAATCTTACTCACTCATCCTGGTCTGTGGATTTCGTACTTTGAATTCAGGAAGCCAGAACCCAGAAAGAAGAAGAAATTGAAGATGAGCTGCTGAGGTCTGCTACAACACTAGAGGTCATGGCCTCCCATTAAAAACCACAAACCTTAGCTTCAGAGGCCTGTAGCTTGTGCAGACCCTATCTACCAGCATAAGCAGTAGATAGCATTTTCTATCAAAATTATGGTATCAATATCAATAATCACTTTAAAACTAAAATGTCTAAAACACCAAAGAAAAGACAGAAAGTGTCATTATGTATTAAAAAAAATTCAATTTTATGTTGTCTATAAGAATTTGCTTTAAATATAAAGGCATATACAGATTATACATAAAGGAATGAAGAAAAAATACTGTGCTTAATTCACCAATAATAAAGGGGAATGATTTTATTATTTTCAGACCAAATAGACCTCTGAGAATGGACAATTATCAGTGATAAAAGAGGGATACTGAACAATGATAAGAAACATAATTCTAAAAGAAGTCAACAATCTTTAATCTTTTGTACCTAGAAAAAGAGCAGCAAAATGTGTCAGGTAAAAACTAATACAAATGTAAAGAGAAGTATATGATTACTTCAACAATCAGCTGGAGATTTCAACAACCTTCTATCAGCAACTGATAAGACTGCAAGTTGAAAATCAATCACATAGTTGAATTAAACAGTACCATCTTTCATTTGGAACTGATAGGCAATTACAAAATACTGTATTTTAAGACAGAAGAATATGTAACTCACATTCTTCTCAGGCTCACTCAGAGTATTCATCAAGACAGATAATACTTCAGAACATAAGCTGTTCCTTAATGAAACTTAGAAAAAGAAATTATGATAAAAATGATCTAAGGTTAACACAGAATTAACCAGGGAAGTAATAATATAAACAGAGCAAAAAACCAAAATAATAGACATAAAACACAATTCTAAATAACAAAAGAGTCAAAAAAGAAGAAATCTCATGAAAACTTTAAAAAAATACTCTGAACTAAATGAAAATTAAAATGCAACTGAAAGATAGAGGGAGCCCACACCTGTATAAACACAGGCTTCCCCAAACTGCCCCCAGCCTCCTGAAAGTGGTAAAGAATTTTCCGTCTCTCATCTTATCTGTGAAGGCCAGGGGGGCTGACCCAAGAGCAAACCTTGCTAACAACAACCCTCCTCTCGGAGGTCAGGGTGACTCAGAACTTAAGATAACATGCTTTACAATTGTGTATGTTAACCAATTAGGAAGAACACTGTATAACTGCTTGTCTTTCATTATATAAACCCTGCTAACGAGGGCTTGGGGCCTCTTAATGTCACTGGTTGAGGACGCAGAGGACCAGGCTCGAGCTTGCTAATAAATGACTCTTTGTTGCTTGCATTGATCGTGGTCTCTGGTGGTCTTTGTGGGGTCTCAAGCCTTTGGGCACAACACAACTTATTAAAATTTTGAGATAGCAAAAGCAATTCTTAATGGAAATTTGTACCACTGAATGAAATATTAATAATAAAGTCAATAATTTAGCTTTCTCCCTCAAGGAAAATAGCAAAAGAGAGAAAATTCAATAAAAAATGGGCAAAGAGAAGAAATACTAAAAAACAAAACAGAAATCAGTAACATTAAGGTAGAGGATGCATCATGAGCTTGTGCTTGAAAATTTCTTCATTTTTTTTTTCAATATATGAGTGCAGGGTGGAGGTAGGGAGCTGTCTTGAAGAGGACAAGGTAGAGCTTGTTAATGTAGGAAGACCTGGAGATAACAACAAATACTGCCACATGGAGGCAATCTGACTGAACCTACCATGTGGTCCAAGTCTACAATAATTTAAATTGGGTAACCATTGTCTCTATCCATTTCTACTACTTCTTCAATCACCACATTAGTCATAATTCTATTCATATTTTCTAATTCTTTACACTTCAGTCATTATTGGATGTGTGTTTCTGGATTTTTTTTTTCATTTTGTCTGAGTTATCTGTGTTGTTTGTATAACATCTTTATAAGATTCTTAGATTCAATTTATATTTCTATAAAATCAGCATTAATGTTTCTAAATTCATTTTTTATATTAATACCTTGAGATTTCTATTTCTTGATTTTTAGACAATCTAGCTAATGGCTTTTAAAATTAATTTAAAAAGCACTTTTGTATCATTATTTTCTGTAGTTTCTTTGTTTTCTATCTTATTTCCATTTATTCTTTAGTATTTTATTTCTTTTGCTGCATTATGATTTAGTTTGCATCTCTCTGATTCCTTAGGCGTAGCTACAGGTTGTTATCTCTACGTCTTTCTTTTATAAATATTCAATTTTGTTTGACTTTTCTTTGCATTTTGAGGTACAATGTGATGTTTTGATGCATATATACATTATGGAATGATCAAGTCAGGCAAATTAGCATAGCCACTTTTTTTAGCAACTTATCAATTGATCAATTAAAATTTTTACTATAATTGACACAAAATTATACATGTTTACATAATGCTGCTTAAAGTGTCAACACATTTATCTATTTTATATTGGTCAAATCAGCATAATTATTATTTCAATTACCTCAAACAATCATTATTTCTTTGTGGTGATACATTCAAGACTATTTTGTATCTACCTTGAAATCTATACTATTATATTCCATAGTCATCCTCTTATTTCTAGAACACCAGAACTTATGTTTCCTACTTGCAATTTCATGCTCATTGATCAACCTCTCTCTATGCACCCTATATACCCTAGCCTCTGTAAATGATAATTTTACTCACTTTCTATAAGATCAACATTTTAATGTTGTACATATAAGTGACATAATGCTGTATTTGCCTTTCCGTGCCTGGCTTATTTCACTTAACATAATTTTCCCTAAGTTTATCAACATTTCCAAAAATGACAGAATTTCATTCCTTTTTTTTTATAAATAATATTTCATTAAGCACAAGTACCACATTTTGTTTTACCCATTTATTAGTTAATGAAAACTGTTTGATTCCACTTCTTGGTTATTGTGAATAGCATGTCAATACATGTGACAGTGCAGATATTTCTTTAAAATATTTATTTCAGTATCATTGACTATATACATGGTACATAGTGGGAATGCTGGATTTTATGGCAATTCTATGTAGTTTATTGAGGAATCTCCATACTTTTTTTCATGATGACTATACTGATTTAAATATCTGCCAACAAAGTATAATATTTTCTCAAGGATTAGAAGATGGATGAGAGAACTAGGCAACGATTACTAATATCCCCACAATTTAGAAAGGAGGCAGTGAAGGAACAGCTGTTCTGAAAGGTGGGTGACCAAATAATTGCATTAAGACCCAATATTACTAGTCTGAGACCTGGAGGACTAGAAGATCAGTTACTGGAGTAGAAAATAAGCACAGAATTCCCTAACTCCAAACCCAAATCAGGGAGGGAGAAGGCAGGAAGGGCAACAGAGAGAAAAAAAAGAGTAGAAATACACATAAGCCCACTCCCTTAACCATATCTGTTAAAAAAAAAAAATTAAAGCATGACAGGAGGAGTGGTTGTCCTTGAAGCAGATTTGACTATTTAAAACCAAATTGTGAATAGAAAGTCCAGCTGGACTCTGTAGCAATTTTGTGGAGCCCACAGCTGACTGGTCATTCTTTATATCAATATAGCATCTTTTCACCTTAAGTTAGCAACAAATTATAACAGAAGGAATTCCCTTGCTGTCTGATCTTCTAAGAATCCATCTAGAAAGATCTTGAAGAAAAATCATTACTAGTCAAAATTTGCTGTACTACTCCCTTCTCCTCACTGCAAACATGGGGAATAGGGCAGAGCAGATCCACCATGGGAAATGTAAACTTAACCCAGTGCTCCCTGGCACAGCCTCCAGAGATAAACAGACACCTGCAATTCACTGGGTGGGAATTGAGAGCCCAGATCCTAGCAGAGAAGCAGTTTTGACCCTCACCAGAGGAAAGAAAAGCTGCCAGGATTGCTGCCTTGACTGATGCTGATGGGAGGCAAAGTCAGGTAGTTGCCCAAGTCCAAAGAAGTACAGAGGGACTATCACCCTGATCAAGACTGCAGTCTGTGTGGGACCTGTCACAGAGGAAAGCTTCTTGAACTCGAGCAGCATACAGGGACAGTCCACAAATCATGGCAGCAGCTAATGGAAGCTCAGGACAAGAAGTTTTCTGAGTTCCAGGAAGTTTAAAGTCGAGGTACCTGAATCATGACCACAGTCATCCTGAGGTTGGTCAAGGCAAAATTTTTCTCAGTCCTAGGCAGTAGAGAGCAACAGCACCTAGCCTGACCTCTGTGCACAGCTGGAGAGTGTGATTGGGCACTGTTTGGATGCTGACTGAATGCTGACTCAGTCACAGTCAGCAGAGAGAATCAGCAGCGGTGCCCACCATTTGCAATCTGGGGCAGTGAAAGCTAGAAGCCAGGCAAAACAGCTGAGTCTCTTTATACAGTAGTAAGGACAGTACCTAGGAGGAACACTTCTACACCAGAGATCATCCAGGAAGAATCCACAATGATAGGATGTGTGTTTGTAGACAACCACCAGCCTCTACACCACCTTGAAAAGGATCTTATAGATGAGGGTGGGTACACAGTGAACCATGGAAATTATAGCGATAACCCTGAATCCTGCATCCTGAACACCTGTACACAACAGAAACAAACAAAGAGTCACAATGCCTCATCCTCTGAGCAGTCAGTTGAAAGCTCCTGAGCTTACAAACCTGGACCAGATTTTGAGAGTTCCATAACAACTATGCCACTTCCCTAGAGGAATACAAAGCCAAAGAATGAAGAACATCTTCTAAATGTATGAAATACTAATGAAATCCAAACCAAGATTTAATAAGAATTTTTTTCACTTTGACACAGAGTACTATTAAGCAACTCTAATGTCAACTTTGATCACATATATCTCTTTATCTTGACTGACAGTTGTTACCTTAATAGATAACAATGTTCCTTCAATTCATTTCAACGGATTTCTTCTGATGTTTTAAATTAATATTTGGAATTATTCTCTTTGTTTTTCTAACTCTGGTTTATACTGATCATTTTAATCCTATTCTCCCTCTTATGTTATCTGCTACTGTTTCAAATCCCTCCCATTAATCTTTTTCTCCTTTTTAAATTGGTTTGTATTTTTCTGTATTTTCTTTCTTTTTTCTTTTTCTCTCTCTATTGCCCAATCTTTCTCTTCCTCCCCTCTCAGGCTCCATACATTATAGTGTTTTTATTATATTTAATAACTAATTTTTGACCTATTCCAGAACTTTACTATAAGTTTATACCTGGATTTGAGAAACTGTGGAAAATAGTATCAAACAAATTTTCACTTTTCATAGCTTGAACATTACATGGTTTGACTCTGAAGTGATTATAGTAAATAGGGTTCAGTGACTTCTCTCAAAGTGGTGCTGATATTAGGAATAGAAGAAGCCACATATTAAGCTAAATTATTGTAACATGGAGTGTGCATGGGTCAGTTCTTTTTTTTTATTTTTTTTATTTTGACCAACTACATTTTGATTCATTGTACACAAACGGGGTACATCATTTCATTTCTATGGTTGTACATGATGTAGATTCATACCATTCGTGTAATCATACATGTACATAGGGTAATGATGTCTGTATCATTCCACCATTTTTCATACTGCTGTCCCCCTCCTCCCTCTCATTTCCCTCTACATAATCTAAAGTTCCCCCATTCTTCTCTCACCTCCCACACCCCCACCCCCATTATATATCATCATCCACTTATCAGAGAAAACATTTGGCCTTTGGTGGGTCAGTTCTTTGTCTCATGAATTTTAAGAATGAATTCCATGGACCCAGGATGATAGCACGTTAACAATATTTGTTAGAGAAATAAAGAAAGCAGAGGTCCCAAAGAGAGAAGGGTCACAAAATAAAGAGTGTCAATGGGTGTCGGTTGTCTAGGCTTTTTTTTTCTTTTTTTTCTTTTTGTATCAAGTATTGAACCCAAGAGTGCTTAATCACAGAAACACATATCCAGCACTTTTTATTTTATTTATTTATTTTTTTGAGACATTGTCTAACTAAGTTGCTTCAGACCTTGCTAAGTTTCTCAGACTGACTGAATTTGCACTCCTCCTGCATTAGCCTCCTGAGTGTCTCCGGGTTTCTATGGACTTTTTCTGTGCCTATAGTTGATTGATGGTATGACAAATAAAAATAGAATTCAGAAAGGGGCCAATCAACTCTATTTTCTTCAGCAAATCTGGATAAAAATGATTTCTAAGTCTTTATTAACATGAGAGTGGGGGCAAGGGTGTGTTAGTAAAATGCAAACTACATTTTGCTAGATCATGTCTAGGGACGGTTAAGGAACAGTGCCTGTGAATAGAAAAAGCTGGGGTCAGAAACTTGATTTCCAAATCCTCTCTTCCTTCTTTTTGAATCAGAATTGCCTATGGTTGTCTATCTTCCTGTCTTAGTGTCTGTACCTGGATATTTGCCCAGTCTGGGACTCGTAAGACAAAGAAGCTCACAAATTAGTCCTCTGTTTAAACAAAGAAAGGATAACTATTCCAATAGATGGGTAGACATACAAGCAATATGAAAAAGGAAAGGAATAGACCACTTTAAATATCCCATAACACTTCATCAACTGACTATATCAATAACACAGTGGAGGAAATGTCAAAGAAAGAATTTAGAAAGTTTATAGTTAAAATGTTCAGCGGGCTACAAGAAGACATAAGGAATGAAATTAGAGAAAATGCAGGAAGTGAAAAAAATCATTTCACTACAGAGATAGAGATTCAGAAAGAGAACCAAACAAATCCTGGAAATGAAAGACTCAATAAACCAAATTAAAAATTCAATGCAAAGCATCACCAAAAGATTAGATAACTCTGAAAACAGATTGCAATGCCTTAAAGACAAACTATGTAATCTTGAAAATAAAGAAAAATGCTGAGACTGTGACTAGAATATTCAAGAAATCTGGGATAAAACCAAAAAACCAAATTTAAAAATTGTTGGGATAGATTAAGAATACAAAATACAAAATAAAGAAATGCACAATTTTTCAATAAAATATTAGAAAATTTTTCAAATTTTAGGAATTAAATGGAAATTCAAATACAAGATATGTATAGATCTCCAAATAGAAACACAATAGACATTCTCCAAGACACATTGTAATTAAAATGCTCAATACAATAGAATTTGTAAAACTGCAAGAGAAAAACAGCAGGTCATATTTAGGGGTAAACCAATTAGGATTAGAACTTATTGCTCAACCCAGACTCTAAAAGCTAAGAGGGCTTGGAAAGATATATAGTAAACTTTGAAAAAAAATGGGTTCCAAACAAGGTTATTATACTCAGCATAATTATCCTTTGAATTTAACATGAAATAAAAAATTTCCAAGATGATCAGAAATTAAAAGAATTCATTACCACAAAAACTGCACTACAGAACCCACTCGATGAAGTAGCTCATAAAAAAGAAATGAAAAATAATAGTGAAAATGAGCATAGCAATGGATTTCACCAGAAGAATAATCAATTAAAGGAGAGTCAATTCTGAATCAAATATTAGAAACAAACCAAAGTGACAGAATATAAAAATCATATCCATACAGTTATCTCATACTAGACAAAGGTGCCAAAAACATTCACTGAGAAAAGATAACCTCTTCAATAAATGGTCCTTGGAGAATTGGAAACCCTATCTCTCACTCTGCATGAAAAACAACTCAAAGTAGATCAAAGAGAACTTGCACCTAATAGAAAAAAAGTAGGCCCAAATCTTCACCATGGTGGCTTAGGATCTGACTTCCTTAAGACGACTCCTAAAGTGCAAGAAGTAAAATCAAGAATCAATAAATGGAACAGATTCAAACTAAAACACTTCTTCTCAGCAAAGAAAATAATCAATAATGTGAAGAGAAAAGCTGTAGAATGGAAGAAAATCTTTACCACATACACCTCAGATAGAGCATTAAACTCCAGGATATAAAAAGAACTCAAAAAACTTAACACCAAAAAATAAATAACCCAATCAATAAATGAAGTGTCAAAAGACACTTCATAGAAGAAGAAATACAATCAATCAACAAATACATGAAAAAATGTTCAAAATCTTCAGCAATTAGAGAATTGCAAATCAAATCTACTCTAAGATTTTATCTCACCACAGTCAGAATAGCAATTATCAAGAATACAAACAATAATAAATGTTGGCAAGGATGTGGGGAAAAAGGTACATTCATACATTGTTGGTGGGACTGCAAATTGGTGCAATCATTGTGGAAAGCAGTATAGAGATTCCTCAGAAAACTTGGAATGAAACCACCATTTGACCCACTCCTTGTTTTATACTGAAAGGACTTAAAATCAGCATATTACAGTGACTCAGTCACATAAATGCTTATAGCCACTCAACTCACAACAGATAAAGTATGCAATGAACTTAGGTGCCCTTCAACAGATGAATGGATAAAGAAAATGTGGTATATATGCACAATGTGACATTACTCAGCCTCTTCTCAATATTAAGAATCAAATAGGCCACGATACAATAATGCTGGAGATTTCAACACACCTCTCTCGCCACTAGATAGATCATCCAGACATAAATAAGATTCTTCAGAGTGAAAAATGCATCAGATGGACCTAGCAAATTCTACAGAATATTTACTCAAACAACAACTTGATTTACTTTCTTCTCAAAAGGAAAGCAAAAGGAAGATTTTCTAAAATAGACCATATATTAGATCACAAAAAAAATGTCAGCACATAAAAAAATAGAGACAATACTTCGCATTCTATCAGTCTATAGTGGAATGAAATTAGAAATCAATGATAAAATAAAAATCAGAAACCACTCTAACACCTGAAGATTAAATTATACACTTTTGACTGATGAATGGATAGCTGAAGAAATCAGGGGAGATATAAAAAATTCTTATAAGTAAATGAGAATAGTGATACTACATATCAAAATCTCTGAGACAGCATGGAAGGAGTTCTAAGAGGAAGGTTCATAGCATCGAATTCATCCATTAAAAGAATAGAAAGATAACAAATAAATAATCTAACATTACATCATAAGGCCCTAGAAAAAGAAGAACAAACCAACACCCAAATCAGTAGAAGACAGGAAATAATTGAAATCAGAGGCAAAATCAATAAAATTGAAATTAAAAACAAATATAAAGAGTAACAAAGCAAAGAGTTGACTTTTTGAAAGAATAAATGAAATTGATAAGCCCTTAGCTAAACTAACCAAAACAGGGAAAATTTCAAATTATCAAAATCCAAGATGAAAAAGGAAATGTCACCACAGGTACTACTAAAAGTCAAAGGATCATCAGAAACTATTTTTAAAATTTATAATCCAGTAAGCTAAAATATCTTGAGGATATCAACAAATTGTTAGAGACATATGAACAACCCAAGTTGAACCATGAGGACACAGAAAACTTTATCAGATCAAAATCAAGTAATGATATTCAAGCAACTATCAAAAAGCTTCTAACAAAGAAAAGTCCAGGACCAGATTGATTTTCAGCCAAGTTTTAAAGAAGAATTAATACCAATTCTCTTCAAATTATTCCATGAAATAGAAAGAAAAGGAATGCTGCCAAATGTATTCCATGAAGTCATTATCAACTGATACCAAAATCAAGCAATGACACATCAAGGAAAGAAAACTTCAGGCCCACATCCTTGATAAATATAGATGCAAAAATTCTTAATAAAATATTGGTAAACCACATACAAAAACATATTATAAAGATAGTGCACCATGATGAAGTGAGTTTTATTCCCAGGATGCAAGATTGGTTTAACACTCACAAATCAATGAGTATAATTCACCACATAAATAAAGCTATGGATGTGAATCATATAATTACCTCAATAGATAGAGGAAAAACATTTAACAAAGTACAGCAGTAATTCATGTTTAAAACACTAGAAAAACTAGAAACAGAAGAAGCCTATGCTGTAGGGGCTATACATGAGAAACCCAAGGCCTACATCATACTAAATAGAGAATGACTGAAAGCATTCCTCTAAAAATAGAAAGATAAGGAAGTCTACTCTCCTCACTCCTATTCAATATAGTCCTTAAAACTCTAGCCAGAGCAATCAGACAAGAGAAGGAAATTAAAGAAATACAAATAAGAAAGTAAAAGGTAAAATTATCTGTTTTCCAATGACATGATTCTATATAAGATCAAAAAAGTTCCATCATAAGACATTCAGAATTCATAAAAAAATTTATTAAAGTAACAGAATACAAGATGAATGTATATAAATCAATTGTTTTCCTATACTCCAAAAATGAAGCTGGTGAAAAATAATTAGGAATACTATCTACTCAAGATAACCTCAGAAGTAAAATACTTGGGAATAAATCTATCACAGGAAGTGAAGTACCTCTTCAATGAAAAAACAAAAAATATAGAACGCTGAAGAAAGAAATTGAAGAATAACTTAGAAGATGAAAAGACCTCTTGTGTACTTGAATGGACAGAATTAATATTGTCAAAATGGCCATAATACCAAAATAATTATACAAATTCAATGTAATATCTTGCGGGGGCGCCCGGAATTCCATCCAGTGCTTGACAAAGATCCTCTGGAGGATGATTGCAAAGGCTCATCCTAAAAGGAATTGCCGGATGTTTTGCTCCGAAGCATGGTGTTTTCTCTGATAATATATTACTCATTTCAGTCTGAACGGATTGCTTAAGGGGATGAAGGGAATACAACAAAAATTCCAGAAAATATTACCTACAATCTGAAAAACAATGGATCTTTACCACTAACAAAATTAAAAATAATTTTGCAACCGTACAATGAGTCCCTGAAAGCCTCTGGAGAAAATAGTTGTAGGTTTGCCTTTGTCTCCAACAGGCTGGTTAAATTTTAACGATGGTTTTGTTCATGTGTAGTGGTGAGGTATAAGAATAAGGTTTCATAACATTCCTTCCTTCCTACAAAGAATATGTCACCCCTATAATAAACGTTGGTACACAATTACAATTGGGACCGCTGCCCTACTGTACCCCTTAACTCAGCAATTCAGATATTAACCAGATGGACCTAGTAGAGATAGTCACATGAGATTACTTGTCTATTGTTTTAACTGCGAGAATAATAAGAATAGTCTTAGGTCACATAGAGTTTAGATATTAAGGAAGTAAATATTGTATTAGTTCACCGACGTAGTTAGATATTCTTAAAACAATTGTGATTAGGTAAGGATAATCTGTAAGGTTACTGTTTTCTCATAATTTTCTGTTCCTTGTTAAAAACAATTTCTGCCTATGCTTTGAAAACTTCTTTAATATTAACCACAAGACTGCCATTATAGCCTGAAGAAAAATGTATATAAACCCAGCCTTCCCCAGAATAAAGTGGGATTGATTGCACCAGAACTAGAGTCTGTGTCTTTCATTCTCCATCCATCGCCGACGCTGTCTCCCCGCGCCCCGTTTACCGGTGTGGAACCCATGGACTCCTGCTAGGGCTGGACCCCGGCAATATCTATCAAATACCAATGACATTCTTCACAAAACTAGAAAAAGCAGTTTTAAAACTCATTTGTAAAATTAAGAAAACCAAAATAGTCAAAGCAAAAAGAGCAATGTTGGAGGCATCACAATACCCAATCTCAAATTATACTACAGAGCTATAGTATCTAAAGCAGCATGGTACTGGCACAAAAACAGACATGAAAACCAGTGGAATAGACTAGAAGGCACAGAGAAAAATTCACATGAGTACAGTTATCTGATACTAGACCAACATGCAAAAAACATATATTGAAGAAAAGATAGCCTTTCTAACAAATGGTACTGGGAAAACTGGATATCCATTTGTAGTGGATGAAATTAACCCCTATCTCTCACCCTGGATAAGATTCAACTCAAAGCAAATCAAACAACTAAGAATTTGAGCAGACATTATGCAACTGCTTGAAGAAATATCAGCCCAGCATTCCAACATGTTGGCACAGGCACCAACTTATTTAACAAGACCTCCAAAGTGCAAGAAATAAAACAAAATTAATAGGTTAGATGATATCAAATTGAAATGCTTTTGCACAGCAAAGAAAACAAGAAAGAAAAAGCCTACAGAATGGGGGATCTTTACCACCTTCACAAGTAGGGCATTAATATACAGAATATATACAGAACTAAAAAAAATACCTTAACACCAAATCCCAAATAACTCAATCAATATATGAGTGAAAGACCTAAACAGATGGTTTTTAAATGAAGAAATACAACAAACCACAAATATATGAAAAAATGTACATCTCTGGCAATTAGAGAAATGCAAATCAAAACTATATTGAGACTTTTTCTGGCTCTAATCAGTGGCAACTACTAGGAATAAAAATAATAATAATAAGTGTTGGCAAGGATGTGGGAGGGGGAATTAGCACTCATACTTTGTTTGTGGGACTACAAATTAGTGTGACCCCTCTGGAAAACAGTATGGAGATTCCTCCAAAGAAACTAGAAATGGAACCACCATATGACTCAGCAATCCCACTCCTTGCTATATATCCAAAAGATCTAAAATCATCATAGTACAGTGATACAGCAGCATCAATTTTTGTAGCAGCACATTTCACAAAAGCTAAGCTATGGAGTCAAACTAGGTGCCCCTAAACAGATGAAGGGATTAAGAAAATGTGGTATATATATACACAAGGAAGTTTTACTAAGCCATTCTTCTTTAAAGAATAATTAAATTATGTAGAACTTGAGATGATTACTTTAAGAAAATGTAAAGTCAATGTTTTAGACATCAGTACTACTACTGTCCCACAGGTACTACACATCACACATTGAAACCACTGCTACCGCATTTAGGACCACAACCTTTCTGGTAAGTGTAGGAGTGATCAAGGAACGACACAAAACACAATAACCAAACTATGGAACCAGCCTAGGCGTCCAGAATAGATGAATGGATAAAGAAAATGTGGTATATATAAACAATGGAGTTTTATTCAGCTATAAAGAAGAGTTAAATTATGACATTTGCTAGTAAATGCATGTAACTGGAGAATTTCATGCTAAATGAAATATGGCAAACCAAGAAAGTCAAAGGTCAGATGTTTTCTCTGATAAGCAGAAGCTAGTCCAAAACAAGGAAAAGGAAACGGGGGGGGGGGGGGAATTCCATCAAAATGGAAGAAAGATCCGTGGAGTATAGGAATGGGATTGAGGGGGAGGGTGGTAGAAGTGGAAGAACAGTGAAATGAATCTGACCTAACTTTTCTAATTTCTATGTACTTATATGAATATATCTCATCATTAAATTAGTTGAGTTTATTTCTGAAACCAGTGAGAAATAGGGGCCTATTTTCATACTTCTGCATGTAAATATCCAGTTTTCCTTGAACTTCTTTTTCCTTAAAGATGTTTTAAATTTTTTCATTAACATAATAATTGTACATATTTATGAAATACTATGTTATATCTCAGTATATGTAGAGAATATACATTTCTAATCAGGATAATCTATGTTTTCATCTCCTTACTATGGATTCATGTTTGGAGCCCTTGAATTCTTCTTCTTCTTCAGTAAATCAAAATATATATTAATAAGTCATTGTGAACTATAGGCACACCATTATAAATGTTTTTTTCTTTTGGTACCAGGGATCAAACCCAGGGGCACTTGACCTTATCTTACCTCCAACCCTTATTATTTATTTATTTTTATTTTCAGACAAGGTCTTACTTAAGTTGTTTAGGGCCTTCCTAAGTTGCTGAGGCTGACTTTGAATTTATGATCCTCCTGCTTCAGTGTCTGGAGCCACTGGGGTTACAGGAGTTATACTACTGTGTCAAGCCTAGAACAATATATATGATTACTTCTATACAACTGTATTTTAGTAGCCATCATCCAACCTCTTTCCAAACTTCCTCTCATATATCTCATCTAGTCTTAAGAAATTCTACATTCAAATAAAGATTTTTATTATTCACATGAGAGATTAAATGCAGGATTTATGTTTATTTCTCTGAATAAATCACTCCATTCAGCATATCTTCAGTTGCATATAGCCACAAATGTCAAGATATTAATCATTTTATAGATAAATATTATTCCATTGTCAGACCAGTGTGGTGGTGCATGCCTGTAACCCCAGCAGCTGGGCAGGCTGAGTCATGAAGGTTCCAAGTTCAAAGCTAGCCCCAGCAATCTAGGGAGGCCCTAAGCTGCTTATCAAGATGAAATATGTGTAAATAGAAGTCAGCAAAACATTGAAAAGATCATACTTCATGACGAAGTTGGTTTCATGCCTGGAATACAAGGATGATGCAATATTTATAAGTCAATAAGCAAAATAGACAAAATAAATAAAATCAAGAACTAAAATCACATAATCATCTCAATAGATACAGAAAAAAATTCAACTCTCCTTCTTAATAAGAACTCTTAAGGATTTAGGGATGTAATTTCCCTTAACATGATAAAGGCTATATATGACAAATGTAAAGTCAACATTATAGTAGTTTTTCATACTGGTAGTCCTCCAGACCTACCAGTATGTTACAAATAAGGTTTGTTCTGCACTCTCTGATTCAACAGAGAGAATTGACAATTGGATGCAATCGTCTATAAACCAGTAATACGCTATTCTGAAGAGGGTGCAGCAGAAGTGTAAGAAAAAAATGACACAGCATTTAGTATTATTTTGAGTGTGCGTATGTGTTTGTCCATTCACTTGTTTGCTGTAGGTCATTGATTATTTTTCAGAGATCCATAAAGTTGATTCAGACACTTTATTTTTATTTTTATTTATTTTTTATTGTAAACAAATGGGATACATGTTGTTTGTGCATGGCGTAAAGGCATACCATTTGTGTAATCATAAATTTACATCGGGTAATGTTGTTTGATTCATTCTGTTATTTTTTCCCTTCCCCCCACCCCTCCCACCCCTCCCACCCCTCTTTTCCCTCTATACAGTCCTTCCTTCCTCCATTCTTGCCCCCCTCCCTAACCCTAACTCTAACACTAACCCTAACACTACCACTAACCCCTCCCACCCCCCATTATGTGTCATCATCCACTTATTAGCGATATCATTTGTCCTTTGGTTTTTTGAGATTGGCTTATCTCACTTAGCATGATATTCTACAATTTCCTCCATTTGCCTGCAAATGCCATAATTCTAACATTCTTTATGGCTGAGTAATATTCCATTGTATATATATATACCACATTTTCTTTATCCATTCATCAATTGAAGGACATCTAGGTTGGTTCCACCTTCTGGCTATTGTGAATTGAGCAGCTATGAACATTGATGTGGCTGTATCTCTGTAGTATGCTGATTTTAAGTCCTTTGGGTATAGACCGAGGAGTGGGATAGCTGGGTCAAATGGTGGTTCCATTCCAAGTTTTCTAAGGAATCTCCACACTGCTTTCCAGAGTGGCTGAACTAATTTTCAGCCCCACCAGCAATGTATGAGTGTACCTTTCTCCCCACATCCTCGCCAACACCTGTTGTTGCTTGTATTCTTGATAATCGCCATTTTAATTGGGGTGAGATGGAATCTTAGGGTGGTTTTGATTTGCATTTCTTTTATTACTAGAGATGTATTCAGACACTTTATATTTGGTTTTGGTATTCATATGGGGAACTGAGGACTTAGAGTTTACTACACATCCATGTTATTGAAGTGACTCAATATGTTATTATTTTAAATGAAACAGAAGAGTACTATAGGAAGGGTGACTACATGAATAAGTGTAAAAAGGATGTAACAGACAAAATAAAAACTCAGTTTTTTGGAGGTTATCAATAGAAATTTGATAACATTAATAGAGATTAATATGAGCTTTTGAGGTCATTGAAGTACATTACTATTGATGAGAACATTAACTCATTGATAGTTCCTGTTCAAAAAGGCAACCTATGTACTTTAAGAATATTGACATATTATCAGGAAAAAAGGTAAATTTATAAAGATAGACATTATGAGAAGATGAATTATTTACAAAACAGATATTCCAAGAGTGGAAAACCCTTATATTAGGGAATACATTTTATGTTTCTTTGAATGGCTTTCTTCTCTTTCTATTCAATTAATTTGCTAAATGAACAGCAATCCTTTGGCCAAATTTATAAACATTTAGGGGCTTAACTTTTATTGATATAAGCTGTACCCCACACTGAAAGAAAGAAAGAAAGAAATGGAAGGAAGGAAGGAAGAATGAGTAGCTTTTATAAGCTTATCTGATCTGGCCACCTATTACCTCTATGACAATATTCCATTGTTCTCACCCTGGTTCCCTCTAATCCAGGTGCACTTTCTCCTTGCTATGACTTGAAAACTGTATGTTGTAGGCCTTTGAACCAACTGTTCCATCTGTCTGGAGAATTTTTCCATGAACAAATCTGCTCAATGAGACCTGGACTTATCAATTGATTTAGTATTGAAATATATCCCTAACTCACCAAAGGATTTTCCCCTTATCTTCTTCTATTGTTTTTCATCCTATTTATTAAAATATACTATGCGGTTTAGTTACATTGTATTTATGTTTAGTTATTTTGTATTCAATATTTATTTCATTTCCATACTAGCTAAAATGCAAACTCCACATGGGCATACATTAGTCTATTTGTTCAATGATATATCTCAAGTACATAGAAGAACATTTGACATCTATTAGAGGTTTAGTAAATAACTGTCAAATTTAAATAATGTAGAAAAATAGCCAAGATTTAGGCAAAAGAATCTAATTACTGGTGATCAAAATATCTGTATAATTTGGGAGTTTATCATATGGATAAGCCCAAAAATAATTAGAAATTTTATTTTAATCATTGTGTCAGTTTCAAAAATCATTTTCAGTGGTAAATTAGTGAAATGAAGGCTAGAGATAAAAAGGAGGCATTTATGTGACATCTATAAAATCAGCACGTTCACCCCCAAGAAATCTCAATGCATGTTGCAACTTGGTCTTACAGGACAAGACTGCTAAAAATTTGAGGCAGTCTCTTCGTAGTTAGTATTATTGCATTCATCTGTTGTGTATATTGCATACAAAATTAGCATTGGTATTATAATGTATGAAGGTCAAAATACTTCCTTCTCATAATCAATGTCCTGTAGTTATTCTCTGGTGTTTCCTTCTAAGAGTTTTATGCTTTTGAGTCTGATGCTTAAACACTTGGTCCATTTTGAGTTGATTGTTGTGTATAGTGTAAGATAAGAACAGATTCAGTCAGGTTTTTCATTGCCGTGACCAAAAGACCTGACAAGAACAATTATAGAGGACAAAAATTTTATTTGGTGCTCACGGTTTCAAAGGTCTCAATCCATAGATGACCAACTCTATTGTTCTTGGCCCAAGACAAGGCACAACATAATGGCCAAAGGGTGTGTAGGGGGAAAGCAGCTCAGCAAAAGGCAAACAGGAAGCAGAGAGAGAAATCCACCGACCAGGGTGAAAAATATGTAGGTCTTCTGTGATGTACCTTCCACAGTCACACCTTACCTGCCTACATTTACCACCCATTTAATCCATTCAAATAGAATAGTGCACTGATTTGATAACCCAATCATTTCACCTCTAAATTTTCTTGCATTGTCTCACAAATGGACTTTTGGGGCGGGCACCTCATATTTAAACCATAACAAGAACCAAATCTATTTTTCTTTCTTTCCTTTGTTTGTTCTATTGCATGCAGGTATCTAGTTTTCATCAACATCATTTACTGAAGAAACTGTATTTTCCTTATTGTGTATTCCTGAGAGTTCTAACAAGGATTGTTTGATAGTATACTTGTGGGTCTATCTATGGACCTTGTAGTCTATTCCATGGGTCATTGGTTTGTTTGTCTCATTTTATGCCAGTACAATACTGTTTGGGGATATGACACCAAAATCATAGACAACCAAAGAAAAAATAAACAAGTAGGACTTTATCAAGCTCAAAAGTTTTTCCACACACACACACACAAATGTGAATTTATAAAATTGAAAGAAAATCCATGGAATGGAAGATAGCATTTGCAAATAATATATGAAATAAGTGATTAATATTGAAAATATATGAGGAATCTAAAAAATCTATCCCTTAAAACCAAATGAGCCAATTAAAAAGCAAAGAACCTAAATAGGAATTCACCAAAATTGCACATATAAATAGCCAACAGGTATATGAAAAAATTGTTGATTATAACTAACTGTTAGAGAAATGAAAATCAAACCTCAAATGAAATAGCAACTCACGTCTCTTTTGATGGCTATTATCAAAACATAAGTAGATGAAAATAGTTGATGAGGTCGTGGTGAAGACAACCTTTAAAACCATGAGAATGTAAATTAGACTGCTGTTATGGAAAAAAGGTTTGAAGTTCCTCGAAAAATTAGAAAGTACAGGTACAATATGATATAGGAATCCCACTTCTAGGAATGTATTTACACAAAATAAAATCATTATCTCACAGAGGTATTTGCATTTCCTGTTCATTGCAGGATAATTAATAATAGCCAAGATATGAAAGCTATGTATTTATTGACAGATGAATGGGTAATGCAATTTTACATACATATACAGAGAAATATTATATTTCCTTAAAAATAAATAAACCATGCTATTTGTGAAAATATGGATGAACTTGGAAAACATTATGCTTAATTAAATAATCCAGACTTAGAAAGATAAATACTATATGATGTCACTTATATTTGTAACCTAAAAATTTAAATTTATATAAAGAGTTCAGCATATAATGGAGAAATGGAGAGATGTTGGTCAATGGCTATAGGAAGACAGAATTTAATAAATGTTTAGATTAAAAAATTGGTGACTCAAAATTATATTAAAATGCTACAAAAATGTCTTGACTTATTTTCAAATATATTTAATTGTTCACATATGCTACTTCTCAAAAACATTTAAATTTTATGGATAGAAATAAAAATGAGGGATGAATATTTACAGTGCATCCATTTATAATAAAATGCATCATTTAAATAAAATAAATCAGGTTATATTACATAAATTGAAACATAAAATTGTACATATTAAATGGTAACAGGTGGTTTTGATAAATGTATAAATTGTATAATGTTCAGGTTATACATCTTTAACTTCAAACATCTATCAAATTACTATAAAAACTTGCCAGATCCTTTTGGCTAGATCTTTGAAATGTTCACTTTTTTCTATCATCTATAATCACCCTAATACACAATAGTACATGAAAACTTCTTTCTCCTATATAACTGTACTGCAGTAGTCAGTGATCCAATTTTTCCCCTTCCATCAATCCCTGGCAATTTCCCCAGCCTCTGATAACCACCATTCTCCTCTCAACAGCTATATGATCAATTTGATTCCACAAATGATTAGGATCACATAGCACTTGGCTTTCTGTGCCTGGGTTATTTCACTTATCATGACCAACTCCAACTCCACAGATGTAGAAAATAACAGGATTTTATTATTTTGTGATATTTTCCAACTTCATTTACCAGCAAATACCATAATTTTATTCTTCTTTATGGCTGAGTAATATTCCATTGTGTATATATACCACAGTTTCTTTATCCATTCATCAATTGAAGGGCATCTAGGTTGGTTCCACAATCTAGCTATTGTGAATTGAGCTGCTACGAACATTGATGTGGCTGCATCACTGTGTATGCTGATTTTAAGTCCTTTGGGTATAAACCAAGGAGTGGGATAGCTGGGTCAAATGGTGGGTCCATTCCAAGCTTTCTGAGGAATCTCCATGCTGCTTTCCAGAGTGGCTGCACCAATTTGCAACTCCACCAGCAATGTACAAGTGTGCCTTTTTCCCCACATCCACGCCAACACTTGTTATTGATTGTGTTCTTGATAATAGCCATTCTAATTGGAGTTAGACGAAATCTTAGCCACACTAACAAAGAGAAGGAGAGAGAAAACTCAAATTACTAAAATTCGTGATGAAAAAGGAAATATCATGACAGTCACCACTGAGATACATAACATAATGAGAAGCTACTTTGAAAATCTATATTCCAACAAAATAGAAAATAATGAAGACATCAACAAATTTCCAGAGACATATGATGTTCCCAAACTAAACCAGGAGGACATACACAATTTAAACAGATCAATATCAAGCAATGAAATAGAAGAAGCCATCAAAAGCCTACCAACCAAGAAAAGCCCAGGACCAGACGAATTCTCAGCTGAGTTCTACAAGACCTTCAAAGAAGAACTCATTCCAATATTTCTCAAAGTATTCCAGGAAAGAGAAAAGGAAGGAACCCTACCAAACTCATTCTGTGAAGCTAATATCACCCTCATACCGAAACCAGGCAAAGACACATCAAGGAAAAAAAATTTTACACCAATATCCTTGATGAATATAGGCACAAAGATCCTTAACAAAATACTGGCAAATTGTATCCAAAAACATATTAAGAAGATAGTGCACCACGATCAAGTGGGGTTCATCCTGGGAATGCAAGGTTCGTTCAACATCCGTAAATCAATAAATGTAATCCAGCATGTCAGTGGACTTAAGGACAAGAATCATATGGTTATTTCAATTGATGCAGAAAAAGCATTCGACAAAATACAACACCCCTTCATACTCAAAACACTAGAAAAAATAGGGATAGTAGGAACATACCTGAATATTGTAAAGGCTATTTATGCTAAGCCCACAGCCAACATCATTCTTAATGGAGAAAAACTGAAAGCATTCCCTTTAAAACTGGGAACAAAACAGGGATGCCCTCTTTCACCACTTCTATTCAACATCGTACTTGAAATACTAGCCAAAGCAATTAGACAGACTAAAGAAATTAAAGGGATACGAATAAGAAAAGAGGAACTCAAACTGTCACTATTTACTTATGACATGATTCTCTATTTAGAGGATCCAAAAAACTCCTCCAGAAAACTTCTAGACCTCATAAATGAATTCAGCAAAATAGTAGTTTATAAAATCAACATGCATAAATCTAAAGCACTTTTATATATAAGAGATGAAACATCTGAAAGGGAAATGAGGAAAACAACTCCATTCGCAAAAGCCTCAAAAAATATAAAATACTTGGGAATCAATCTAACCAAAGAGGTAAAAGATCTCTACAATGAAAACTACAAAACATTGAAGAAAGAAATTGAGGAAGACCTTAGAAGATGGAAGGATATCTCATGTTCTTGGATAGGCAGAATTAATATTGTCAAAATGGCCATACTTCCAAAGGCACTATACAGATTTAACACAATTCCAATTAAAATCCCTATGACATTTCTTATAGAAACAGAAAAGGCAATCATGAAATTCATCTGTAAGAACAAAAGACCCAGAATAGTCAAAGCAATCCTGGGCAGGAAGAGTGATGCAGAAGGTGGTATCACTATACCAGAACTTAAACTTTACTATAGAGCAACAGTAACAAAAATGGCATGTTACCAGCACCAAAATAGATAGGTAGATCAATGGTACAGGATAGAAGACACTGAGACATATCCACATAAGTACAGTAATCTCATACTAGACAAAGGTGCCAAAAGCTTACAATGGAGAAAAGATAGCCTGTTCAACAAATGGTGCTGGGAAAACTGGAAATCCATATGCAGTAAAACGAAATTAAACCCCTATCTCTCACCCTGTACAAAACTCAACTCAAAATGGATCAACGATCTAGGAATTAGACCTGAGACCCTTCACAAATAGAAGAAAAAGTAGGCCTGAATCTCCATCACGTTGGCTTAGGACCAGACATCCTTAACAAGACCCCCATAGCGCAAGAAATAAAAGCAAGAATCAATAAATGGCATAGAATCAAACTAAAAAGTTTTTTCTCAGCACAGGAAATAATAATATGGAAAAAGAGCCTACAGAGTGGGAGAAAATCTTTCCCACACACACATCAGAGCACTACTCTCCAAAGTTTATAAAGAACTTAAAAACTTTACACCCAAAATACAAATAACCCAATCAATAAATGGGCTAAGGAAATGGGCAGACACTTCACAGAAGAAGATATACAGGTGATCAACAAATATATGAAAAAGTGTTCATCATCCCTAGTAATTAGAGAAATGCAAATTAAAACCACCCCAAGATTTCATCTAACTCCAACATGCTCATATCTTCTCCTTTGGAAATATATTCAGTTGTGAGAAGTTTGGACTGTATGGTAATGCAATTTTTAAGGTTTTTGAGGAATGCCCACACATTTCTTTTTAATGTCTTCATTACTTACATTTCCACCACAGTGTGCAAGGTTCCCTTTTCTCTACATTCTCAGTACACTTGTCACCACTTTATCATTTTCAGAAAAGTTATTTTAACTGGTGTGAATTGATATGTTTTTGATTTGTGTTTCCCTGGTGATTAGTAATGTTGAACAATTTTTTCAAAGGTCCCTCGGCCATTGATATTTATTATTTTCAGAAGTGTTTACTAAGGTCTGTGGCCCAGGTTTTTTGTTTATTTGAGTTTTTTGTATGGAATATTTTAAACTCCTTATAAATTCTCAATGTCAACTTCTTGTTTTTAATTTTTTTCAGTACTGGGGATCGAAATTAGGGCCTTGCGCTTGCAAAGCAAGCACTCTACCAGCTAAGCTATCTCCCCAGCCCTTCAATGTCAACTTCTGATCAGATATGTAGTTTGCAAATACTTTCTTCTATTATGTGAGTTGCCTTTTCACTTTGCCACACAGAAGCTTTTCCATTTTATATAATCCCAGTTATTTATTATTTATTTTGTATCTCATACTTCTGGGGTCTTCTATAAAGTTTTTTGTCCATTTCAGTGTTCAGAAGCATTTTCCCAAGTCTTCTTCTAGTATTTCCCTAGTTTGATGTCTTACATTTAAGTGTTTAATCCATTTAAGCTTATGTTTGTAATTCGTGAGAGGTAGAGATCTAATTTAATCATTTTGTACATGGATACCCAATTTTATAGCATTTATCGAAATCAATTTATAGCATTTATTGAAAAAAAACTGAACTTTATCAACTGCATGTCCTTAATGCCTTTGTTAGAAATAAACTGATTATAGATTTATTGATTTATTTCTACACTCTATTTAATTCCATTGGTCTATATGTCTGTATGCCATTGAAATGCTGTTTTTATAACTAAATGTAATATATTCTGAATTGAGATAAGGTATGCTTCCTGTTTAGTTGTATTTGATCAAGATGACTTTGGATCATTTTAATTGTTACAAATAAATTTTAGGATTATCTTCTCTAGTACTTTTAAGAATATTATGAGAATTTTTGATAGAAATTTCATTGAGTATCTAGGCCAGTTTTTATTGTTACAGACCTTTTTCATTTTTTTATTTGTTCTTTTTAGTTATATATGAGAGCAGAATTCTTTTTGATATAATTATACAAGCATGGATTATATCTTATTCTAGTTAGACTCCCACTCTTATGGACATACATGGTGGTGGAATTCACTGTGTTGTTTTCACATATGTACATGGGTAACTATGGCAATATGGAGATTCCTCAAAATCATGGAATGGATCCACCATTTGACTCAGTTTATCCCACTCCTTGGTATATATCTAAAGGTTTTATAGACATTCTAACAATATTAATGCTTTCAATCCAAGAACATGGAACTTCTTTATAATTTAACATTTTGCATAGTAATTTTCTATCCTACAACTGTGTTAAATTTATTTATTAGTTTCTGTTGTATTTTTGGTGGGGGTCTTTCAAATTTTCTACATAAAAGATAACATCATCTGCAACCAGATACAAATTTGACTTCTTCTTTTCCAGTTTGTCCACCTTTTATTTCCTTCTCTTCCTGACTGATCTTTTTGCATTTAAGTTCATCAAGAATATTGGCATGTATTTTTGTTTTTTCATTATGCTTATCAAAGTTTTCTATCAAAATAATGCTGATATCATGAAATAGGTTTGGAAGAATTCCTTTTGATATTTGGGGGAATTTCTTAAGTAGAATTCGTTTTTGTTATTTTTTAATGTTGTAGGAGTCCATAGCGAAGCTTTCTAGTCTTGGGCTTTTCTTTAATGAAAGACATTTATTACTGATTTAATAATGTTATTTGTTATTTTTTTAGGTTTTCTATTTCTTCCCTGTTCAATCCTGGTAAGGTGCATGTGTGAAGGAATGCACTCATTTCCTCTAAATTATCAAAATGGTTAGCATGCACTTATTCATAATTATCTCTAACGATTCTTTGATTTTCTCTGGCATCACTTATATACCTGTGAGTGTATACTTTCTCATGCTTTCTTATTACTCAGTAATGTCTCTTTCTTCATTTTAGCAAGTTTCCTTTAGCATTTCTTATAGAACAGGTCCAGTAGTGATATATTCACTCAGTTTCTGTTTGGAAAACATTTTATCCCTTCTTCATTTATAATGAATAGCTTTGCTTGGCATGATATTCTGGATTGACAGTTTTTGTTTTGTTGTTCTTTCTTCAGTACAGTAAAGATTTTATGACGTTCTCTACTGGCCTGTGTGGTTTCTGCTGAGAAGACTACTGTCAGCAAATTGGGACATCCTTATGTATTATTTCTTTCTTTTCTCTTGCAGTTTGAGAATCTTACCTTTATCTTTCACCTGTGAAATCTTGATTATAAGATGTCTTGGTATAAACTTGGTTGAAATAAATATGCCTGGTAATTTAAGAGTCCCTAAACCTGAATGTGAGAATCTTTCTTTCTCTAGGTTTGGAAAGTTTTGCTATGTCTTTGAATATGCTTTCTAAACTTTGAGCAGAGCCCACAATAACCTGAATATTCACTCTTTTATTACTGTCCCCAAATTTCCATGATCTTTCTCCATTTTCACCAGTCCTTTTTCTTTTATCTCTCACAACTGTGTGTTTTCAAATAGAATGTTTTCAAACTCATTAATTATTTCTTCCATTTGGTCTATCATGCTATGTATGCCTTCTCTTTTGTTTTAACTTATCTGAGTGTACTTTTAGCTCACAATTTCTGTTTAACTTTCAATTGTTTCCATGTCTTTTAATTTCGACATTAGAGTTTTGATTATTTACTCTGAGGTTTCTTTAAGTTCACTTACTTTCCTCAAAATAGTTCTTTTAAATTTTCTACCTGGGAGTTTCACTATAGTGGCACCTCAGTCATTTTCTGGCTCTTTATTTTGAGTATCGAGTAAGGGCATGTTTTCCTGAAAGCACTTGATTCTTGTTGCCATGTAACATCATCTGGGCATTGAAGGATTAGATATTTTTTTCAGTCCTCATCATCTTGCTTTCCTAATGACCCTCTCTCCAGAAATTCTAAGCATGTTGCTTATTATTTTTGAGACAATTAATTTCTACTGTATCAGCAAAGGATGTGCCCCAATCCAAGTTTACTGGTGGATTGCTGTTGAATTTTGTCAAAGTTTTAGCACTATACGGTGACCCAATTCCATATTTATCCCTTATTCGCAGATGACATTTTCTTTGGAAGGAACAGTGAGAGTACCTAGAAAGGGTAATTCATCCCCAAAGGATTTTCACTATGGCCAGGGTATGCAAGCTGTCTCATCAACTGTCAGTGGCCGGAGGCACCGGCTTTAGGCTCCTCTGTCTATGACCACACACATCATTGATCTGCTATACCCTCAATTTACAGCCTACCAGGACAGATACAGCACTGAGGAAGGACGAGATACTTACTGGATTTTGGATAGACCATTCAGTGCTGCTCTGAGTTACCTATTGATGTGAACTCATGGCCTATTATTGCTTCAGTAAGTCATAGGTAATGCTTTCTGGAACAGAAATCCAAGAGACTAGGGTCACAAATCTTTTAGAACTATAGCTAATCCAGAGGCTCTTTCTTCAAGATTTTCTAGGAATTGAGCCTGTTGGGATCTGTCCAGTTTGGGGTTTCAACAATCTGTTATGTCCCAGGGCAAAGTCTTGATCATACTACCCAGTCCTACCATGAATGATAGAATCTCTGCCCATGCTCTCCTGCCCAAAGTTAAGATTGTGTTTATGAAGAAACATCCTTGACCAATGGTCTGATATTAAGCTGGGTCATTCCTGTGTCTCACAGCTATGAGAACCTGCACATTCTCCAGGGTACACTAAGACCCATACCTCAGTTGAACATGATACAAGGAAAACATAAATCTGACCCACCAGGGTGGAAGTCTCTGTCCTGACTGTGAATGTTTTAAAGCTGTGTTAGCACTAGCCTGACAATAGTCATGCTGTGAAAAGTTGGGGAACAGGTGGTAGAAACAGTCCTCTTGCCATCAATACTAATACTAAGTTGGGTTGCACGTGAGTCTCAGTCACAGCAATGAACACAGTCTGTAGGCAGAGAGGTGTGTCCTAGCCCTACTCTGAGGCTGGTAATGATAAAACTTGAAACTCAACTTTTTTCTATTGATATCCAGGTTACTGCCTGATGCCATAGCAAGACTAGAGTTTCCATCTATGAGCTCCAACCTGTGTAAGTTATCTTTAGTTTTTACCAGGTGCCAGGGTCTCACTGTAATGGTTCTAGCAATAAGCTCTAAAACAAAACCTTATGCTAGTTTTATTGTCCTTCTTCCAAGTGGGTGGAGTCTTGCTTCTGTTCTGCCCCCAGAGGTTTGAGGGATAGTTTAGATGGACTCTTCAAAGCCTGGCTAACATAGTTATAGTAGGTTAGTCTGAAGTATTGGCTTGGTACTAGTTGTCATGCCTACCATCATTCATGTTGGACTTGGTTCTGGGATTCAAGGGTAATGCCTAAAATGAATTTGTTCTCCCTTCCTCAAGTGAGAACATTTTTATTCTAGCTGCACTTCCTGGTGTTGTGGGAGAGGTGACATAGTCAAGATTTTCCATCCTCCAATTTCAATGTATCTTTTTGTTGTTGTTGTCATTATACTAATATCAGGCAATATGGATTCTTATCTACTTTCATTAGCTTTCATGATGATAGTTGGTGCATGTATAACTCTTCAACTTCTTATTTCTGTGGAAAGATAATCAATGGAAGATAATACTCAGCTACCAACTTGGTTTGGGTTAAATTTTTTAAAAAGAAATATTGAGCAAAATAAGCAACACACAGAAAGTTAGGGGTCATATGTTTTATTTCATATGTGGAAACTAGAGAAAAAATATTTTAAAAAGAGCTCTCATACCCGGGAAGGATGGTGCACACCTATAATCCCAGAGGCTCAGGAGGCTGAGACAGGAGGATCAAGAGTTCAAAGCCAGCCTCCACAATGGCAAGGCACCAAGCAACTCAGTGAGACTTTGTCTCTAAATAAAACACAAAATAGGCCTGGGGATGTGGCTTAGTGGTCAAGTGGCCCTGGGTTCAATCCCTGGTACCAAAAAAAGAGAGAGAGAGAGAGACCTCCTGAAAACAGAAAGGAGACTAGTAGTGTTGATGAAAATTAATCAGAGAGAGGGAGAAGGGGAGGAAAAGTTAGATACTAGATAATGAGATTTATCAAATTGTATTATGTGCATGTATGAATGTCATAACAGATAACACTAATTCACATAATCATACTATACATATGTTATGCCAAAAAATTAAAAAAGAAAACAGGAAAAGAGAAATTTTATTGCTGTCAATATTTTCCTTCCTACAACAATATATTTTAAATACTCTTGAGTATCAAGTTATGTTGTGTTTGAGTTAATAACTTTAGATTATTATTAAGTTTTTCTTACCTTCACTTACACAAAAGCACAAGAATAATATTCTTGATTTTTTATTTTCCCTCATTTTACAAGTAGTTTAATAATATTCTGTTCCATTTATAAGTAGAATTAAACAGTCTTAGGAAAATTATACACTTTCCCCAATTATTTCCCCAATAATAGTAGGGTGTCTCAGCACATGATGACATTAGTCATTAAGACATGTAAGGTACATTAAAAATTTTTTGTGATTTAACAAACTTTAATTATAAGAAGGATATTTCAGTGTAATTTAGACATAATAAATGTTAATTACCCATTTGGTGTTGTCTTTTTTTGTATTTTAAAAGGAGAAACTGAAATGTGATATGTGTTTATTTTCAAAATATTTAGCTTCCAAATACCTGAAGGAATAGAAGCTGTTTTTATTATTATCTTTTGAAGGTCACTTTTATTACAGACTGTTCTTGCAACATACATTTTAAATTTCTATGGTGTTACTAGTTTATTTATGAAATATTCATTTGGACTAATTTAACACAATGATAATAATCACCTAGACCTTAGATAGTCTTATTCCTAAAATGTTTCATATTAATTGCACCTGGGAATGTTTTAGACATAGGTGGGTACTAAGAAGTACGATTTAAAAAAAAAACTAAGAGGATCAATTTTCAATTTTTTAAAATTTATTGATTATGCAATATATGTTACTATTGCCTCTATAAATTTTAGTACTTGGTATAAATGATAATTTAGAAATTTTCACCAAATAATGTGAATTTAGAATAAGGGTCAGCTATAATTTTTGAGTATCACTAATCTGACAAGCAGAATATGCCTAGTAACTTTTTGCATCACTGTTCAGTTTGGATTTGTCTGAAATGAGAAGAAGGTGAAGATTAGGATGAATGTATGGCATAAATAACATGATAACAAGGAACATAGAAAAGTTCTCCATAACTCTGAAATTTGTTAATCAATTCACAAATATTTTAAAATTCATGACACTAACGTTATTGTGTCCTTAGTGAAATTAACATTAGTCTCATAGATTTCAAGCAGCTGTGAATTGATTGACAGAGGTGAAAATTATGAGAAACTACATATATAAGTATGGAGATAACTGTTATAGTGAAACTACCAATGTCAATTAGAGATGAGATCTATAGGCTTTTACATGGCCTATGTCATCTATCACTGTTTTGAAGTCAACATTAGGTATTCATTCAACCAGTGAATCACAGCTGAGAAAGGAAAAGAAGGTAGTAATAATATACTAGAATATTATATTGTGGTAGACAAATAGAAGTCATATCACAATCTTATAATTAAACAGCAAAGTGTTTCTGTGTTAACTTTTCATCCCTGTAACTAGAATTTCCACCAAGAACAAATTAGAGAATAGAAAGCGTATTTGGGTTCATGGTTTTGAAATATATAAGGTTTTAGTCCATGGCTGGCTGACTCCATTGCTCTAGATCAGAGATTAGGCAGAATACAAGGTTTAAAGGCATGGAAGAGATAGGCTGCTCAATTCAAGGCAGCCAGGAAGCAGGGGGGATGGGGCTGCAGAGAAGATAAACACCTTCAAGGCATAACCCCAGTTACCCACCTCTTTCAAGCCATGTCCCACTTGCCTGTAGTTAACACCTGGTACAGTATCATTTCATAACCTAATCATCTTACCTCTGAACATAACCTCATCATTTCACCTCTGAATATCTACGCATTAACACAGGAGGTTTTTAAGGAAAACTCATATCCAAACCATATTACAATTATTCTTAAATGTGATATATTTAGCCTAAGTCACAAAAAGTAGTCATCTCTTTATCTTTAAACTGGATACCAATATAGAAATATGAACTTGCTGATTAATAATTTTAATGAAAACTTTCACATTTAATCATAAATATGAAAAATTAACTTTGTATCCCATCTCCTGGTTCTGTGGAATATTAGTTTTCTCCTTATATTCTATATCTAAGCACACTCTACAGTAGATAGCTTTGAATTGAATCTGTTAAAGTGTACATGATAAGATATGTGATTAGAGGTTCCAGGAATGCCTAAGTCCTGTTCCTTAATAGTTCATTCAATACTACCACAAAATCCATTAAGGGAAAACATGAATGAATATCAATGACCAACAAAAATTATAGACCCTATTTTAATAGACAGTGGCCTAACTACAAATGTTGAGCTCTAATGAGTTATGGTCAAACTCAGTGAATACTTATTTTGCATAGCCTAGACACATCATAGTATCTTTAAGCAAATATGGATAAATCATTGTACTAAATGCTGAACCTAACCTTAAGTTTGAAGATTTATTTAACTAAGAAGGATTTACATAGGAAAATGCATAAACTAGCAAGAAAAAGGGAATAAAATTTTCAAAGCCATGTGTTTCTTTGTATGATTCTAATTTCACTACTTTGTACAAGGCTATTAAATATTAGCATAAGATAGTAAATAATGTAAACTATTATATTACATAAACATTTGCATTTGTTACCAAGAATGTGATATCCTCCCAAATGCAAATTCATAGTTCTCTTTTGCTTGCCTTTGTAATCTTCTCTATCTCTCAAAAGGAATAACAAACCTTGACTTCTATGTTCAAACTGTATTTGGCTGGGGGACCAGTTTACTCATTTATATTGAAAGATGGGAAATAATTCTTTTGCATGACTTACCAATTGTGTTAGTCAATTTTGTGTCACTGTGACCAATGTACCTGACTTATGCAACTTACAGTGAGGGAGGATTTATTTTGTCTCATGTTTCAGAAGTTCCAGTATATGGTCACCTGGATCCATCACTTTAGGACTGAAATGAGTTAAAACATCATGGCAGAAGGGCATGGCAGAGGGAAACTGTTGGTTCATGGCAACCAGGAAGCACACACACATGCACACAAGTACAGAGTGGGAATGGATGGGCTGGGGATAAGAAATAGCTTTCTATGGCATGTCTCGAGTGACCAACTTCCTCCATTCATGCCTCACTGCCTACAGTCTTCATTACCTACCAGTAGTTCATTTAGCTTTCAATAGATTAATCCACTAAAGAGGTCAGAACCATCATGATCCAATCATTTTCTGAAAGTCTTGCCTCTCAACATTGCTGGATTAGGGACCAAACCTTTAACACGTGAGTTTTTGGTGAACACTTCCTATCCAAACTATAGCACTTATCTAAAGATTTTAATTTAGATAGAATGTGACTGTACAACTTATTGATTTATGTGTCAATTATTTCCACACCTGTAATAACCAAATAGTAAATAAAGGAATTAATTGCAGATCGTTTAACAAACCACAGTTGAATGGTCAGATATAACATTTGTAGAAGTCCAGTCTATGATTCAGTACCTAACTTTCAGCTAGATAATGAACACAAAGACTGAGGGGCATATATTTGGGAATATTGTGCCTATACATGTTATGTAGCATCTTATTACCCAATTATAAATAGCCATATTTGTGACCTTCTGATCATATGGAATCCACAGACTTTTTAAAGATCGTATTTTTATGATGTCTGGGTTGTAACCATAATGATACGGTAAACACAGCATTACATGTTTGGAAGCTACTCTCGTTTGCCTCTAATTTGGATTGTAATTACTTGGCAAATGCTCAAGCTCATTGTGTTGTACATATAAATACTATCACAACCTCTATTAGGTATGATTCAACTACAACAGAGTTGAGAAACAGAACATTTTATTTTATAGACTTTAATTGAATCAATATTAATAGAATCATATTAATATTTATATTTATAATAGTATTGTAGAGCTAAAAATTATTTTAAGAGCTTGATATTTTTAAGCTCTTAAAATTGGTACAGAGAACAAGGAAGAGTGCTACAATCCTTAAAAGATAAGAATAAGGATGCCCATTTTAAAGGCAAATTCCATCAATGATGTGGATAAGCAAGTCTCTATGTATGTGAAAAATATTAGTTCAAGTGAAATGATGATCAATCCATTGGGGAAATAAGTATGTCTTTCCAAGTTTCCATTAATTTAGTTAAAAAGACTTAAAATCTCAGAGAATAGAAATCACTTAACATAGTAATTTAAACAAAAAAATACAAATGTAATCTAAGATGATTATTTTATAGCTTTCATTTTTTGTATAGTTTCAAGTAAGGAAATGGAAGCAATCTTTACAAAACAAGTCCAAAAATTTAATACAAGTTTTGAGACCCATATTATGTTTCAGATAATTTAAAAGTACAATATATGGTAATATTTTAATTCAATTTAGGTTTATTTTTAAATTTGTTTCAGTTTTAGTAACTTAATATTTACAATTTTGTTGGTGTTGAAGTGAACATAAATGAATCTTCCAATTGTTACTAAGCACCTCATAAAATAGAAAAGTTTCTAATATTGCTCTTATCTTTCTAGTGTTCTAATACAGTAATTCACGGACAAAGAAGATCTTTACAAATTTGATATCTAAACATGAACTCCAAAATATAATAATAATTGAAACTAAAATAA